>NC_039362.1:37959593-38559593 GCF_003573695.1 Papaver somniferum | reverse complement strand
GCAATTGTTATTGTCATTCCATGGGACCAGTCGTGGATTCGACCATGGAATAGGAGAAATAATAGATTATTCTGGGAATTCAGTAGTGAATGTCACGACAGAATTAATCTTAATTAGGAATAATTAACTTTATGGCTCTATACTAGCAGAACAAGCTGTCTAGGAGCATTAATTATCCCGATATGAGTTTGTCGGTAAGTCATATCCTTTATATAGTCAGGGTAAACTCGTTGTTTGTTCCTGAAGACGTTATCGCTCTATACTAGCAGATCAAGCTGTCTAGGAGCCGTCCATCTCGTGATACTATATAGAAATAATCACTGAAAGTGTTCAGTGTTCATGAGATATGTCGTTGTCCAGTCGTGAGACTACATATCTACATGTACTCTAAGAGAAAGTACTCTCCGTTGAGAATTCGATGAGAGACCCGTGTCTCAATACTAACGTCTGATTGCTGGATCAGAGCTTCGTATAATTATGAGTTTACGACTTTAACCCTTGTCGAAAATCCACCATCTACAGAGAGTAATTGCTCGAGAAATTCTGTGTAGACGAATGTTCTCTTGTCAATCATGGATTCAGAGACTTATTTATATTGTCAGAATAGTAAAAACCTTAATCCATGTAAGTGTGACGGTTTCGTGAGTGAAAGAGTGGGAAAGTGGGAAATCGTGGTGAAACCAGTTCGAGGTCCTGCGGAGACCTGGTTAACCGTCCACCCACTACTTTGCTAACTCCTTCAACCGTTTGCACGACTTACTCACATTTCTCATCGTGGATGAATCCGCGTGCCGTAGGCCGCCAGACCAAAACCCTAATCGATATCCCCCCATGTGACGTGATTGATGTCTCACAATTTGTGGAGTCTGCAAGGCAGACGTGTTTTTGATTAGTCAGACGTTGACTATTAGACAATAAGTCTAAGTTTTGTTTAATCGGGCATGAGTGATCGGATGCTCAATGATTCATGGATTGAACATGTTAGACATTCTTAGATATTGCTCGTCTGAGAAAATATTGTAAATTCGAGCAACTGAGAAAGTATTGCTCAGTTCGACGAATTACTGATAAATTACTCAATATTGATAGTTGGATCAATATTCGAGCAACTGAGCAAGTATTGCTCAATTCGACGAATTACTGATAAGTTACTGAATATTGATAGTTGGATCAATATTCGAGCAACTGAGCAAGTATTGCTCAATTCGACGAATTACTGATAAATTACTGAATATTGATAGTTGGATCAATATTCGAGCAACTGAGCAAGTATTTCTCAATTCGACGAATTACTGATAAATTACTGAATATTGATAGTTGGATCAATATTCGAGCAACTGAGCAAGTATTGCTCAATTCGATGAATTATTTATTGGTGACGTGACCCAATAAAATATTAGTTGAAATATTGGTAGACTACCAAATAGTATATGATTAATCCAGATTTTTATCGCTCAAAATGATGATTTATGGAGCGTTTGTTCGAAACCCCAATTTTTGATCAATTGTTCGTCAATTGATGAATTGCTGAAAATAGATCACTGAGTGAGGGAGGGACCGACCACATGGGATGATGGACGTCCATGTGGTGACTGAGTGCTCGAGTGAGCGTGCACCAGGGTCCTTTGTTGACTAGTTGGTGAAAGAATGATGATTAAATGTCAGTTTCATCATTTATTGAAATGGTGCTCGATTGAGCATTAGGTGATAAAACCTAATTATGGAAAAGTGAGGGACCGACCAAGAAGGCATGAGACAGGGCCTTGGTGGTTGTGGGACCAGCTGATGGTCGTTTGAGCAAATTCCATGTTGGTTGAAAAGATTTTGGGCCCAATATGAGCATTGAGCAAATTAGGTCAAAATTGTGAAAACGTGTGGGACCGGCTCTTTGAAAGCCGTAGGTCAGGCCTTGGTCGGTCAAGGAAGCATGCCCATGTCACCATAATGTCAGTGTCTCAGTCCTGAGAGTTTCGGTATTTTCTGGTGTGCGTTTGAGCAATATCTTGGATTTTCAGAAGAGTTTGATCTTTGACTGAAATTGTTGATTTTGCTCGAATGAGAAAGTACAACTTTGCTCGTTCCATCAATATTTCGTTAATATTAAAATAATGTTATTTCAATATTTTCGTGAGTATCCTAGTCGATCATGTGACCATTTGATTTTTTGGCTTTTTCATGGTTTGAGCAATATTTGAGAAAATATGAAGAAACCATGATTTTTGTTGAAACGGAGGAGTTTCATGAGATTAGGGAAATAATAATTATGAAAGATAAGGGATTGCAAGGTGTGGGGCCGGCCACGGCCAGGGCGGACGGACTACTAGGTTTCCCGGTCCCGCGACACCTTTCCCTATTTTATATTATTATTTTTTCTCATGAAACCGTGAAACTATGGAGAAACCATGATTTTTTTTGAAACGGAGGAATTTCATGAGATTAGGGAAATAATAATCATGAAAGATAAGGGATTGCAAGGTGTGGGACCGGCCACGGCCAGGACATGGGCGGCCGGCTAGGTTGACCGGTCTCGCGACACCTTTCCCTATTTTATATTATTACTTCTCATGAAACCGTGAAACTATGGAGAAACCATGATTTTTGTTGAAACGGAGGAATTTCACGAGATTAGGGAAATAATAATCATGAAAGATAAGGGATTGCAAGGTGTGGGACCGGGCACGACCACGGCATGGCCGGACGGCTAGGTTGACCGGTCCCGTGACACCTTTCCCTATTTATTTCTCATGAAACCATGAAAATATGGAAAAATCGTGAGTTTTGTTCAAACAAGGAAAGTTGCTAGAATGAAGGAGTTTTCATGAGTTCATGAAAATAATAAAATAAGGAAAAATAATGGAAGAGGCATGGGACCGGCCACGGCTAGGGCATGGCCGGCCGGCCAGTGGGCCTGGTCCATGGGAGCCTCTTTATTATTTTAATATTATTATATTCTCTCTCCTGTTTTTTGTAGGATTCCTCGTTTGTCCATATTTTCGAATGCTCGTTCGTGCATCATTGTTGAGTACACTTGCACCATTTTATGGGGCTTACTCAGTGATAGTCCAGATGCCCGATTGTCGAATAATTATTGCTAATTCATGAAACTAAGCGGAGAATGATTTATGAAACAGAGTAATAAAATGAGTAGTTATTTATTATCAATCCATAGGATCAGCCGCGGATTCGACCATGGATTCAGAATAATAAAATGAGTGGTTGCATTACCATCCCATGGGATCGTGGATTCGACCATAGAATCAGAGTAATAAAATTATCTATTACCATTCCATGAGATCAGCCGTGGATTCGATCATGAAATCGGAGTAATGAGATAAAATGATTATCTATTACCATTCCATGGGATCGGTCGTGGATTCGACCATGGAATCGGAGTAATGAGATAAAATAGATTATCTTCTAGGAATTCAGTGGTGAATGTCACAGTAGAATTAATCCATTGCAGAAGGGATATTAGCCAGTTAAAGCGTCATACCCGTCCTGAAAGGTGCATAGTCAGGGAACAACGAGTGTTGTCGATGTCCTGAAGGCGTTTTTCCCTCTCAACAATTATGCATGGAGAACCGCCTGAATCTGTACACGGTCTCTCTACATAGTCAGGGAACATTGAGTGTCACCGACGTCCTGAAGGCGTTATTGTTCTCAATCATACGGAGCAACGCCCAATATTTTTTTTATGTAGAGAGGAATCTTTATGTAGTCAGGGAACAGTGAGTGTCACCGACATCTTGAAGGAGTTATTGCTCTCAATCATATGGAGAACCGCCCAATTATGTTATTCTACATAGAGAGGTCATGATGAAATGCACATCATCGAACGCTCAACTGGGAGGCCTTTCGAGAATCATATTCATCATGGCTCTGAGAGGAACTCGATCATAGCTCGTGAAACGGTTCACGAATCGTAAAATATGAATCGTCACATGCGTTCCTGAAGCCGGGTCAGAAACATGTAGTATCATGATTTTACGATTTTGACCTTTGTAGAAAATCCACCATCAACAAATAGACAACTTGTTGCCAGACCAAGATTCACTCGTATTTAGTAAAATTTCAGACAGTTGTCACTGAGATGGCTTGAGATGATCAGGTTGAGGAATGAAAAAAGAGCGATCAAGTGATAAATTTAGCAAAAACGCAAGCACGCTACGATTTACCTCAAACGATGTCCCACCAATAATTGTTTAAAAGAACAATTGTTCTTGTTAGCTGCATGAAGGTTAGCATAAAATTGACAGGTCATCTCAGGATGAGACGAGCCAAGGCCATCATGAATACAACCCCATTTATATTGACTCATGAACTGGTGAGACTCTGGTTCTTGAACAGTTCGATCATAAACTCTTTCTGTAATGAAATTACCTTTAAGAAATTTGACATATTTTTTCATAGCAATCAGACTAGTAAAGCTAATTCGAAGGGATGGATCATAATAGGGTTGGAGAGAATCTATACCAACATCATCCTGACTATCCACAGTTCTTCTACTAGAGCTAGCACCACTGCTAAACTTCCTTCTAGACATGCTGATATAGGAAAGAGCAAATAAATAACTCTAGTTATTTGAGAACTTACTTGGATAACTGAACTGTTGCAAATGGTGAAGTTACGAAACGATGATAAACACAACATCCGTTCTTAACCCATAGCATATAAGCTTCTCTTGATTTTTATGGAACAAACTAAACACACAATGGTTAAAAAACGAGAGAGAGAGAGGTAGATGATGATATCCGAACCTTGGGTTTTTCTTTTTCGTTCTTGAACTGTTGAGAAGAAGAGGTGAAACGAACGAAGTTCCTCTTTTTATGTGTCAGACGGTGGTACATGAACCGACTGAGAAGGATCTGGAACGCGGTTCAAACACATAACGGTTACGAGTTCAGAGTACGTGAACCAAACGTGTGCAGGCAAGGGATCGTTTGTTTTTTTGCACAACATCATATTTGATTTAAACAAAATACTGAAAAGAGATTTGAGGCAAAAATCAACAAATCTCTCATGAGCAACTCTTTGAGAGATCATAAGGCACAGTACCTAGAGAGAGTTTCTTTCCAACTACTCTTGCATCTTACAGTATTGAGAAATACCCAAGGAACTGTTGTTACAATTTTTTCAAAGAACTTTAAAGGGACACAAGAGAATTTGTGTTCCTGATTTCTTAGTTTACAACTTGTAACACACCGACTCTGCAGATAATGTTCAGTACTGCAGAGGGAATCCCTTTTGATAAGGAAAGGCATCCTAATATTCTCACTAAAAAGGACAGTAGCATTATCTTGAGAAGGTGTATCAGGGTTTGACTGATGAACATAGTCAAATTAAGAGATGAAACTAACTGATAGATGAGGTTCAGATACTTCTCGTATATCCAGATTTTCTGGGACACAGGGAAGAGGAGGATTATTCTTACTAATAAGAAGATCAATATCGCCCTCAACATGAACATTATTCATCATAACTTGATTTAGCTTATCAAGAGATTCTTGCTCTTTCTGGAGATATAACTTAACATCAAGGGATAGGCTCTCAAGTCTTTTTCCAAGCCCTGGAAATACTTCAAGGGATTTTAAACCTGGTGAAGGTTTAGATAGAATTTCTTCTACAAATTTTATTAAATCATTCATGGAAGAGAACTCTGGAATCCCTGGATCTGGTGGTGCATTTATTGAGATAACACTTCTGTCCATAGAGTCGGATCGCTACAAACACAAACTTATGAGGTCTTAATCGTGTTTGGATGCTCTGATACCAATTGAAAAAGCGGGGGTCTAACAACCGTACCCAATATTTCTCTTAGCAATCTATACGGACTAACTCCAATATACTTTCAAGAGAATCAACTAGATAGTCAAACTCAATCTTAAGAAAAGTATATCAGAGAGTTATATCTCAATTTCTCAATTCAATCTGCAATCAAACAAATAGGATTTGCGGGCCCGATTGAATATAAAAAATAACTTGGACGGTATCAATATCCAAGTGTCAATCAATTTAATCAACAACCAAAGGTTGGATTCACAATTGATTGAACTTACGCACAAACTGTGATATTTCAATTATATAAACAAATATAATGCGGAAAAGAAATAACACAGACACCAGAAATTTTGTTAACGAGGCAAATACAGAAAAAACCCAGGACCTAGTCCAGATTTGAGACCAACAATGTATTAATCCGCTACAGACACTATCCTATTCCAAGTTAACTTCGGAATGGAATGTAGTTGAGCCCTAACCAATCTCACACTGATCAAGGTACAATCGCGTTCCTTACGCATCTAGAACCACGTCGGATTCTGTGCACTTGATTCCCTTAGCTAATCTCACCCACAACTAAGAGTTGCTACGACCCAAAGTCGAAGAATTGATAAACCAATCTGTCTCACATAGAAAAGTCTATTGAATAGATAAATCTGTCTCCCATAGATATACCTATGAGTTTTGTTCCGTCTTTTGATAAATCAAGGTGAACAAGAACTAATTGATACACCGACCTTATATTCCCGAAGAACAACCTAGTGATATCAATCACCTCACAATAATCTTAATCGTGTGGTAACGAAACAATATATTATGGAATCACAAACGATGAGACAAAGATGTTTGTGACTACTTTTTATCTCGCCTATCGGAGATTAAATCTTGATAAAATCTTAGACAAGATAGTACTCAATCACGATAGAAAACAACAAGATCATAACACGCAACTACTAAGAAAATAGTTGGGACTGGCTTCACAATCCCAATGAAGTCTTCAAGTCGTTAACCTACTGGATTTTGGAAAAACCTAAGGTTAAAGGAGAATCGACTCTAGTCGCAACTAGTATCACACATGAGGTGTGGGGATTAGGTTTCCCAGTTGCTAGAGTTCTCCCTTATATAGTCTTCAAATCAGGGTTTGCAATCAATGTTACTTTGGTAATAAAGCATTCAATATTCACCGTTAGATGAAAACCTGATTAGACTCAAGCTAATATCTTTCAGCCGTTAGATTGAATTTAACTTTTTACACACAAATGAAAAGTTACTTCATTTATATATGAGTAATCGTACCTAAACGTGTACACCTTTGTTGGCTCAACAATAGTTAACCGAAGTTAGCCATATGAATACTTTCATATCAACCTCATTCATTTTAACCATAACTAGTTCAAATGACTCAAATGAAACTAGTTTTAGAGTTATTCAATTGTTTATATTCTCATAGAATTATACAAGACACAATTGAAGCAAAATCGATTTTGATTCACTCGAATCAAGTCATGAACATTATAGCCACGGTTTGCAATAGATTGCATTCCTTATTATATAAATGTATTAGTTCATGAACAAATCGATTTTAGAACATTATCCACTCACGTGTGAAAATGGGTACGCATACCTAAGTGTCCGGACTAAGTTTGGGTTGGCCAGTACGCGAACGGGTACGCATACCTTCCAAACTCAGCAGAAATCCGCGGAACTGAACCCCATGCTAGTATGCGTACCGGTATGCGTACAAGGTTCCCGGACTTTCACTAAACCAACCAGGAATACGGGTATGCATATTATGGTTCCCGGACTTGGATCACACATATGCGAGTTCGCACACTATGCTTATATCCAATTGTTCTAAACTCTCATTTCAATTTATTGAAACATTCCCGGAGGACGACAATAGCTGTCTCACACAAACTATTAGCTTCAAAGAAATTTTCAAGTGATCGAATGATCAATACAAACATTCCGAGTCTACATCAACTGACTGTCTCACACAAATCATGTAAGATGTTACAAGGCGATTTTCACATGATCATATTTTGAATTTCGTCAAGAATAGAAGATGAACTTGGTTAAAGCGAAAGCTTGCCAACACATATTTTGAGAAATATGTAAGCGAGTTAAACTCAACTCAAAATATCAAATGTGCATAATTGAAGTCTATATAGCTATACGACTTTTGTCTTAAATAGGAGATAGAGTACATAGAATTTTGAGTGATAGATGAGTTCAAGTCTCCACATACCTTTTGTTGATGAAGTTCCACAAGACCCCCTTAGTAGTCCTTCGTCTTCAATTGATGAACGCCGTGAAGTTTAATGCTCAACTACACTTTCTATCCTAATATGAGACTTAGCTATAAGGAGACTAGAAATCAAGACTTATAGTTTTGGCAACTAAACTTGACAAACAAGCTTGAGATAGAAATGCTTGCGAGTTCGACCTAGCAATGCTCTAACGATCTCCCCCTTTGTCGATTTTAGTGATAAAACTATCAATATATATGGAATACAAAATAGATAAACTTTGTAGCTCTCAATCCAAATGCTTGATTTCTTGGTTCTTCAACATTACTCGAAATCTTCATCACTTCCAAGTACTCCAGTAATTCTGAACGTGTTCAACTCAGCATCATAGTTGTTGAATATCAGTAGCTATAGCAATGAGAAAACACTATCTCTCAATCATTGTTATACACTGTCATAGTGAAAAGACGAGGGTACCCAAATATACCTCAATCTAAAACTTTTCCACCTATAAGTCCTTTCTTCGAAAATGATTGTCTATTGACTGAGTCGAGACAATACTACAAATCAGTTCAAACTTCGTGTGATCTTCTATGGATACGAGATCGAGACAATACGACAACAAGATAACTTGCGTGATTGACTATGGATACAAGATCGATACAATACAACAACGAAGTATGATTACTTGATAATAGGTTCAGACTTAACCAAACACTAGGATGGCTATCAAGTAATTAGGAATCAACGTTTGTGTATTTTACTTCTAATTATAATAAATCAATTACAATTGCGGAAATAGAAAAGTAAAAGACACAACAAGATTTTGTTAACGAGGAAACCGCAAATGCAGAAAAACCCCGAGACTTTGTCCAGAATTGAATACTCTCAGAATTAATCCGTTATACAAAATCTAAACCAACTTCGTATAGTTGAAACCAAGCAACTAAACCTATAGTTCACCTAGTTCCCTCAATATCCCTGCGCCTCCAACTTGCAATAAGTCACGCACTTGGAACAATTCCTTTGGTTCATATTTCAAACAGTAAAGGAACACCAAATCTGTTCGGTAACAACTCTTTTCAAACAACGTGATATGAATTTGACAAAAGACTCTTCCGTTTAACCAATAAACTCCTTTGTCGGGTTCTTAGATCAATCTATTCAATAATTACCAAAGTAAATGTTTAGACTATCCAACCAATACTATGAATCACAAAGAAATGTATTGATCCTGATCTACGCAACTAATCAATCCAACCTATCAAAAGATAAACCGATTATAGTTGGATCCCCAACCGATCAAGTTTTGTGCACACCAAAGATTATGAACTCAAATAAGAAATCTTTTTTGTCTTCAAATCTTCTTAGATCTTCAATAAACACCTGCACATAAACAACTTGAATCTCTTGTGATCAATCACACACAGAACGAAGTCTGTTAACGATGGATTATAACAAGACGTCTTTATATCTACAAACAGTCTAAAGATCCCCGTTGTTGATGGTGGATTTTTGACAAAGGTCAAAATCGTAAAATCATGATACTGCATGTTTCTGGCACGGCTTCCGGCATGTGATTATTCATATTTTACGAGACATGTTGAATATGTTTCTCGAAAGGCCTCCACTAGCTGAGCGTTCGATACCTCGCATTTCATCATAACCTCTATGTAGAATAACGTAATTGGGCGGTTCTCCGTAAGATTGATAGCGAAAACGCCTTCAGGACGTCGGTCACTCGTTGTTCCTTGACTGCATAGAGAGACCCACCTCTACATAGAAGAACGATTGGGCGGTTCTCCATAAGATTGAGAGCAATAACGCCTTCAAGACGTCGGTGATACTCACTGTTCCCTGACTATGTAGAGAGACCGTGTATAGATACAGGCGGTTCTCCATAAGATTGAGAGCATTAACGTCTTCAGGACTTCGGCAACACTCGATGTTTCCTGACTACGCACCTTAAGAACGGGTATGACGCTTTAACTGGATAATATCCCTTCTATAATAGATCAATTCTACCGTGACGTTCACCACTGAATTCCTAGAAGATAATCTATTTTATCTCATTACTCCAATTTCATGATCGAATCCACACTGTTCTCATGGAATGGTAATAGATAATCTCATTACTCCGATTTCATGATCGAATCCACGACTGATCTCATGGAATGGTAATAGTTAATTACTTCGATTCTACGGTCGAATCCACGATCCAATAGGATGGAAATGCTCATTTTATTATTCTGAATCCATGGTTGAATTCACGGCTGATCCTATGGATTGAAAATAAACAACTACTCATTTTTATTACTCAGTTTCATGAATCATTCTCCACTGAATTTCATAAATTAGTAATAAATACTCAACAATCAGGCATCTGGAATATCACTGAGTAAGCCCCATAAAATGGTGCAAGTGTACTCAACAATGATGCACGAACGAGCACCCAAATACACAAACGAGCATTCGAAAATATGGACAAACGAGGAATCCTACACAAAACAAGAGAGAGAAAATAATAACATTAAAATAATAAAGAGGCACCCATGGGCCGGGCCCACCTGCCGGCTGACCGTGCCTTAGCCGTGCCGTTCCATGCCTCTTCCATTATTTTTCCTTATTTTTGTTATTTTCATGAACTCATGAAAACTCCTTCATTCTAGCAACTTCCCTTGTTTGAGTAAAACTCACGGTTTCTTCATATTTTCATGGTTTCATGAGAAAAAATAATATAAAATAGGGAAAGGTGTCGCGGGACCGGGCAACCTAACCGGACGGCCATGCCCTAGCCGTGGCCGGTCCCACACCTTGCAATCCCTTGTTCTTTCATAATTATTATTTCCCTAATCTCATGAAACTTCTCTGTTTCAACAAAACTCATGGTTTCTCCATAGTATCATGGTTTCATGAAAAATAATTATATAAAATAGGGAAAGGTGTTGCGGGACCGGTCTACCTGGCCAGCCGGCCATGCCCTAGCCGTGTCCGGTCCCACAACTTACAATCCCTAATTTTTCATAATTATTATTTCTCTCATCTCATGAAACTCCTCAGTTTGAGCAAAAATCATGGTTTCCTCATATTTTCTCAAATATTGCTCAGACCATAGCCAAAAAGTCAAATGGTCACATGACCGACTAGGCTACTCACGCCAAATATTAAAATATTATTATTTTAATACTTTATGAATTTTGATCAAACGATCAATGTTCTACTTGCTCATTCGAGCAAAATCAAGAATTTCAGTCAAAGATCGAACTCTTCTGAAAATCCGAGATATTGCTCAAACGCACATCAGAAAATGCCGAAACTCTCAAGACTGAGACACAGACATTATGGTAACACGGGCATGCTTCCTTGACCGAAAAAATCCGACCCTAAGGCTTGTAAGGAGTCGGTCCCACACTTTTTCATAATTTTGACCTAATTTGCTCAATTGCTCATATTGGGTCCAAACTTTTTCCAACCGACTTGGAATTTTCTCAAACGACCATCTGCTGGTCCTACGACCACCAAGGGCCAGTTTTATGTCCTCTTGGTCAGTCCCTCACTTTTCCATAATTAGGTTCTATCACCTAATGCTCAATCGAGCACTATTTCAATAAATGATGAAACTGGCATTTAATCATCATTCTTTCACCAACTGGTCAACTCAGGACCCTGGTGCACGCTCACTTGAGCACTTGGACACCACATGGATATCCGTCATCCCATGTGGTCGGTCCCTTTATCACTCATGAACTGTTTTCAGCAATTCATCAATTGATGAACGATTGATCAAAAATTAGGGTTTCGAACAAAGACTCCACGAATTAATCATTCTGAGCAAGTTCAAACACTAATAAATTTATGTTGATCCAACAATCAACATATGTATTAATTATATATTATTCGGTAGTCTACTAATATTTTAATTAATATTTTATTGGGTCACATCACCAATAAATAATTCATCGAATTGAGCAATACTTGCTCAGTTGCTCAAATATTGATTCAACTATCGATATCAGATGCTCAGTTGCTCGAATTTACAATATTTTCTCAGACGAGCAATATCTAAGAATGTCTAACATGTTCAATCGATGAACTATCGAGCATTCGATCACTCATGCTCGATTCAACAAAACTTAGACTCATTGTCTGATCAGTCAACAACTGACTAATAAAATACACGTCTGTCATGCAGACTCCACAATCCGTGAGACATCAATCACGTCACATGGGGGGGATCGATTAGGGTTTTGGTCTGGTGGCCTACGGCACGTGGATTCATCCACGACAAGAAATGTGAGTAAGTCGTGCAACGGTTGAAGGGGTTAGCAAAGTAGTGGGTGGACGATCAACCAAGTCTCCACACGACACGGAATTGGTTTTACCAAGATCTCCCACTTTCCCACTCTTCCACTCATGAAACTGTCACACTTACTGGGATCAATGTGTTCGCTATTCTGACAATATAAATAAGTCTCTGGATCCACGATTGAACAACAACAATTTTCCGAGCAATCACTTTCAGAAATTCTATCAATCGACCAGAACTTATTCGAACTCAACATTCAGCAGTTCATCAATTTTGCAGAAACCTTCAACACATCCATAATCCTTAATCATCATTGATCCCGCACAATTCTCAGCTTCCCTCCTACAGATCAACCCATCTCCATCTTTGTGACCGAATTGACTTTGAAACGGTCATTGACTTGGTTTAGGCCGGAGTCCTACAGATTGATCTCTCGAATCTAAGCACTCCCTTTGCAGTGCATCTTTGTGAGGTTAAGTAGTTTGCTCGGTTGAGGAGTCTCGTCCGCACGCTCGTTTCTTCATTTCCCTAAAAACCAACAAATTGTTTTTCCCCATCTACAGATTGGCGACCACGGTGGGAGATTCATCTCTCGGTTACAATCTCAACTTTCAAAAAATGGTTGATCTTAGGCCAGGTTCACAAATCCTAACACAAACAACGCCAGCACTAGCAACAATGGTGGTACTCCAGAAACCGTTCCTGCTTCCAACAATGGTACTGGCGGCACCACCCTTCCTGAAACCAACATCGAAAGTAATACGCTCTTCGGCAGGACTCCTGAAGAAGTCAGAAAATATCCGCCTACCATAACTGATCTCATGAAGATTCAAGAAATTCTTGCCAAGAATAAAATAGAGATGGCATCAATACAAGAGCAACTATGCGCTCATCTGAAGGACCTCACTGACAAGATGCTAGAGCAGACTCAGGAGAAGGGCCAAAGAAGCATCTCCAACTGCTGATCCTGAAGATTTTCCAGTAGTTGACGATGATGAAGTCCACAAAGCTGCGGAAAAGTTATCATCAAAAGAGCCTGTCGGTTTCATCACTCGTGAAGATCTGGAACGTTTTATGGAGGATCCAGGGAAAGGCAATGCACCATATGTCCACCGTCAACAACCTCCATACCATGTTGCTACGCAGAGAATCCCTCTCCCAAAAGGCTACACTTCTCCTACGTTCAAACACTGTACAACGGAACAGGGAATGCTCGAGAACAAGTCTCTCGATTCCTGGAGGCACTAGGAGAGCATACACATGGTACAAAAACATTGCACCTGGGAGCATCGCTAACTGGGGAGAAATGGTTAACGCCTTCTACAGGAAGTACTTCTTAGTCTTTGAGCAGATTACTCTTTCTGACTTAGGAAGGATGGCTCAGAAGAACAATGAACATCTGAATGATTATGTGAAGAGGTTCAGAGTCCAAGCTTTGGATTGTCATGACATGAATGTCACTAAACAACAAATGGTGGACTTGTGCATCTACAGAACGATGCCGGTCTACAAAGACTTGATTGAAAATCTCCGATTCCAGACTTTCTCAGAGCTTCATGAAGCAGCCAAACGATCAGCGACTACTGCACCTGCTTTACTGGAAAGATCAAAGTCTGCAAGGTCGAGGAACCTCGAAGCAGCCGATGTTTAGTAAACTATCAGTATAATCCCCAGGCGTCAACAAACGTTCTTGCTAAAAGAAATGAAAGGAAAGCCGATACAAAGCATCAGAGCGCTTCTCCAACATCCCAGGCTCCTATGAAGGCACAAAGAAAAGACATGTTCACGACACCGAATTACATTGTGTCAGACGTCCGTCCATCCCGGACATGCTCCTTGAACCTTCATCCACAGACAAGGAGATGCACGACTGGGGACTGCTTACCACAGTCCATCTCAGAGGAAATGAATTCGGAAGAATGTTGATCGATGATGACACTGCCATCAACGTCATTCCACTGAAAACCCTCAGAGTCGCAGGCATCACTCTACAAGAATCTACTCGTGATCCCATCTCAATCAGATACCTTGAAGGAACTCTCGGAAATGCTTATGGCTACATCACTCTTAAAGTGAACATAAGTTCAAGCTGGACAGAAAAAAAGTTTCGCATAATCAGGAAGATCCAAAATATGGCATGTTCTTCAGACGAGCGTGGATCCACGCTGAAAAGATGGGTACTGACAAAGCGCCTTTGGTTGCACATCTCTCCAACAAAGAAAGTTCTGATCTAGAAGATTTGACGGACATTCCATCATCAGAGCACTTGGGGGGAATTCCGAACTTTGACGAGCTTGTGCATAGACATTCATCAAGAGGTTCCACACTCAGGAAAGTCTCATTCCTTCCATGTCTATGTCATTTATTTCCTCACATGTTATCCTAGCATGGGGACTCAATCCTGCTAGCAACTCTGCTACTGCAAGACGAATGGTAGCTTCACTGCGTTAGTATTTTACCAAGTGGTTGAATCTGACATTTTTCCGAATCGAGCACTGAGACATTCATTATTGAGATGATATCCAAGCATGGCAAAGAACAGTTTGGGCGTTTCTCCATAGCCTTGCAGGAGTGTCCATGTGTGCCACAAAATCAGAAAGCTCTGATGTTTGCACAAGTGTTGAATCCCACTGCCACAACGAAAAAAATGCTGAATCAACAGAAGATACTCAGGGCCGAGACAATAGAACCTAAGACATTCAATACTTAAGGAATATACGCTTCAACGCCCAAGCATCTACGAAGCCTTCGAATTTTACTCCCAATCAAAGAGTACACCTTCGATAATGGCACATCTGGCTTCAACACAAACATCTCGACGATGATTCAACATACACTGGGGACTTGATCTTATTGGAAAGATCGATTCAGAACTATTTATTGCAACCTGATGTGATTCCATGAAACTTCATCAACGGGACCTCTCTACATTACAAACCCCTACACAACTGAAGAACTTCCTCTCTTCACCGGTCACATTCAGAATGAAGACTATCTACCACAACAACGTCGACTCACTGACGGAGCCAGTTCGTTGTAAAGTCATGCTGTTCGGGAGAATTCAAGTTGAACTCCCAGTACATTTTCGTCTTAGGGATGATAAACCCACCAACTAGTTCGTGAATGTAAAGGCTCACTGGATGGAGGAGCAAAGACTATGTCGATAATCGTGTATCTATCCTTTTCGGTCTCTGGAGCAACTCTGACCATAGTATCAACATCGACAAGGATATTTGGAGGAACTTTTTCCATGTTCTCAGCATCAACAAGAATGTCTGGAGAAAATTCAATCGTGATCTTAGCATCAACAACGGTCTCAGGAGCAACATCCTCATGACAGAACTTCATCAACTAACCATTCTATGAAGCATTGCTCGATGAAGCGGACTTCTCCAAGCATTAATGATTCTTATCAAGATGTCTAGACATTAAAATATGTTTACATGAAAGTCTTCCCAAAGCTTGCACGACTGGTGAACACAAGTTAAAGTCTTCTACAAGATGTTCTCATCGCCTATACAAATGAGATACAACATACTTGAAGCCATGGGTTTACAAAAACGTACCAATGGGTGAGGAATGGGACAATACTTCCTCAACAAAAGATGTTCGTCTGTATCTCTTCTACAACATACCAAAATAGCGCATCAATGAGACATACAAGCTGAAAGATATGGCCTTTACCGTCAGGTCTATGAAATCTGAAAATTTTGTACGGGATTACAAATTACAAATGTGCACGCTTCGTTGGCTGACCTCTGTAACTCCAAATTGAGTGATTCTTTTCTCATGTGATAACTCAGTCTCTTAGATTCAAAAGTTGGGATCAAACATCGAATTCCGACGTCGTATGAGGTTCCTACAGCTTCCATAGCATACAACATGCAAACAATAATTCTCAGACGGGATTCATAACTTCCACAATCGGTCGGTGTCCACCAGGTCTTTCCACTGAGTCCTTCATCAAGGTATCTCCAACTTCGACCACATATGTCTTTACATCAATTTTTCTACCCGGTCCTCTATCGAGGTCTTGCCAGAAGAAGGGAAAAACGAAAGGGAGAGATTTAACAAAATATTGGGGACTGATGGTCCGCTGATCATGACGATCAATTTCACAAGTCCAAGACTCGTGGCGCCGGGCTCTCCAGTGCTAATCATTCATCGTAAAATGAATTCTATCACCGGGACATTCAACCATGGTCATTACATCACCCCCTATTGAGAGAAACCTCAGTTATGGTCCCATGACCAGGGTTTCAGAAGTGATGTTTCTACGATTGACGGATACAAGATGGCACTGCAAGCACCATGCTCATGCATCAATCAAGGGGTCCTGATCTCAAATGAATCGATGACATTAAAATCCTTTACCAACTATTCAAGACACAAGCGAATGATCTAAAGACACAACGGGAGTGTTTTACAACAAGCTCGTCTGAGATGATTTTACACTGTCCCGTAAAAAGAAGAAATCTGAAAAACAAATTGGTGACGAATCTAGGGATGGTTCATATACCATTCTATTCGTATGGATGTCCTCTAAAACATATCCAAAATTCACATCAATTGGAGAAATGAGAGAAAAGATGTGGCCAAAACTTTGGACTACGTTACAGCTGAAAAAGTTCTGAAGGTCTCCTGAAAGTTTACTGTTTCGCTGATTTCACCTCCTAAACGTGCTCAAAACTCAAAAAGCTTCTGTGATAAAGATTGGAAATTTCCTGGGCATGAGGATACATGGGTAGATCGTGAAAATCCGACATCGGATGAAGATTTTATGGCGTTTTTGCTAAAGGGCCGAGTTCTGAATTTTTTGATGAGGAATTATGACGAAATTCTTCATCCATCTACGTCAGGAGCTACACCATCAATGCAAGGACGTACTTCATCTTCAGCTCATACTCATTTTCCGGAGTCGATTGGTGTTTCTGCTGATGAGACATGAGCTTTTCATCTTTAGCTCTTTTCTTATGTGACATTTCACCACGTCTCTGCTTTCTTAGCACGGAAGAATCCCAGATGATCAAGAGACATACAATGTATCAACTTTATAGCGTCTCTGAAAGGTTGATTCACCTCGGCATGAACATCTGCAGAAGTCTTCATCTTTGACTTAATATTTCTGGAGCGTTCCCCGGAAGAACTAGAAGAGTGGTTGTAACTGGAAGTCACCATTATCTGAGGCGAAAGACATGGAGTCATGGAGAAAAAGCGGGGGTCTAACAACTTTAGATGGGGAAAAACGATTTGCTGGTTTTAAGGAATTAAGGAGACGACCATAAGGAGGAGACTCTTCGAACCGAGCGAAATGTTAAACCTCACACAAATGCACCGCTGCAAAGGGGGTGCTTTAGATTCGAGAGATCAATCTATAATACTCCGGCCTAAATCAAGACAATGACCGTTCCAGAGTAAATTCGGTCACAAGAGAGGATGGATTGAACTGTAGGAGGGAAGCTGGGAAATGTGTGGAATCAATGGTAATCAAAGATTGTGGGTGTATGAATTCTGAATATGATAAGTTCTGAATGATTGAAATTGCTCAATTAAGAGTAGTTTCTCAATTGATGAGTTGATGATCTCGCGTTGTCGATGAGACGTGAGATTGATGATACTGTTGATGCTGATGATTCAATCATGATTCAGAGACTTATTTATATTGCTGGAATTTTAGACACCATGATCCCATGAAGTGTGACAGTTGATGGAATCAAGGAGTGGGGAAGTGGAGATCGTGTTGGAAACCAGTTGCTCAACGTGTGGAGACTTGGTCGATTTTCCACCCACTACCTCGTGAATTCCTTCAACTGATTGCACGACTTGCTCACATTCCATCGTGTGTTTGAACACACGTTCCGTAGACCGCCAGACCAAAACCCTAAGTGATATCCTCCAAAGTGACACGATTGACGTCTCGTGGTATGTTAGTAAATTGATGACTTCGTGGTTTGATGGGACAATGAGTCCATGTAGTTGCTGGGTTGAACATGATGTTCTGAAACTCATGAGTTGAACATGTCATGAGACAGAGGTATAGTTCTTATGATGAAGCGAGCAAGTATTGCTCATTCGATGGATCGTTGAATATTGATTCTTGAACCAATGTTCCTTGGTTTGAGCAAATATTTATCATCTGAGAAAGTGTTGCTCATGTGATGAATTGTTGAATATTTGATCGTCTGAGCATGTGTTGCTCATCTGATGGATTATTGGCAGTGTACCAAAAATATTAATTAGAATACTGGTCGTCGAACCGATCATAATTAATAAAATTAATGACCATGAGGTCGTCGTAAAATTATTAAGGTTGGAATCTGGAATGATGATCCTTGGATTCAGAAACCCTAATTTGATCAATTGATGATCAATTCATGGTTCGTCAGAATTTTAACCATGGGACGAAGGAGGGAGCGACTATATAGGACCGTGGATCAACCATGTAGTGTCCATATGCTCACGTGAGCAAATACAAAGAACTCCTGAAGAGTTGACGATTTGTTGGTGAAAGAATGATTAAATGCTGGTTTAAATATTTATTCGAAGATGCTCATCTGAGCCTTAGGTGAGAAAACCTAATTAATTATGACGGAGTGAGGGACCGACCATGCGGTCATGAAACCGGCCCTGGGTAGTCACGTGACCGCCTGATGATCACTTCATGAAAATCCAAAGTGTTTGGAAGAGTCTTGGACCTAATACGTGCAATTGTGCAAATTAGGTCAAAATTGTGAAACTTGATGGGACCGGCTTATATAAGCCAAAGAACCAATCTTGGTCGGTCAAGATAGCGTGCTCGTGTCCCCAAGGCGTCCGCGTCTCAGTCCTGAGAATCTTGATATTTTCTGGCATGCAATTGAGCATCCATTCGAGAAAATATGCCAAAATTAGGGTTTCGACGAAACTGAGGAAAACACCATGAGATGATGAAAAATAATTATAAAATAAGGAATGAGGAGGCGTGGGACCGCCAAGGCCAAGGCATGGTCGGCCGGTCGTGGCCACGGTCCCGTGGTGCCTTTTCCTTAATTTTATAAAATTTTGATGATTTTTTGAAAAATATCATGGATTTAAAGATTTTTGATGAATTTGGGGAGTTTCCCTGAAGTGAAGGAGTTTCATGAGTTCAAGGAAGCCAAAAATATTAAAATAATAAAAACAAGGGCGTATGGGGCTGTGGGAGGCATGGTCGGCCGGCTAGAGCCCGGTCCCACAGGTTTTCATAATTTTTAATATTTTTTAGGTATTTTTTCATGATTTGAGGGAATTTTTCCTAATTTGAGAGAAATACCATGAATTCAAGGAATTTGATAAATTCAAGGAAGATAAAATAATAATAATAAAATAAAGGGGTGTGTGGGACCGCCTAGGGCATGGCCGACCGGCTTGGGCCCGGTCCCACAAGTTTTTCATAATTTTATATTATTTATTTCCTATTTTTTGCAAAATACCATGAAATCAAGGAGTTTTTTCATGAAATCATAGAAATAATAATAATAATAAAATAATGAGAAACCATAAGGTGTGGGGCCGGCTGGGACCAAGGCATGGCCGGTTGGCCAATGGTCACGCCCCACACTATTTTTCCTAATTTTATATTATTTTCATGGGTTTATGAAAACACCGTGAGGCCGAGGAGTTTCCTCGAGACGAAGGAGATTTGATAAAAAGAGAGAATTTTCATCAAATCATGGAAAATAATAAAAATGCATTAAAAATATAAAACTGGCGTGGGATTGACCACGACACGGTCGGTTGTTCGTGTGTCCGTGCTCCCAGCACCCTGGTCAATATTTTTAATTATTTATTATTTTCTTCCCTATTTTGCATAGGTTCATTGTTTCGTTGTATTTTGAAATACTCGTTCGTGCGGTGACTGTTAGTGCATTGTCGTTGAATACACTTTCACCATATAAATCGGGGCTTACTTAGAGGTAGCTCAGACGCCCGGTTGTTGATTATTTATTACTAATTGTGGAATTCAGTGGAGAATAATTCACAAAAATGAGTAATAAGATGTTTATTATTAATTCACAGGATCAGCTGAGGATTTGACTACGAATTCAGAATAATAAAGTGAGCATTACCGTTCCATGCGATCGTAGATTCGACCATAGAATCTGAGTAATTAAGATTTATCTATTACCATTTATGAGACCAGTTGTGGATTCGATCATGAAATCGGAGTAATGAGATAATATAGTTATTGCTATTCTATAAGATCAAGCCGTGGATTCGATCATAGAATCAGAACAATTGTTTATTGCCAATCCATCGGACCAGTCGTGGATTCGACCATGGAATATGAACAATTGTTATTGCCATTCCATGGGACCAGTAGTGGATTCGACCATGGAATAGGAGCAATAATGATTATTCTGGGAATTCAGTAGTGAATGTCACGGCAGAATTAATCTTAATTAGGAATAATTAACTTTGTGGCTCTATACTAGTAGAGCAAGCTGTCTAGGAGCATTAACTATCCCGATATGAGCTTGTCGGTAAGTCATATCCTTTATATAGTCAGGGTAAACTCGTTGTTTTTTCCTGAAGACGTTATCGCTCTATACTAGCAGATCAAGCTGTCTAGGAGCCGTCCATCTCGTGATACTATATAAAAATAATCACTGAAAGTGTTCACTGTTCATGAGATATGCCGTTGTCCAGTCGTGAGACTACATATCTACATGTACTCTGAGAGAAAGTACTCTCCGTTGAGAATTCGATAAGAGACCCGTGTCTCAATACTCACATCTGATTGCTGGATCAGAGCTTCCTTATCGAAAATCCACCATCTACAACAACACCACCCAATATTTCGCTTAGCAATCTGTATGGACAAAGTCCAGTATACTTTTTATGAGAATCAACTAGATAGTTAGACTCAATAAATAAAAAGATATATCAAAGATTTTATATCTCAATCTCTCGATTTGATCTTTACTCAAGCAAATGAAAATCTGCGAGACTTTATCAAAGAGAGATAACTTGGACGGTACCAAAGACCAATGTCCAATGATCAATCAATATCAATCAACAACCAAAGGTTGGATTTCCAATTGATGATCTTTAACGCACAACCTGTATTATTTCAATTATATAAAAAATATAATGCGAAAAATAAATAACACAGACACCAGAAGTTTTGTTAACGAGGAAACCGCAAATGCAGAAAAACCCTGGGACCTAGTCCAGACTGAATACACACTGTATTAAGCCGATACAGACACTAGCCTTACTACAAGCTTACTTTGGAATGGAATATAGTTGAACCCCAATCAGTCTCCCACTAATTCAAGGTACAGTTGTACTCCTCCACCTTTGATCCCAGCAGGATACTGCGCACTTGATTCCGTTAGCTGATCTCACCCACAACTAAGAGTTGATGCAACCCAAAATCGTAGACTTGATAATAAACAAATCTGTCTCACACAGAAAAGTCTATCAAAGGATAAATTTGTCTCCCACAGAAAAACCCTAGGTTTTGTTCCGTCTTAAGATATAAAATAAAGGTGAACAGGAACCAATTGATAATCCGGGCTTATATTCCCGAAGAACATCCTAGATTAATCAATCACCTCTCAACAATCCTTCTTGACTACACAAGCGGTTTGTCGAGGAATCACAAACAGTGAGACGAAGATGTTTGTGACTTCTTTATCTTGCCTATCAGAGAACTCTCACGATCTCAATCCAATCAATTGATTGTACTCGTACGATAGAAGATGCAAGATCAGATCACACAACTACGATAAAAGTAGTATCGGTATGGCTTCACAATCCCAATGAAATCTTTAAGTCGTTAACCTGGTTTTAGAGAAGAAAACCAAAGGTTAAAAGAGAATCGACTATAGCGAGCGCACTAGTATCACACAGACGTGTGGGGATTAGTTTTTCACAATGCTAGATGTCTCCTTTATATAGACTTCAAATCAGTGTTTTTCCTTATTTAAAAAGCAATCCATATTCACCATTGGATGAAAACCTGATTTAGATTCAAGCTAATATTTCTCAATAGTTAGATCGAAAACTTAGCATGTCACACACACTTGGGTAGACGTTTACTGGGTTTGTGAAAACCATGCCCAAACGTGTACGTGTATGTTGGTTCAACATAGTAACCCAAAAGGTTAACCATATGAGCATTTCATATTAACCTAGTTCTTCTTCACCATAACTAGTTAAATTGACTCAAATGACCTAGTTAGAGTTCTTACCAGAAGTGCCTTGACATGAGGAAGAAGATAATCTGTTGACAAGCTCTTTGTATCTTACAATTATCTCTTTAATATCCTCTCTTATCTTATCAATTTTCATTTCTTCTGGAATGATCTTCTCAACAGGAACAATGTTGCATTTAGAGACAAAGCGTTGAACTTTCTTAGGACGATGTTTATTAAGACGTCTATTCTGCCCTTGAACATTGGAAGAACTCACTGTACTGACGTCCCTGGTTGCATACACAGGATAGGTACGAAAACCAATTGGTTCAATCATACGGATGTCAGTCACACCTTTGAGAATCAAATCTAGGGTGTGTTGAAGTTGAACTAAGGAGTCTTTATTCAACTTGGAGTTTCTCTTATCTCTAACAGAACACTTGGTCTCACATAAAAGACATACCTTTTGATCATAGGAATGATTGGAGGATGTAGTCTTAATATTACCATTAGAAGAGTTGTCCCTTTTACAGAATGTCCCAAGTTCATGATTGGAAGAAAAATTGGGAACATCTGTATTTACTTTTGAATGTAATGCATCAGAAGTTCTTGGTACATTAGATTGCTTTGAACATCCTTGAATGAAGAGTTTACTCAAGCGGCGTTCAATATCCAAGGCATCCTTTTCGAGGCTGGCCTCAAAAGTCAAGTATGAAGACTGATCTTCAGCGTTGCCATGGACTTTGCAATCTCTTACAATACCAAGAAGAGCATTGACATGGTGTTTTAACTGATTCATTCTAACAGCTTGAATTCTAACAAGATTTAGAATCAATTTACTCTCTTCAGCTGTATCCCATTCATTAGAAGAGAAGGTCTCTTTCGAAGGGTAATCATGAACACTCATGCCATTGTTTGTCTGTCTCGTCGAACCAAAAGGTTTCTCTATATTCGAGATTGAACTTTTCTCTTTAATAGATTTAGACGAGAGAGAATCTTTATTACTGGTGACGCGTTTATCAGAGATAGTACTCTTATACATAGAGTCAGATGGCTACAAACACAGACTGATGAGGTCTTAGTGTGTTTTCCTGCTTTGATACCAATTAAAAAAGCGGGGGTCTAATAACACCACCCAATATTTCGCTTAGCAATCTGTATGGACAAACTCCAATATACTTTTTATGAGAATCAACTAGACAGTTAAACTCAATCAATAAAAAGATATATCAAAGAGTTTATATCTCATTCTCTCGATTTGATCTTTACTCAAGCAAATGGAAATCTGCGAGTCTTTATCAAAGAGAGATAACTTGGACGGTACCAAAGACCAATGTCCAAGGATCAATCAATATCAATCAACAACCAAAGGTTGGATTTCCAATTGATGATTTTTAACGCACAACCTGTAATATTTCAATTATATAAAAAATATAATGCGGAAAAGAAATAACACAGACACCAGAAGTTTTGTTAACGAGGAAACCGCAAATGCAGGAAACCCCTGGGACCTAGTCCACATTGAATACACACTGTATTAAGCCGCTACAGACACTAGCCTACTACAAGCTAACTTCGGACTGGACTATAGTTGAACCCAAATCAGTCTCCCACTAATTCAAGGTACAGTTGTAATCCTACGCCTTTGATCCCAGCAGGATACTGCGCACTTGATTCCCTTAGCTGATCTCACCCACAACTAAGAGTTGCTGCAACCCAAAATCACAGACTTGATAATAAACAAATCTGTCTCACACAGAAAAGTCTATCAAAGGATAAATCTGTCTCCCACAGAAAAATCCTAGGTTTTGTTCCGTCTTAAGATATAAAATCAAGGTGAACAAGAACCAATTGATAATCTGGTCTTATATTCCCGAAGAACAGCCTAGATTAATCAATCACCTCTCAACAATCCTTCTTGACTACACAAGCGATTTGTCGAGGAATCACAAACAGTGAGACAAAGATGTTTGTGACTTATTTATCTTGCCTATCGGAGAACTCTCACGATCTCAAACTAATCAATAGATTGTACTCGTACGATAGAAGATGCAAGATCAGATCACACAACTACGATTAAAGTAATATCGGTCTGGCTTCACAATCCCAATGAAGTCTTTAAGTCGTTAACCTGGTTTTAGAGAAGAAAAACAAAGGTTAAAGGAGAATCGACTCTAGCGAGCGCACTAGTATCACACAGACGTGTGGGGATTAGTTTTGCACAATGCTAGATGTCTCATTTATATAGCTTTCAAATCAGGGTTTTGCCTTAGATGAAAACGTGATTTAGATTCAAGCTAATATTTCTCAACCGTTAGATCGAAAACTTAGCTTGTCACACACACTTGGGTAGACGTTTACTGGGTTTGTGAAAACCATGCCCAAACGTGTACGTGTATGTTGGTTCAAAATAGTAACCCAAAAGGTTAACCATATGAGCATTTCATATTAACCTAGTTCTTCTTCACCATAACTAGTTCAATTGACTCAAATGAACTAGTTAGAGAGTTGTTCAATTGCTACGAGATCTTATGTAACTACACAAGACACAATTGAAACAAAGATGATTCGATTCGATGAATCGGCTCATGAACTTTATAGCCACGGTTAGCATAAAGCATTCCTTAGTAATTTAAGTTTCATGTTCAGAGCACATCTTTAGATCATAACCACTTAAGCTCACAAACAAGTTCGCGGACTTAAGGAAACCGACAGAGTTTTCCTAACTCAGCAGAAAATCTCGGCAAAGATACTTCCGCCAGTTCGCGGACTAGGTTCGCGGACTAAACATGCAAACGAGTTTTTGGAAAATCCCAGCAGAAATTCTCGGCAAGAGAACTTCCGTCAGTTCGCGGACTTGGCAAAGCCAATTCCCCCGATTTCTCTCAATCAACAAAGTTCGAAAACTTCGGATTAAGGAATACATGGTTATGTAATCTAAACTCTCATTCCAATCACTGAGACATTCTCAGAGGACGTTATATAGCCGTTATTCACAGACCGTTTCACGTCAGAACATTTCTCAAAGTAATTGAAACTTTTCATGACTTTCGTCACTAGGTGAAGATAAACTTGATCAAAGCGAAACGCTTTACCAACACACGATTTCGAGAAAAAGATAAGTAGTGAATACTCAGCTCGAAATGTCAAATGTGTATGATATAGTGTATATAGCATACGACTTTTTGTCTCATAAGAAGTAGGAGATAGAATAGATACACTTTTGAGTGATATATAAGTTCAAGTCTCCACATACCTATTTGTTGATGAAGTTCCACGGTTCCTTGAGTAGATCTTCGTCGTTGTATGATGAATTTCCATGAAGTCCTTGATCTCAACTACACTTTTCTATACTAGTCCGAGACTTAGCTATAATAGACTAGAAATCAAGACTCATAGTTTTGATCACTAACATTGACAAACATGCTTGATATAGCAACACATGCGAGGTTGACCGAGCTATGCTCTAACACATGGATATACCAATAACAAACACGCAACAAAAATGGTAACCATCCAACTCTTACCTATTTACAATTTCACTAGTTGTAGTGATTATAACGTCAGAATTTCGAAAAACTTGCTCGTTCCTTCAAACCTGCAAAGACGAACAAAATTTTTTATTCAAAACCATAACGTGATTTTCATAAAACTGTGAACAATTCACGAAACTTCCTTCATGTGAACAATTCACATAATTTTCACCGTGTGAGCGACTCCCATCGAGTGAACACTCATTGGTTTTTGTGCATACACTATTCAAAAAATCCATACAAACAATATTTCATCAAAAATTGTTTACTTCTAGCAATTGTTGAAATCAAAATTTGATTTCACATAAATTTTCACTGCGTGAACAATCACTGGTTTTTCAAAAATTGGACAGACGTCCATTCTACAATTGTGAAAACTCATATACAAACATTATTTCGCCATGTATGATTTTCTACTTTCAACATTTGTTCAAAACCAAAACATTGATTTTACAAAAAATATTTTTAACGTGAAACTCACGTAAATTTGAAAATATATATTTTGCTCCCTCGTGCGAGCATCCGTCTTTGAGACGAGAGTATATTTTCAAAAAGTAAGATTTTTCATGAAAGCTCATAGAATTTTTTTTATTACTAACAGACGCATGTCTATTAAAAAAAAAAAATTCTCGTACGAGCATCCACCTTTGAGACGAGAGTCTATTCCATTTTGTGAAATCTCACATATTTAAAAAAAAATTGGTTTTCATGAAAGCTCATAGACAAAATTTTTATCATTAGACTCAGGCCTATTTTGTTTATTTCTTAAACTAACAAACGAATGAACGTCTGTTCCTAACAAGGATTTCCATTTTGGGTCGGGCCCGCAAAAGCTAAACCAACTAAAACCGAACGACCGACCAAATAAGCAGTGCCTCGTATCATCGTACTCATGAGATGACACTCTATCTTGCTATCGGGGTCCTTATTTGAGCATTTGCTCGTACATGACACCATTGGAGCAAATCGAGGATTATGAGAATACCTTTGTACGACCGAGTTCAACCACTGATCTCGTCAACTGAAAATCAACATCTAATGCTTACTGCGGAACATGACTGTCCCTCACTAAGCAGGGGACTTAATGTTGATGGTGGATTTTTGACAAAGGTCAAAATCGTAAAATCATGATATTACATGTTTCTGGCACGGATTGCGGCATGTGACGATTCATATTTTACGAGACATGATGAATATGTTTCTCGAAAGGCCTCCACTAGCTGAGCGTTCGATACCTCGTATTTCATCATGACCTCTATGTAGAATAACGTAATTGGGCGGTTCTCCGTAAGATTGAGAGCAACAACGCCTTCAGGACTTCGGTGACTCGCTGTTCCCTAATTGCATAGAGAGACCCACCTCTACATAGAAGAACGATTGGGCGGTTCTCCGTGAGATTGAGAGCAATAACGCCTTCAGGACGTCGGTGATACTCACTGTTCCCTGACTATGTAGAGAGACCGTGTATATATCCAGGCGGTTCTACGTAAGATTGAGAGCATTAACGTCTTCAGGACTTCGGCAACACTCGTTGTTTCCTGACTATGCACCTTCAGAACGTGTATGACGCTTTAACTGGCTAATATCCCTTCTGCAATAGATTAATTCTACTGTGACATTTACCACTGAATTCCTAGAAGATAATATATTTTATCTCATTACTCCGATTTCATGATCGAATCCACGGCTGATCTCATGGAATGGTAATAGTTCATTACTCTGATTCTATGGTAGAATCCACGATCCCATAGGATGGTAATGCTCATTTTATTATTCTGAATCCATGGTGAAAAAGCGGGGGTCTAACAACCACATCCAATATTTCGCTTAGCAATCTGTATGGACAAACTCCAATATACTTTCTAGAGAATTAACTAGACAGTCAGATTCAATCTACATAAAAAGTATATCAAAGAGTTTATATCTCAATCTCTCGATTTGATATATACTCAAGCAAATAGAAATCTGCGAGTCTTTATCAAATACTAGAGAGATAACTTGGATGGTACCAAAGACCAATATCCAAGTGTCAATCAATTTAAATCAACAACCAAAAGGTCGGATATTCTAATTGATTGAAAAACGCACAACCTGCGATATTTCAATTATATAACAAAATATAATGCGGAATAGAAATAACACAAACACCAGAATTTTGTTAACGAGGAAACCGCAAATGCAGAAACAACCCGGGACCTAGTCCAGATTGAACATACATTGTATTAAGCCGCTACAGACACTAGCCTACTCCAAACTAACTTCGGTATGGACTGTAGTTGAACCCCAATCAATCTCACACTGATCCAAGTCTCTGATCCCAGCAGGATATTATGTACTTGATTCCCTTAGCTGATCTCACCCACAACTAAGAGTTGCTACGACCCAAAGTCGAAGACTTTAATAAACAAATTTGTATCACACAAAAAAGCCTACGATAATAGATAAATATGTCTCCCACGAATATACCTACGAGTTTTGTTTCGTATTTTGATAGATCAAGGTGAACATGAACCAATTGATAACCCGGACTTATATTACCGAAGAACAGCCTAGTATTATCTATCACCTCACAATAGTCTTAATCGACGCAACGAAAAAAGATATTGTGGAATCACAAACGATGAGACGAAGATGTTTGTGACTACTTTTTTATCTTGCCTATCAGAGATATAAATCTCAAGCCAATCATTACGATTGTACTCAAAACGATAGAATCAACAAGATCGGATCACACAACTACGAGAAAGTATTATCGGTCTGGCTTCACAATCCCAATGAAGTCTTTAAGTCATTAACCTGGTTTTAGAGAAGAAAAGGTTAAAGGAGAATCGAATCTAGGTTATGCAACTAATATCACACGTAAGGTGTGGGGATTAGGTTTCCCAGTTGCTAGAGTTCTCCCTTATATAGTCTTTCAAATCAGGGTTTGCAATCAATGTTAGCTTGGTAACAAAGCATTCAATATTCACCGTTAGATGAAAACCTGATTAGATTCAAGCTAATATTTCTCAACCGTTAGATCGAAAACTTAGCTTGTTATAAAAAAAAAGATGCACGTTTCTAGGCTTGTGTAACCGTACCCAAACATGTACATTTGTTGGTTCAACAATAGTTAACCAAATGGTTAGCCATATGAGCAATTTCATATCAACCATATTCTTCTTCATCATAACTGGATCAAATGACTCAAATGAACTAGTTAAAGAGTTGTTCAATTGCTTAGATCTTATGTAACCACACAAGACATAATCAAAGCAAAAACTGTTTGATTCACTCGAATCGGTTCATGAACTTTAAAGCCACGGTTTTCAAAAGAATTCCTTAGTTTATATAAACATTAGTTCAAGAACAACCGTCTTTAGATATAACCAACTCAAGTTCGCGGACTGGGTTCGCGGACTTAAGTTCCCGGAAGGAGTTCACAAACTCCAGCAGATTTTCTCGGGTTGAGAACTTCCGCCAGTTAGCAGACTGGGTTCGCAGACTGAGTTCACGCCACTATTCCTGTTCTCTTGATCAACAAAGTTCGCAAACTTCGGTTCAAGGAATAAGGACTTATACATATATGTGTTTCCACAACTATGCTTATATCCACCAATGGTTATATAATCTAAACTCTCATTTTAGTCATTGAAACATTCTCAGAGGACGTTATATAGTTGTTATTCACAAACCATTTTTCGTCAGAGCAATTTTCAAAGTGATTGAAACATAACATGACTTTCGTCACTAGGTAAAGATGAATTTGGCTAAAGCGAAAGCTTACCAATACATATTTTGAGAAATAGATAGGAGAGATAAACTCGGCTCGAAATACCAAATGTGTATAAACAAAGTCTATATAGCAAAATGACTTTTGTCTCAAGATAGGAGATAAATAGACTTTTGAGTGATAGATAAGTTCAAGTCTCCACATACCTTTTAGTCGATGAAGATCCACCAGTTCCTTGTGTAGTCCTTCGTCTTGTATGATTATTTCCATGGAGTTCTTGAGCTGAATTACACTTTCTATCCTAGTCCGAGACCTTAGCTATAATAGACTAGAAATCGAGACTTATAGTTTTGATCACTAACATTGACAGACATGCTTGAGATAGCAACGCATGCGAGTTCGACCGAGCAATGCTCTAGCAATCTCCCCCTTTGTCAATTTTAGTGAAAAAACTATCAATACATATGGAATAAAATAAATAAATAAATTAACATTTGTAGCTCCTATTCCACATGTCTAATATTCAAGATTACCCGAAATCTTCGTCACTTCCAAGTAATCCAATGATCCCAAAGGTTGTAAGTTCAGCATCATCGTTGTTGAAAGTCCGTAGCTATAACAACGAGAAAACAAGAGTTCTCAATCATTGTTATACAGTGTCATAGTATCATTATACAGCGTCAAAGTTCAATTGTATCACGAATTTAACAACAATACTATGGTGATATGTATCACTCCCCCTTAGTCAATACTCCATCTCACATGGAAACCACTCCCCCTTACATAATGATCCGAAAACCATATGTATTTTTAGTGTGAATTACATATTAATTCTCCCCCTTTTTTTCAATAAAATTGGCAAAGGTACAAGAACGAGATCCTAATGAAATTTCCGAAAGAGACATATCTTGACCAAAACAAAGCAAATATCAACTTATTTGGATGCAATCATAAAGCCGAAGCTAAATGCATTCATCAAGGAGTTTAAAGATACAAGATAACCCCTTTAATATTCCACATCCGCACTCCCCACAAAGATTTGGCAATTAAGCACAAGTTCAATTAAGAACTCTCCCCCATAAAATGTCATTCCCGAAAGAACAACAAGAGCGACCTTAATTTCGAAATAAAAGAAGGATTTCTTTGGACATAACAAATCACATACAAGTATGAATTTGAATCCAAAATACTCAATTAAATTAACCACAAGAGAATTCATGATTAATTTAACCGGAAATGCTCAACATAAGTGAACTTATGGAGACTCAAAAAATCAATTAGATTAATCACAAGAGAACCCATAATTAATCTAATCGGAACACACAACCAAACTAATCACAAAAATTAATCAATTTAATTGGTCATGCTCGACATAAGAAAACTTATGGAGCAACAACTAAATAACCAAACAAGATGATTAATTTAGTTGAACATGCTCGACATAAAGTACCTCACGGAGCAACAACTAAGCCAAAACAATGACTCAGTCGTTAGAGCTCAACATATGACACCTTATGGAACAACACAGTACTTACACAAAAATTGTGGATCGGAGATCGACCTAATACCGTGGAATAAGCAAGGACTCATTCTATTTTCCATCACCATTTGCACAATGACATACAATAGACATAATCCTTGAAAACAAAAGATTTTAACCTGTCTTCCATCAATAATTGACATAATAGGCTTAACTTTTGTATTTGTCAAAAGTCCATTCATTGTTTTATCAATATATGCATATCGACATACGAAAGAATTTACTTTTTACAAGATATGGGACATTCAAGTTCACGGACGCAAACACACATATCCCATAAACAATTGCAATATATAAAACCATAAGGATTAATACTGCAAAAATCATCTTCCAAACAATTTTAGAATTTAAACAAATAAACCTAAAAACATGAAGATGAAAATATTCGACATAGCTATGTGTAATCACAATAATGGTTATTCCAAACTCTAGTTATTCTTCTAAACAAAACAAGAAAAATAGAAGATTTACTAGGCAATAACACTAGTACAAAAATGGCCTTTAGCCACGCCAGATATAAATTTCCCTGTCACGCCTTTTTGGTTTTGGCGTGTCTATAGGGTATACTTTTACCCTATAGACACGCCATGTTCAATGGGGGTGTTAATAAAAGTGCTTTCGGCCACGCCAGGGCTAGTAGCGTGTCAAAATATTAACCGTTTAGTCACGTTAACTTTAAAATTTTGATTGGGCGTGTTTATAGACCAGTCTATGGCCACACTAGGTAGTTGTGGCCTGTCCAAAAGGTTAGTCACGTCATTTAAGGTGTGGTTTTAAAGTTGGTTCATTAGACACGCCAGTATATGCGTGTCCATAGTATACGATTGATTGACACGCCAGTATATGTGTGTCCATAGTGTACGATATATAGACACGCCAGTATATGCGTGTTTTTAGTGTACGATTTAAAGACACTCCAAATTCAAAGTGTGGCCAAAAAGTTTCTTTCTTGGACACGCTATTATATGTGTTCCATAGTGTGCGTTCTATAGACATGATGGTTTTATAGCGTGGCTAAAAAGTTTGTTTTGAAAAAATTAATAAAAAGCTTTTGCCCATATTCGAAAGCATGACCTCGAAAGAGTTAGGCAATGTATCAATCCACCAAGCCGCCCATCTTTAGTTGTATAAAATTAGTGTTCTGAAAAAACTAAATTGGTTCAACTGCTCCACATTTTAGTGCTTTAAATGCTTAAACTATTTAGGTTTTAGGTCTCTTGAGCTCTGCTCCATCACTGTAACGTATAGTAAATTCTCCAGATGCAATTCAACTTCAATCCCTGTAAACTCAAGCTCAAATCAATCACCTACATTCACCTAATACTCATCGGAATTTTTGAACTCTTCACATCAATTCTTATCTTTTCATACCAATACTCTCCTCTAGCTATAAAGATATTGGAACCAGAAATACTAGCAAATTTGTAAACGGAGTTAACTACCATCAAATCAACACAAGACACATCTCAAATACCAAGAAAACCACCAGTTTTTACAAGAACATTACCAGTTTGATTACACACAAAGGAAACAGAAACAAGCAAAATAGCAAATCTAAAAACACCGAAAATCCTGCAATTTCTTTACAGACCCTTTGTACATCTGAAAATCAAGTTCGTAACCATTCACTTCTTGCTGCCATACAAAATCATATTACCGCAGCAACTCCACAAGTCATTACCACAGCAACTCCACAAATTTCTTCTCAGTACAAACTTCATATATCTTCAAAGTTTCATACCCATACTATGATTCGCAAAAAAAGTAACCCAAACACAACACAAGAAAAGCACCACAAAAGATCTTACCACCAGATGTCAGATATCGAAACCCCATTCTCCAGACACTTCTTTAGTGACATCAAATACTATCAATTTCCTCACAAATTTTCACGAAGATGCACAAGAATGTCAAAACATCCTAGTTCTAGAGGAATTAATGGTACTATAGGGATGACTGATCTGAATCTGCATCAGATTCCTCCTCACTTTCATAGTCCAATTCATCGAACATGTAGTAAGGAGCGGTTCCATCATCCTCATCAGAAGTGGTGTAAGGACCCTAGAGATCTTCATCCTCATCTTCCTCCAATGTTATATCTCCAACATCACTACAAAGCATTGGAGAGTCAGAGATTACAGGATTTCCATCAACATCTAAACTCTTAATTTCTTCCCCATTTGAATCAACATTTAAAGACTCCGACATTGTCTTTGCAAATTTCCGGGGATTGTAGGTCTTCCGTGCCAGATACTGCTTATACTGGTTCTCTTCATATTCCTTCCTTTTCTTCTTCTTTTCCTCCAAGCTTCTTGTCTTCCTCTTCCTCTTCTCTGAACTGTTACTACCTTCACAATATTCCTCCTTACACAAATCCTCCGTCTCTTCATATTTAAACTATTGATTCAAAAGAAGTTTCATATTTTATTAATAAATGAGGTTTCTTACAAGGTGTAATCCCACTTAAACATAAGAAACTGAAAAAATAAATAAAAACCGATCGTAAACATAAGAATGCCAACACTGAAAAAATATCCAAAATAAGGTATAAACTCATCGTAAACATAAGAATGCCAACAGTGAAAAAATATCCAAAATAAGGTATAAACTCGATGTTTACAGAATCTGAACATGTTCAAGTGCCATCCCAAGCCCCGTAAATCATTAGAACATGTATTTCTCAAGATTAAAATTATCAAGTTCCAGGTGTTTATCATACGTTTGAATCAATAATTAAAAAGGGCCAGCGAGTTCAACAGTTGGACGAGAAGTACTTCTGACACCAGAATCCATAGCAATGCCTGGAAGCACAACCCAAACTAAGTAAACAAAAAACTAAAATGAAGAAAACTGCACACAAATATTCTCAAAACATAAGAATAAGATTATGCGTAAAGCATACAACACATATTTTGCAAAATGCAGAATGATTCCCATCAACCTCGTCCTAAAAAACCGAGGTAACAGCTGAAAGGAATTTTTTCACTCCTCAAATAATAAGATCACAAAATAAAATCCATATAACTAAAACAAAACTTTTATCAAATCTGAATGAGTATTAGAGTTCAAAAGAAGAATATGTCATGCATAATCAAACTTAGAAATGGTATTCGATGAGGACTATGGCCAATAAAGTAATATCGCATGAATAAATTTCATCTGAAGGACCAGTTTCTAGTGCTTTAGCAGCTGCGACGTTATAAGGAATAACTCAACTAGAACTCTCATATTTATCCATATTATCAACTTGTTTCGATCTGCTAGTTTGTGAAATACATCTCGTTGTGGGGAATTGAACTACAGTGCAACAAAATGAAGATCTGAGACAAAAACAATCTGGAAACTAGCCACAGGACGAAGAGAATTGTGCAAAGACGACAACTCTTATGCCTAATTATGGTTTTTGGATTGAACTAAGAACGTCACAGCAACTACAACCATGAAAGTCAAAACTTAACTACATAAAGTTTGGAATATAGAGTTCGAGACAATTCTGTCCTGATTGGCTAATCCTATTGTTCTATTTTTGTAATTGTCATGCCGATGTTTTATAACAACAAAATTTTTATATAAGAATACTATAATAATGAGTAAGCACTACATCAGAATTCCAATTCCAATATTAAAACCAGTCGACAAGTTCACACATTAGTGACAAAACCACAACTATCACCTTTAGTAACAACAGATTGATGACCATGATGGTGGAATGGGTGAACAAAATTACTAGAGACCATTCAAACATCGTGATAGTTTCATGAAAAAGAATGCGAAAAGTTGATAAAGATTCTACCAAGCAAGCATGAGATGCTGAGATGCAAAGAAATATCTTCATCTAAGAGCAGTAACAGTGAAAGTGTGTTGAATAGGTATAAAGAACCCGCAATATGAAAACAAGGTGCTAAAAAATCAACATAGTCAAGAAAGATGCCACAAAGTAAAAAAAAAAAAAATACTCACAGAAGTGATGCTACAAAATCAACATAGTCAAGAAAGATGCCACAAAGTTTAAAAAAAAATACTCACAGAAGTGATTTATAGAAATAGGTGAACTATACACAGAGTTACAAAATTTTAAAAAATAGTTGATCTATATACCTCAATCGTGAGAACCTCCCGGACAAGCCTCGGAATCAATCCGAGAGAAAAGTTCATTACTTCTTCTAGCCATCAACCTAATTTACAAACTTTAGTCCTTGAGTAACAAGTGCATCTCGAGCTCAATGTTCAGTAACACCGAGAAAGGTTAAGAGTCTCAAGATCTAGTAGATAACTGTCTTTCCATTTAATTTATCCAAAAGAAAATCGAGCTAGAATCAACACCCAAGTGCATTTCACAACATTTAACAAATTTGTTATCCTATTTCGATATTGATACTTCGAACGCTCCAATTGCAGAAATATGGCTAAGTACAGCAGAAAAAAAGGCCTCAAAACAGATGGAGTTAGGCACTTGCCTTAAGGTTCAAGTGAATTTAACTCATTGAAGCACCAAGTATGCAATATGATGATACAAGTATCTCAAACTAGGACTATGGGCATAAATACCTTATTCGTAGCAGCAATATATGGAACAACCACATGGAATTTTCACCAATAAGCAGGAGCCAAGGTTGCAATACTAACTGCAGTTTAATTACTGGCAATAGCAAAGCCCTTAGGGACAACTCCTCCTCGCACAAGTTCTGCAGAATCAAGAACCTGTGATAAAATTCAAACTCATGAAGTGAAAACTACGGAGAATCAAGTGTTACCTTTTTTGAAAATTATAAAATGAACTAAAATGTTCCTTGAAATTGCATCAAATGAAATGAAAGTATTAATACTTCTGGTTTGGATGCAAAAAAGAGAAAAACTCCACCATGGTGTGGCAAAGTATTCAGTTAGTGTTCATATTCAGATTCTGGATTGTAGGAGATGAGAGAAGTATTTGTACTTGGAATGACAACTACATTCAAGGAAGACAGTCACGTCCTTCACCAGATGTGATGTTGGATGAAGCAATAAATTATAATCAAGTCACTGACCTGATAGACCAAAAAACAATAGCATTACCATCTTGAGGAAGAATATTCAGTTATTTTTAGATAAGATATTTCCGCATAAGCAAATCCATGTTAAGAGGCATATATGCAAGTAACATTAAAATTATTTCACCGATTGCTGCAAATACTGGTGAAAAAGCCTGAGAATGTTTGTTGGAGACGTGTTTGATGTTCTGTGTGATAACGAATTTGACCTGCAATAAAAACCCCATGTTACAAGACAATCCTATATCAAATGCCAAACAAAAGATATTGAAAGTAGATGTACCTAAAGCAGAAGAGGTATTTATACGAGTACTTGGTAAGTTGAGTGGTGGACTACAACTTTGCTCCAAATTTTTTACCCGTGTGGCGAATGGCGACTCTTTTAATCAACAGTCTTTAACAGTATACGCCACTCATCTACACGAAAAACAAACAATTATAGGTCGAATACAAAGAATTGAAGATAATGATCAGTACTTAAGAATCAAATTTTCACAATTAACCATGAAACACAACATTTACCCATTTCTCACACCAATTACTCCAAAATTCCCTCAAATTTTCACCACAAACGATCATTTCCTTAATATAATATGATAGAAATGTAAAGATATATTTTTTTTTTAGTGCAGAAACTTAAAACTACCATATTAACATGGCCTTTCAATCAAATAGATTTTGATCAAACGTGTTAACGAAAACATTGTTTGATGAGAGGAAGAAGTTAAATCTAGGGTTTTAACTGAAAAAAAAGAAAGAAAAACCCATGGATGTTTTTTAAAAGGATGCGTTAAATATAAAGGGATGAGGGGAAGATACTTACAGACGATTGAAGAAGAAGATGAGATATTTGATGTTCTGCAGAAGAACCAAGCTTCGAATGGAGATATCGTATCAGTTCTACAAACCAAAAGAAATAAAACCTCACTTAATCTTGGACACACAACACTTTGATATATGCATTTAACCTCAATAGAATACAGTCAAAAAATAAATAAAAAGTGATAAAACTAAATCATGAAGATTCCAACTCAGTAGCAACCTTACCAAACTAACAAAAACGCATCAATTGAGAAACAGAAACCATGCCCAACTTCCAAATCTAACCAGACAATATCCATAAGCATTTCTGCAGAATAGTATGACTAAGAAAATCTTTATAGTGTAATTTTGTTTCGTTGGGACAATTCATCAAGCAACTGGTGCACAAACAATTTAAATTATTCATTCTCTATAAATCAATACCAAAAAAACCGTACTGCTATATGATGCTCACCTGATGTGATACCAAAATCCATAAAAAAATCTTATCAAATGTTTCTTTAGCCTGAAATATAAATTAGGGAAAAAAATGATTACAAGAGCGGAAGAATCATATGATCAGGGAAGAACAATAATTATAATAAGAGTCGCAAATTAGATCTATAGTAAACTCTAAAAATAATCTTAAACTGGAATTAAACGAAATCTTAAGAATATCCATAACTTCTCAGATAAAATAGGTAAGAAGATGGAATTTCATTACTCGAAGAAGAACACGAGAACCGGGTGAATTTTTCAGAAGAGAATGATATAAAGCTTCATGAGAGCAAATCAACAAATGATTAATTTTTTTATTAAAGTAAATAATTTTTCATGGGGAAGATATATTCATATTCATCAGAATAGCTTCACAAGCCTTTCTGGTTTTCTTTTTGTTTGGTGTTTGGTGTTTTAGGTTTTAGTAAAAAACGGGTATAATAAGAAAAGAATCCCCTAGACGTGGTCAATCTAAAATATGGAGAAAAATATGCTAGGGGAGAATGTTGGTTTTCCGGGTGAAAAAATGGTTCAATTCAAGGAATGTAAAAATATGTGGAGGGGATTTTGATTTTTCGTGAATTTTTTGGTGGGAATTAAGGGTGCCATATTAATGTTTTTCAATTTTGGGAAATTTTGAAGTTTTGCTTTTATATTGGAGAGATTTGTGAACCTGACCAGAAATCTAAGTAAGGAAAATAATTATTCAATATTAATTGGAATTTTGTTGGCGGGGTAAATTTATAAGTGGGTTTTGCTGGTATTTTCCTTATTTAGATAATATTTCCCAATATAGAGTATATTTAATACTAGTATTTCGAAAATTAAATAAAATAACAAGATTTTTGTCTCAACAATGAATATATGTTGTTACAATATCAGTATTTTTTCGGGAAAATAAATGTGTTACATCTTCATGTTCCATCAAGATTACACAAAATCCATATTTCCATCTCAATTAAAAATTGAAGGTACATTTATTTTCCTTTCGGTATCAGTTTAATTTTCTTTTTCTAAAACAAATACTATTATTTATTTTTTTGGTACTATTTGAAAATAAAGTGTTAAAAAAATGTTCGAGTGAGCATGATCCAGTAAAATTGGATGTTATTTGTGGAGAATAATTGAAGGTGAAAACGATCTAGTGAAAACGAGTAACATTCAAATGGATGGAATTGTGCATAATTAGTGAAAGTGCGTATGAAATAGTTAAGTTGTGTAAAAATTGATGTTTATCGGAGGCAATAGGTGGATAATTAGTTGAATTGAGTATGATATAGTAAAATTGTGTAAACTTGGATACGATTTTTGGATGACTAGCAGAGTTGAGTATGATCTAGCAAAGTTGAGTAAACTTTAATATAATTTGTGGATAACTAGTAGAGTTGAGTATGTTATAGTAGATTGAGTAAATTTGGATGCAATTTGTGGCTAGTTAATGAAAGCGAGTATAACTAGTTGAGTTTATTATGATCCAGCGATATAAAGTAAACTTAAATATATAATTTGCGAAGAACTATTAGAGTAGAGTATGATCTATTAAAATTGATAAACTTGGATGCAGGATAATTAGTGAAATCGAGTATGATCTAGTGAAACTGAGAAAGTGAGTATTAAAAATGAGTAAACTTGGAAGTAATTTTAGGATAGTTAGTGAAAGTGAATATGATTTAGTGATATTGAGTAAAATTATACTTAAATCGATGCAATAGGTGAACAATTATTAAAGTGATTATGATCTAGTGAAGTTGAGAAAAAATGGACTCAACTAGATGTAGTTGGTGCACAATTGTTGAAAGTGAATATATGATACAGTAAAATGGTGTAAAATTGGATGCAATTGGTTGATCATTGGTGAAAGTGAATATGATCCAGCGAAATTGAGTAAAATATGACTCAATTAGATGCAATTGGGTAACTAGTAGAGTTTACCACGATCTTGTAATAAAAATAGTAAACTTGGAAGTAATTTTAGGATAATTAGTGAAACTGGGTATGATCTAGTGATATTGAGTAAAATTACACTTTGTTCGATACAATAGGTGAATAATCTTTAAAATTGATTATGATTCAATTAAATGCAACTAGTGGGTAACTAGTAGTGTTGAACACGAACTTGTAATAAAAATAGTAAAATCGGAGGTAGTTTTAAGATAGTTTTTGAATATAATGCATATTTTCATCTCAATCAAAATTTAAACGTGCATTTATTTTCCTTTCGGTATTTGAGGTAATAAATATGACTAGGAGAGTTGAGTATGATTTAGTAAAATTTAGTAAGCTTGAATATAATTTTTGGATAATTGGTACAATTGAGTATGATCTAATAAAATTGAGTAAACTTGGATAGAATTTGTGGATAATTAGTGAAAACCATTATGATCTAGCGAAATTGAGTAAAATTGGACAAAAGTTGACAATATTGGTGAATAATTGTTGAAAGTGATTATGATCTAGTGAGATTAGTTGGATGTAATTGGTGGATAATTGGTGAAAGTGATTATGATCCAGTTAAATGGAATAAAATAAATTGGATTCAATTGGTGGATAACTAGTAGAGTTGAGCATGATCTAGTAAAATTGATAAACTTGGAATTAATTTTAGGATAACTTGGGCAAGTGAGTATGATCTAGTGATATTGAGAATATTAGACTCGGTTTAATATAATAAGTGAATAATTGCTGAAGTAAGTATGATTTAGTGAGATTGGAAAAAAAACAAAAACAAATTGGACTCAATTGTAGGGAATGAGTATGATTTAGTGAAACTGAGTAAAATTAGATGTAGTTGGTTGATCATCGGTGAAAGTAAATATGATCTAGTGAAATTGTGTAAAACTGAATTCAATTGGATGCAATTGGTGTATAACTAGTACAGTTGAGTATGATCTGGTAAATTTGAGTAAACTTGGATGTAATTTTTAAGATACTTAGTGAAAAGGAGATGGTACCAAGTACACCACCAATTTTTTTTTTCCGACAACCTGTATGGACAAAACCTAACACAACCGCAAGTAAATAGAAATTATAGATCCTTGAACTATTCAGTTGCGGTCGTGCTCATTGCTGATTCTGTTAGCTGACGTCTTTTACAGCCTAAGAGTTACTTCAACCAAAGTGAAGACTTTTGGTACCAATATGCTTCGAACAAACAACCTATTTGATTTACCATTTGATATTTTGATCTATGTACGTTAATATGTTTGCAATACACATAGTCCATCAAACCTCACGAATTAGGAAAACTTACACTTAGTTAGCTTAGAAGCCTGGATTACTAACCACCTCTCAATAAGAATCCAAATAAATCGAAGAAGAATTTAGATATCTATCTTGAGGAATCACAAAGTTTGATACGAAGAGAACTTTGTGATTTCTATCTATCTAGTACCTGATACGAGATAACAAGAACCTCGAATATCAATAAGAACAAGATCATGATATACAAACTATTAGGTAAAAGATAATTAGACCTAGTTTCAGGAATCCCAAAATGAAGTTTTTAAGTCGCAACCTAATTATGTTTTTCAGAAGAAACCTAAGTTCACAGAGGACGACTCTAGCAAGCAACTGGGACATAGAAGTGGCAGCTTTGAATTCAATCAAACATTTTCTCACTCTAGATTAAACTCTTATTAGGAAATGAAATTCTTAGCAGGAATTCATGTAATCATATGAATATATTTTTTTAAAATTACCCACAGGAATACACCATGCTCCAAATTTATACACAACACTCCTAAAATATCTACCGTTCAAATATGACTAAACTTCAAAGTAAGATCCATTGTCGAAACATTATGTTAAGAACCGGAGCGACTACGATGTGGCTGACCACATCGTTTGAGTATGTGGCCCATCTTATTTGTTTGACATGTCTTGAAAAGTGTTAGTTTTGTTGTTATTTTGGGGGATTTAGAGGAGGCTATTTTTCAGGGAACTAATTTTTCATGTCTTTTTTTATACAAAAAGCAGGAGTTCTTTTTTTTTGTTTAAACTTAAACGACGTGTCGTATCCCGGTCGGTTCACAACTTCCCTTTTCTTCCCTCTCCCTCTCTCGTTTATCTTTCCCCACGATCTCCAAACCTCGCCTCTCTCGAGTAAACGAAAACCCTAACTCAGTCACAACTATAACCACCTTTACTTCCAAAACGAAGACAGAAGAATCCCCGATCTTCTTCTTCTCATATATGGATGTTTTTGGTAACAAAATCGACTTCATCTGAAATCGCTCATCTCTTGTGTAAAAAAATCACTCTTCTCTTTGTCTAAGCTATCGACTTCATCTGAAATCGGTCAAGGGTTTGCTCAAGTCACTGTGTTTTCATTACTCTTTCTCTAGCAGATGAAGATTGATGAACAAGATGAAGGATGATGGAACTTCTAAAAGGTATAGTTTCACGAACCCTAACTTTGTTTCTCTTCTTTGTTATTTTAGATGTTCAATCTTTGTTCTTGAATGGGTTTTTTAATTCAATTTTGAACCAGTGTTTTTTAATTTTGGGATATGTTTTACTCGATTTTAAGTTCTTCTATCGATTATGAGATTTGGGTTTTTGAACTAGGGATTTTTACTCAGATTTGTGTGATTTGTTTAGTTGCTAGGATTTGTTAATTTGATGTTTGATTCTGTTTTGAGAATCTAGGATTTGTTAGGTTTATGGATTTTGCTGGATTTGTGTTTAATACTTTGATGTGTATGTAAGATAATTGTGTAGATTCATAGCTGCAAAATTAACCTTTGTATGACAACTGGGAAGAAACATACAATTGGGGGTGGGGGTGTTGGTGTTGGGAATTTTACCTTGGATTTGCTTATTTATGCACACAAATATTTAACACTATCAAATATTTACCTTGGTAGTAACTACTGAGATAAAGAAGCTAGGAAGCAGTATCCTTTCGTTCCGTAACTTTTCTTGTTTAAGTCTGTTATTCGATTTCTGAATCAAATATGAGACCAAATAAACGAGCCCGTTAGAATCCTGCTCAATTTTCGTTCTATTATGCTTTAATTCGGTGCAATAGTTCATATCCTTGGGTTGTTGATAACATGACTACAACTGTTTTAAAGACTTAGCAGCAAAATTAATTTTGTGTTTGGTTTGGTTTAATTCAGAGAACATGCAGTCATGGAGAAGATTAAAGAAGCACACAGGAGAGTGATGGTGGCTAACCATCCTCACAAGGGTGGGAGCATGTATCTCACTAAAAAGATCAACGAGGTTGAGGTACTTTTGATGGATGAGGGTCGATTTCAATTCTTTCCATGTGAAGGTAGGACTGATTGTTGAGCTAGAAGTCATAGAACAAGTCAAGCTGGTGTTTTATAAAACAAGAAGAATAATCAACCAAGAGGGGTACGATTGAATATGAGTCATGACAATCTCTATTTTTCTTTCGTGATTTTTTTAAGCTAGGGTTTGCTGTTAGGATTGACAGATGCTGATGATCCTATTCCCAGATCTAGTAATGGCTTGTCTGAAGAAATTTCTTTTAAGATTCTGAAACAGGTGTGGGTTTCTTTTTCTGAATTCTGTGATTTTGGTCAGCATTTTGTGATTTTAGTGAGTTGCAACTTGTTGCGGCAGGGTTGGATGTCTATAGCACAACTCTTCTACATCTATCCAGTTATTATCTTATCTTGATTACTAAATGTACCATGTTTCAGGAAGTTATATCCAGAAATGTATTGGTTGATGAATGTTCAAGGCAGGTTGTCGAGGTGGAGCAAGCAGCCATGTGGAAGTTTCTTTGGTGGTCGGGAATCATAGCTGTCCATGTTATGGTTGGCCAAAACATAGATGATCACTCGGTAAGTGAAAGCTACTGTCATATGCATAAATGTCTGTTATAGTAGTTCTTGATTTCTGGTAATTTTGAAGATCTCTTTTACTTCCTGTTACACAGATATATACGCATGAGCAATAGAAGTTTATGAACTGTAATTTTCGTGTTTCAGAAACTTTTCTCCATCACTTCCTCAAGCCTTTGTCTTTTATTTCCTTCTTGGTTTGCGGGATGAGTTCAGCTTGTTGATGTACTTTATGCTGAGTGTTTGCATTTGTCTCTTTGTGAAGGAAGGACTCATGCTGGTTGTTGCAACAATCTGACAAGATATATGCTGGAGCATTTTGACAGTGATTCAGTGATTCGAATCACAGGTAACTGATGCTTCTCTCTTCTGAAAACTTAACTGGATGCAATCATGTTCCGAAGTCATTGATTTGGTTTTATGCATGGATTTCTATTTTGTAGTTTGATTCTTCACAAGACTAAACTTTGTGCTCCTTCACTTGCTCCATTCAAGGCTTATTACGAAGGTGATGGTTTTCCCGATGTGTTTGATTTGTCATTGTTATCACATGTCAGGGTTCGTAATCTTATTAGTACTTAAAGTCTGTATAGAGTTAGTAGTCTGTTCGGTCTGAACTAACCCAAGAACATCACCCTAATAGTATTGCTCAGCAAAGAACTCTTCTCCCGCTAACCGGAATCCATCTCATTTATTTTGATGCTTCTTATATAGAATCTAATCGTACTATTAGAATTGGTATCATTCTTCTTGATAATGCAGGGAACTTTTGGGGTGCCAAAACAATCCCAAGCACAACATGATATGCTTAACATGCTGAAGTCAAGGCTCTTCTTGTAGCCACACTATGGGTTAACGAGCTGGAACTGCAGTTTACTTCAAAGGGGGCTGAATCATTCTGAAGATGTATGCTATGCTATCTAGTGTTCAAATCACCATAGTTAACTATTGCTGTTATAGTGGTCTCTGTCAAGTTTTCTAGATTTTTGGTGTAGTTAGTGTCAGTATTATTCGGAAAAAAATATTGTCTTTAGGTTTCTGTTAGTATTATTTTGTAACATTTGATAAGGTCTTATTTGGAATAAAATTTCTGTTAACTCTGGGTAAATAAATTTGCCTTTTTATTAAAAATATATCAAATTTGAAAAGAAAATATTGATTTTGAATTAAAGGCTTGAGATAATGCCACATGGATAGTGGAAGATGTATCAAATTCAACGATTGAGATTTCATAATCTTTCATCAACGTGTTCGGTTAGAGATACCATGTTTCGTAGCTTTTTAAAATATAATAAAAAATGAACGATTTAAGATGGTTATTCGATGGTGAAAGATGTATCTTTGAAACCCATCTTGTCTACCCGTTTTGGTTTAATACTATCGGTATAGATTAATACACGCGGACGGTGATAGATGCCTCAAATATGAACGGTCGAAGTTACATCATATTATACCAAATCTAGAACACGTGGACGGTACAAGAGTGCATCAAATATGCCTAAACACCACATATAGCCACGCAAAAATCAGATTATGCGTGTCTATAGAGAGCCAATGGCCACGCCGGAAAATAAATTGCGTGTTTATAGGTAACCAATATCCATACTTTTTTTTGCGTGTCCATAGCATAATCAATAGCCATGCCAAAAAACAGTTGCTTGTCCATAGGATAACCCCACGCCAAAAAAAACTTTTGTGTCTATAGGTAACCAACAGCCACATCATTTTTGTTTTTGCGTGTCTATAAGATAACCAATAGCCACGCCAGAATACAATTGCGTGTCCATAGAATAACCAATGACCACGCCAAAAAAAACTTGTGTGTCTATAGAGAGACAATGGCCACGCCAAAAAGAAACTTGTGTGCCTATAAGGTACCAATGGACACACTAAAATAATAAATTGAGTGTCTATAGGGTATCGGTATTTAAGTTTTTGGGACACTCTATGACAACGCCTATGGGTTTTGGCTGTCTATTTCATGCAACAATAGACACGCAAGGTAGGCGTGGCTATAGAATAACATTAAGACACGCCATCATACCTAAAACCACACGAGCAGAAACCACGCCAAGTCCAAACCAAAATGGCGTGTCTAAAACCCTATGGACACGCCAATTTGGCGTGGCTAAAGGGTCATTTTGTACTAGTGTAAGACTTTTGAAAAATTCTTTATCGTCCCGGAACTCCTTGTCGTCAACAACCATTGGGACATAAGGTTCATTAAGGTAGGAGTTTATATCAATAAACCTTATTGGCTGATGATGTCGAACCAAGGCCTTCTGAATTTCATGAGTCTTAAACACAAAATCCTTTATGTGTTGAATCTCCTTTCGTATCTCCTTCAACACTTCAAAAACATCAGAAAACTTCTGAGAGTTTGAAGGAACGACTCTTGGCTTCCTCACATTCCTTCTTTTTCTTTTCAATGTCGGAACTAATGGAGATTTTTCTTTTTCCTTCATGATTGATAGATTAACAATCATATTAACATCTTTTCCATCAGAAGACATCATGCTTGGAGTATCCACAAACGTATGGGTTTGTGAGAGGAAATCACAATTTAAGCTCAACAAGTAGTCTTGAGATAAAAAAGAGGTTACAGAGAAGAAAAACGGAATGTAGGGTTACGCAACCTTTTAACAGGTTCGTGTACGCACAACTCTGAACCCTAGAGAGAGTAGAATTGTCGAAAATAACCCTTTCTTTTGTTGATAGACAAGGAAAAACAAAAACTAAGAAAAGATGAAAAAACTTTTCCTAAAGCCTGGGAGGTACAAAATCATTGTCTCTTTTGATCAGGCACATGAGACAAGATTTACAACAACGACATAATTAAGTTGCATTGCGGTGAACAACAATTTGTCCACTATTTTCCTCTTGAGAGGAATCCACAGACCTCTGTCTATCAAAACGACTCGACCATCCTTTCTTTTCTAATGGTCTTGGTTTATCCTTGGAAACTAACTTCTTAGACGAAGATAAAATCCTACATACCTCAGCTGTCTTCTGAGCAAGTTTAAGCTTATTTGCTAATTGATTTGCTCTTCGTTGAAGTTTGTTGACGTGCCTCAATTGGTGTTTATACTTGTAACACTTTTAAAGTTCATGACCCTTTAGAGAACAATATGAGCACGTCAATCTTGGATAAAAATCATGCTTCAGAGGTGTGCACGCAGCTAGATACATAGTGGAACCTGAAACATTACAAACAGAGTATCCAAGGAATGGGTCAATTTTTTCTTCCAGATTAGTTGGATTTTCTTCTGAAAGAATATCAAGATTGATGTATGTATTGCTACAATTATCAAAATCAATATTTTCACCAAGAAATGCAACACTTGATTTCTCGTCTTCATTAGAATCATAGTTGTCAGACATTTCATCAAGAGTTGAAGCAAAACCTTTGTTCCCAGTGTATTTTCTACGATTTCGGCACTCGTTTGCAAAATGACCAAATCCCTTACACTTAAAGCAGTGAGGCATATCCTCATCATCAGTTTCATTACTTTTCCTGTTTTTAGGAGGAATACGATTATGAGGTTTATGCTTTAGGCTTATCTCCGGAGAACCGTTTACTTCTCTTCAACAGAAGATCCCTAAACTGTATTGTGATCATCGAGACTGACTTGTCAAGATCTTCATCTGATGAATCTGTCTCAGAGTGATCATCTTCAGAGATATACACTTTTTTACTTTTATCAAGTAATTTAGTGTCTTTTAGTGCTTTGAACGCAACATCCTTAGTTTTGGATGAATGTTTGTGATCAAAGATCTTAAGCTTCCCAACCAGCGTATTTCTGGAGAGATTATCAAGGTTATTTCCTTCAACGATGGCATGCTTCTTAGAGTCGTATCTAGATGACAGAGATATGAGAATTTTCATCACAATGTCCTTTTCAGGAATAGTCTTACCGAATGCAAAAGATGCATTAACAATTTCAGACACTCTGTGATTAAAATCATCAAATGTATCCTCATCTGCCATACGAAGATTTTCCCAATCGGAATCAAGGTTTTGAAGCCTAGCTTCCTTTTCACTGGAGTTACCTTCGAATACAGTTTCTAAGATATCCAAAGTTTCTTTAGACTTAGTGCAATTTGACACATAGTGCTGAAGATTTGGGGTAATGGCATGTATAATAGCATTCAAATCGTCGGAATTTTGCTTTGCATCAAGTATCGCGGCAGGGGTGTATTCACCAATGTCCTTAGGAACGTTTACATCTCCAACTGCCACAACCGGAGCATCATAGCCATTAACAACATATACCCATGATTGAAAATCACGTGCTTGAAGAAAAGCTCGCATAACAATTTTCCACCATAAGTAATTAGAGCCATCGAAGACTGATGGTACGTTAATAGAGATAACACATCTGTCCATAGAGTCAGATCGCTACAAACACAAACTTGTAAGGTCTTAAACGTGTTTGCCTGCTATGATACCAATTGAAAAAGCGGGGTTCTAACAACCACACCCAATATTTTGCTTAGCAATCTGTATGGAAAAACTCCAATATACTTTCTAGATAATCAACTAGACAGTCAGATTCAATCTAGATAAAAAGTATATCAAAGAGTTTATATCTCAATCTCTCGATTTGATATATACTCAAGCAAATAGAAATCTGCGAGTCTTTATCAAATACTAGAGAGATAACTTGGATGGTACCAAAGACCAATATCCAAGTGTCAATCAATTTAAATCAACAACCAAAAGGTCGGATATTCTAATTGATTGAACAACACACAACCTATGATATTTCAATTATATAACAAAATATAATGCGGAAAAGAAATAACACAGACACCAAAATTTTGTTAACGAGGAAACCGCAAATGCAGAAAAACCCCGGGACCTAGTCCAGATTGAACATACACTGTATTATGCCGCTACAGGCACTATCCTACTCCAAACTAACTTCGGTCTGGACTGTAGTTGAACCCCAATCAATATCACACTGATCCAAGGTACAATTATGCTCCTAAGTCTCTGATCCCAGCAGGATACTACGTACTTGATTCCCTTAGCTGATCTCACCCACAACTAAGAGTTGCTACGACCCAAAGTCGAAGACTTTAATAAACAAATCTGCATCACACAGAAAAGTCTACGTCAATAGATAAATCCGTCTCCCACGAATAAACCTACGAGTTTTATTCCGTCTTTTGATAAATCAAGGTGCACAGGAACCAATTGATAACCCAGACTTATATTCCCGAAGAACAACCTAGTAATATCAATCACCTCAGAATAGTCTTAATCGACGCAGCGAAAAAAGATATTGTGGAATCACACACGATGAGACGAAGATGTTTGTGACTATTTTTATATCTTGCCTATAGGAGATATAAATCTCAAACCAATCGTTACGATTGTACTCAAAACGATGGAATCGGCAAGATCAGATCACACAACTACGAGAAAGTAGTATCGGTCTGGCTTCACAATCCCAATGAAGTCTTTAAGTCGTTAACCTGGTTTTAGAGAAGAAACCAAAGGTTAAAAGAGAATCGACTCTAGCTTATGCAACTCGTATCACACGTAAGGTGTGGGGATTAGGTTTCCCAGTTGCTAGAGTTCTCTCTTATATAGTCTTTCAAATCAGGGTTTGAAATCAATGTTAGCTTGGTAACAAAGCATTCAATATTCACCGTTAGATGAAAACCTGATTAGATTCAAGATAATATTTATCAATCGTTAGATCAAAAACTTAGCTTGTTATACACAAATAAAATGCACGTTTCTAGGCTTGTGTAACCGTACCCAAACATGTACATTTGTTGGTTCAACAATAGTTAACCAAATGGTTAGCCATATGAGCAATTTCATATCAACCATATTCTTCTTCACCATAACTAGTTCAAATGACTCAAATGATCTAGTTAGAGAGTTTTTCAATTGCTTAGATCTTATGTAACTACACAAGACACAATCGAATCAAAAACGGTTTGATTCACTCGAGTCGGTTCATGAACTTTAAAGCCACGGTTTGCAAAAGCATTCCTTAGTTTATATAAACATTGGTTCAAGAACAACCGTCTTTAGATATAACCAACTCAAGTTCGCGGACTGGGTTCGCGGACTTAAGTTCCCGGAAGGAGTTCACAAACTCCAGCAGATTTTCTCGGGTCGAGAACTTCCGCCAGTTCGCGGACTGAGTTCACGCCACTATTCCTGTTCTCTTGATCAACAAAATTCGCAAACTTAGGTTCAAGGAATAAGGACTTATACATATATGTGTTTCCACAAAAATGCTTATATCCACCAATGGTTATATAATCTAAACTCTCATTTCGATTATTGAAACATTCTCAGAGGACGTTATATAGTTGTTATTCACAATCCATTTTTCATCAGAGCAATTTTCAAAGTGATTGAAACATAACATGACTTTCGTCACTAGGTAAAGATGAATTTGGCTAATGCGAAACCTTAACAACACATATTTCGAGAAATAGATAGGCGAGATAAACTCGGCTCGAAATACCGAATGTGTATAATCAAAGTCTATATAGCAAAACGACTTTTTTTCTGAAGATAGGAGATAAATATACTTTTGAGGTGATAGATAAGTTCAAGTCTCCACATACCTTTTAGTCGATGAAGATCCACTAGTTCCTTGAGTAGTCCTTCGTCTTGTATGATGATTGCCATGGAGTTCTTGAGCTCAACTACACTTTTTATCCTAGTCCGAGACCTTAGCTGTTGTACACTTTTGATCACTAACATTGACAAACATGCTTGAGATAACAACGCATGCGAGTTCGACCGAGCAATGTTCTAACACATGGTCGAATTCACGGCTGATCCTATGGATTGATAATAAACAACTACTCATTTTTATTACTCAGTTTTATGAATCATTCTCCACTGAATTTCATCAATTAGTAATAAATACTCAACAATTGGGCATCTGGAATATCACTGAGTAAGCCCCATAAAATGGTGCAAGTGAACTCAACAATGATGCACGAACGAGGACCCAAATACACGAACGAGCATTCGAAAAATATGGACAAACGAGGAATCCTACACAAAACAGGAGAGAAAAAATAAGAGGCGCCCATGGGCCGGGCCCACCTGCCGACCGTGCCTTAGCCGTTCCATGCCTCTTCCATTATTTTTACTTATTTTTGTTATTTTCATGAACTCATGAAAACTCCTTCATTCTAGCAACTTTCCTTGTTTGAGCAAAACTCACGGTTTCTCCATATTTTCATGGTTTCATGAAAAAAAATAATATAAAATAGGGAAAGGTGTCGCGGGACCGGGCAACCTAGCCGGCCGACCATGCCCTGGCCGTAGCCGGTCCCACACCTTGCAATCTCTTGTCCTTTCATAATTATTATTTCCCTAATCTCATGAAACTTCTCCGTTTCAACAAAACTCATGGTTTCTCCATAGTTTCATGGTTTCATGAAAAATAATAATATAAAATAGGAAAAGGTATTGCGGGACCGGTTACCTGGCCGGCCGGCCGGCCATGCCCTAGACGTGGCCGGTTCCACACCTTACAATCCCTAATTTTTCATAATTATTATTTCTCTCATCTCATGAAACTCCTCAGTTTGAGCAAAAATCATGGTTTCCTCATATTTTCTCAAATATTGCTCAAACCATGAAAAATCCAAAAAGTCAAATGGTTACATGACCGACTAGGCTACTCATGCTAAATATTAGAATATCATTATTTTAATATTTTCCGAATTTTGATCAAACGAGCAAGTTCTACTTGCTCATTCGAGAAAAATCAAGAATTTCAGTCAAAGATCGAACTCTTCTGAAAATCCGAGATATTGCTCAAACGCACATCAGAAAATACCGAAACTCTCAAGACTGAGACACAACCATTATGGTGACACGGGCATGCTTCCTTGACCGACCAAGACCGGCCCTAAGGCTTGAAAGGAGCCGGTCCCACACTTTTTCATAATTTTGACCTAATTTGCTCAATTGCTCATATTGGGTCCAAACTCTTTCCAAACGACTTGGAATTTTCTCAAACGACCATATGCTGGTACCACGACCACCAAGGGACGGTTTTATGTCCTCTTGGTCAGTCCCTCACTTTTCCATAATTAGGTTCTACCACCTAATGCTCAATCGAGCACTATTTCAATAAATGATGAAACTAGCATTTAATCATCATTCTTTCACCAACTGGTGAACTCAGGACCCTGGTGCACGCTCACTTGAGCACTTGGAAACCACATGGACGTCCGTCATCCCATGCGGCCGGTCCCTCTATCACTCATGAACTGTTTTCAGCAATTCATCAATTGACGAACGATTGATCAAAAATTAGGGTTTCGAACAAACACTCCACGAATTCATCATTCTGAGCAAGTTCAAACACTAATAAGTTTATGTTGATCCAACAATCAACGCCTGGATTAATTATATAATATTCGGTAGTCTACCAATATTTTAATTAATATTTAATTGGGTCACGTCACCAATAAATAATTCGTCGAATTGAGCAATACTTGCTCAGTTGTTGATCCAACTATCAATGTTCAGTAATTTATCAATAATTTGTCGAATTGAGCAATACTTGCTCAGTTGCTCAAATATTGATTCAACTATCGATATAAGATGCTCAGTTGCTCGAATTTACAATATTTGCTCAGACGAGCAATATCTAAGAATGTCTAACATGTTCAATCCATGAACCATCGAGCATTCGATCACTCATGCTCGATTCAACAAAACTTAGACTCATTTTCTGGTCAGTCAACAAATGACTAACAAAATACACGTATGTCATGCAGACTCCGCAATCCGTGAGACATCAATCATGTCACATGGGGGGATCAATTAGGGTTTTGGTCTGGTGGCTACGACACATAGATTCATCCACGGCGAGAAATGTGAGTAAGTCGTGCAACGGTTGAAGGAGTTAGAAAAGTAGTGGGTGGACGATCAACCAAGTCTCCACACGACACGGAATTGGTTTTACCACGATCTCCCACTTTACCACTCTTCCACTCATGAAACTGTCACACTTACTGGGATCAATGTGTTCGCTATTCTGACAATATAAATAAGTCTCTGGATCCAAGATTGAACAACAACAATTTTCCGACCAATCACTCTAAGAAATTCTATCAATCGACCAGAACTTATTCGAACTCAACATTCATCAGTTCATCAATTTTGAAGAAACCTTCAACACATCCATAATCCTTGATCATCATTGATTCCGCACAATTCTCAACTTCCCTCCTACAAATCAACCCATCTTCCTCTTTGTGACCGAATTGACTCTGGAATGGCCATTGACTTGGTTTAGGCCGGAGTCCTAAAGATTGATCTCTCGAACCTAAGCATTCTCTTTGCAGTGCATCTGTGTGAGGTTAAGCAGTTTGCTCGGTTGAGGAGTCTCGTCCGCACGCTCGTTTCTTCATTTCCCTAAAAACCAGCAAATCGTTTTTCCCTATCTACACCCGTCTATACTTCGATCTAGTTTGAGTGAATCTTATATCAGAAGAGAAGATTCTCAAGCATAAACAAACCAGGTGTAATCAAATTTCAACAACCGCTAGTCAATCAAATCAATTGAAAACTAATAATAAACTGCAATTATCTAGTTTCCCACCAACGGTACTCGTAGAGCTTCTCAATCCCAAAGAAATCTTTAAAACGAGCAATCGTAAGAGATTTCTCCTAATTAGGGTACTTTCCTCTCCGAATAGATGACTCCACCAGTAACAACACAACTAGGTAGTTTTGCTGGCTCTGAGGATTTGTTTGATCGAAATGCAAACTTCGATATTTATAGACCAAGGAAGTTTGGACACCAAGGAATTTCCAAAACCGAATATTCTCAAAGATATGCCATAAAGCCAAAATCGGTTTTCATAATATTGACTGAAATCTCAGTAGAAAATCTCCAATTAGTAAATGCACATTACCAATTTTTATTTTCTAAAGATATGCATTTAATTACAGGAAATTAAAAGCATACAAATTTAAAACCCTTAATTAAAAGATTCTCAATTTATTTCGATCCGGGATTCTCCTTTAGTTATTAAGGAATACCTTTGAAAAATAATAGATAAGAATTACTGCATATGTTCAAAGTATGTCGACATCTTTACTTTGTAAATCATTTTTCATATTTACAATCTTGGAACCGATTTTCCACACTTCCAAACGAGTTTAGAATTGGTTCATCTGATTTCCAAGAACTATGTGATTGATCAAAAACATTCAATCACTATTCATGGGTTTAACGGTTCTACCAAACTATGTCGTTGTTGACATTATAATAACAAAGCTAATACTCCCCCTAAAGGTGAGATAGGTAGATTTTCAATCCGCACATCTTTGTTATTTCCTCTTGTAATCCGTATAACTACAAATCATCATATGATATGTTTCTCCCCCTTAGTCAATGCTTTACTCTTTCGTTAGATATACGTTTTAGCACCATCGTCATTTCCTTAGTGAATCACATCACTTGTTTACTCAATATATATCTCCCCCTTTTTGTCAAAAAATAACAAAGGTACGAGCAAATAAAGGACAAATCGAAAGGATCTTACAAATCTGAAAGACTTGCATAACCTATAAGAGTTAAGAACGAAGGTTTCACATACCATTTTAGATAATCAATATCAAAACCGAAACTACAAAGTAATTTTATTTTGATATGTTATCAAGGAAACAATTTCCCGAAGCAATTTTCCCTAATAGTTTAGCAAATTAAAAATTGACTAAGCACCTTAGTTCTTTTGCTAAACCGATTGTACCAATACAATCGCTTGTTTGATAAGACCAAAATAAAGATCAAAATTAACTCTATTTTTCTCATCAGGTTCTAATTATTCGAACAATAAATTAGACCTTTCACTTTAAACAAGACAAGCACTAGGTTAGTTAACTAGTATTTCTTATTAAGGCATTCGATTAGACTTGAATAACCGAATCCTCCACTTTGATAAGTCTAACTAAGATCATAACTAACTTAGTTTATCTTATCCGGAATCGAATTGGACTAAATAATTGATCCCGAAAACCTTTTTGTTAAGCCATAAACAATTCATACAAACCAAATAAATCAACTTGCATAATTATTTATCTTAACCAGAAGCAATTGAAACAAACATAGACATTAAAGCACCGCAATTGCACCTAAATTTCGTTAAGCCTAATCAATTGATACCAAAAAATAAAGCAAGATAACAATAGTTTTTCTCAACCGCAAACAATTGAATCACACCCACATCCATACACAAATAATGGAATAAACATCAATTGCATTGAAATTTTGTTAAGCAAAAGCAAAATATATGCAATAAAATCAGGCTTTTCTTAAACAGGAAAAGGATTAACTAACAAATTCGTTACCTCAAGTTACGCATCCTCTTGTCCTTTTCTTTGCATCTTTCCAAGGAGGAATATCAATGTGTTGTCATCCTCTTGTAAGACAAAAGAACAACAACAAAAACTAACCTTTACCAGAGAAAGGTTGAAAATCGGTTGTAACTAAGATGTAAAAGTTGAAAACCCGAAACACATATGCTTTTATGCTAAACCAGAACGATTCAACATATTGTGACTTTTTCACACATGAGTTTCAATCGGAACCCCTTATGATCCTTTGATAAAGCCTACCAACATGGGCTAGAACTCAATCCCGCTAAATCAAAAAGTCACCCAAACCATAAGGGTTCACATAATATGAGATCAAATATTAAGGTTATGAAAACCGAATTCAAACATCCCATAAACACATAGCAATAAAATAAAGCATTCAAGCACATGTTATGTAATCGAAAAACTATCACACGAAAATTTATAAAATAATAATTTTATTCATAAATAATAGATAATTTTATTTGAATAGACCTTATACAATTATTGAAAGAAATCAAAAACTTATGTCTATTTTTCTGAACAAGAGTTTAAACTTATTCATCCTTGTTATCCTCTATTTCCATGATTTCATCAAGGTTTTCTTCAAACAGTTCCATATTGGTAGAGTGAAAACTAATCATTTGAAAATTACGAAAGTCTCTATAAGATGCGCAGCAAACAACATGGAAAATAATTTTCCTCTAAGTAATTGAGGATAATTCCTTCAGAAGTTCCTTTCTTCCGATCAATTCAAGAACTCCTTCACACAGATTTGTAGCTCTTACTTCCGTAAGAGAGGGCATGATCTGATATGAGCACAAATGAGAACAAAGTTCGAGTCTTCCTTTATTAATTAGAGGAATCCAAAACACTTTCCACTTCTTAAATACAGTATTCTCCCACAAATTCACTGTATGATCACTTATTCTCAGTGAAAGAATTATATGAATTTTTCTAGTTAATAAATCATGAAATCTACAGGAGTATATCAAATCAGATATAGCATTTTTTAGGTCTTTCATTATTGAGAACCATGAAGGATACAAATAAGGGTTAAGTTCTTATAAGATTTTAACCTTTTGTAAAAAGAAACTTTTTATTTAAAGATTTTTCGGTAATCTTACTTAAGAGGAAATAACTGGAATTACCCATTTTAAACAAATTTCTATAACAATGGAGTTCTCGGGTACCTAAGAAATTTGTTCTTATGAAACAATGCATTATTTTTGACTGTTCTTCCTCTTCCAGTTCTTGAGATATGATATATCATCATAATCGAAGAATGGTTCAGAGATTACTCCTTTTAAAGGATGAGAGATGAAACTTGCTCGTTTAAAATCATTTTTCTTATGCCTTCTATAAAATGATTTTGGAGTATACTGAGTAGACAAGAAATCATCATAATAGTCCTTTATTATGTTTGTTAAGAGTCGAGAATCAAGGTTTATCTTTCCCAATTCCTTTGAAACAAAACGAAGGGCATTTTGCATTATACGAATCTTACACATCTTCTGAACATGTTTTTAACTACCACAAGAATAACAATGTTTGGTTTTATAAGAGTTATAATGTTTGTTGTTACCTGTTTGTGCAAGGTTGTTGGAGGCTCATTTTTTTTTCTCTACTCTTCGTAGCTTCGATTTCTTCCTTTCTTCATCATCCTTATTTTTCGGGTTTGAATGATCATCAATTGTTTGTTTTCCCTTATTAGTTTCTCCACAACAATATTGAGTATTTTCATTTAGAGGATCCTCTGTTTGTGCACACAGGGATTTGAAAAACTTTATTTCATTATTAGGAGAAACGGTATTACTACCTTCATAACCTAAACCACGTGTGTCCCCATGGCTTCTCTCTGTTTCCAACAAAGAAGATAAGTTTGAAAAAGCGGGGGTCTAACAACCACACCCAATATTTCGCTTAGCAATCTGTATGGACAAACTCCAATATACTTTCTAGAGAATTAACTAGACAGTCAGATTCAATCTAGATAAAAAGCATATCACAAAGTTTATATCTCAATCTCTCGATTTGATATATACTCAAGCAAATAGAAATCTGCGAGTCTTTATCAAATACAAGGATAATAAACTTGGATGGTACCAAAGACCAATATCCAAGGATCAATCAATTTCCAATCAACAGCCAAAGGTTGGATTTCACAATTGATCGATACAAACACACGACCTGTGATATTTTAATTATATAACAAAACATAATGCAGAATAGAAATAACACAGACACCAGAAATTTTGTTAACGAGGAAACCACAAATGCAGAAAAACCCCTAGACCTAGTCCAGATTGAACACCACACTGTATTAAGTCTTTTTTTTGCTAGGTCAAAAAGGTAAAAAACAAGAAAGAGGTTCCAAAAACATAAATGTGGAGATACGGGGTTCCAAAAGAAGAAAAAATAGGTTCCACACTATATTAAGCCGCTACAGACACTAGCCTACTACAAACTAACTTCGGTCTGGACTGTAGTTGAAACCTAATCAATATCACACTGATTCAAGGTACAGTTGTGCTCCTTACGTCTTTGATCCCAGCAGGATACTACGCACTTGATTCCCTTAGCTGATCTCACCCACAACCAAGAGTTGCTACAACCCAAAGTCGAAGACTTTAATAAACAAATCTGTATCACACAGAAAGTCGACAATAAATAGATAAATCTGTCTGCCACAGATAAACCTATAATTTTTGTTTCGTATTTTGATAAAATCAAGGTGAACATGAATGAATCGATAACTCGGACTTATATTCCCGAAGAACATCCTAGAATTATCAATCACCTCACAATAATCTAAATCATATGGTAGAGAAACTAGATATTGCGGAATCACAAACGATGAGACGAAGATGTTTGTGATTTCTTTTTATCTTGCCCTGTCGGAGATATAATCTAAAGTCAATCTTACAATTGAACTTGTACGATAGAAAATGGAAAGATCATATCGCTCAACTACAAGAGAAGTAGTTGCGTCTGGCTTCACAATCCCAATGAAGTCTTTAAGTCGTTAACCGACAGGGTCTCGAGAAGAAACCTACGGTTAAAGGAGAATCGACCTTAGCAGACCAACTAGTATCACACAGGAGGTGTGGGGATTATTTTTTCCGGTTGCTAGACGTCTCCCTTATATAGTTTTCAAATCAGGGTTTGCGATCCAAGTTACCTTGGTAACAAAGCATTCAATATTCACCATTAGATGAAAAACCTGATTTATCCAAGCTAACATCTTTCAACCGTTAGATCGAAACTTAGCTTGTCACACACACAAATGAAATGTATTCATTTAGGTTTAAGTAACCGTACCTAAACGTGTACACTTAGTTGGTTCACAAATAGTTAACCAATGGTTAGCCATATGAGCACTTTCATATTAACCGTATTCATCTTTCTCATAACTAGTTCAAATGACTCATAAGAACTAGTTCAAGAGTTTCTCAAATGCTTAGATCTTTATACATAGACAAAATTGAAACAAAATCGGTTTGATTCACTTGAATCAATTCATGAACAATATATCCACGGTTTGCAAAGATTGCATTCCTTATTGATTTATTGTTTAAGTTCATGAAACTACCGATTTGAGAAATATAACCATCTTAGGTAGGCGTACGGGTACGTGTACCATAGCAACCGGACTTGAGTTTGAAAACTCAGCAGAAATTTTCGGTTTGAAAACTTCCGTGGGTACGCGTACGGTACGCATACCTGTGTGACTGGTTTTCCAGTTTGCAAACTTTACAAACTACAACAGAAATTTTCGGTATGAAAACTTCCGCCAGTACGCGTACCTAACCTGTCTCCTTCACCAATACCACATGCACACATATGCACGCACTTGGTTTCCGGCACATGGATTTATACACTAATGTTCGAACACACTATATATTCTTATATCCATAGTTGGTTGCGTAATCTCAACTCTACATTTCAATCATTGAAACATTCTTCTATAATGTTATAATATTCGTTAGACATAAAGAATCGACTATCGTCATCAAAGCTATTTTCAAGATTGAAACGTCATCATGACTTTCGACACGAGTAAAGATGAAAGCGGTTAAAGCAAAAGCATACCAACACATATTTCGAGAAAAAGATAGGCGAGTAAACTCGGCTCGAAATTGCAAATGTGTATGTATGAAAACTATCATACTTATATGACTTTTGTCTCAAAAGTAGGAGATAGAGTAGATAGACAAATTTTGAGTGACAGATGAGTTCAAGTCTCCACATATCTTTTGGTCGGATGAAGTTCCACTGGTTCCTTGAGTAGTTCATCGTCTTCGTAAGATAATCGCCATGGAGTCTGGAGCTCAACTATTCCTAACTATCCTAGACCGAGACTTAGTCATAAGTATACTAGAAATCAAGACATATAGTTTTGATCACTAACATTGACAAACATGCTTGAGATAGCAACACATGTGAGTTCGACCGAGCAATTCTCTAACAATCTCCCCCTTTGTCAATTTTAGTGAAAAAACTATCAATACATATGGATTACAAAATAGATAAAACTTTGTAGCTTCTCATCCACATGCTTGATCTCCTTGGTGCTTCAACATTACTCGAAAACTTCGTCTTTTCCAAGTACTCCCATGATTCCATAGATGTTCAATTCAGCATCATAGTTGTTGAAGTTCCGTAGCCATAACAATGAGAAAACAAAAGCTCTCGATCATTGTTATATAGTGTCATAGTATTATACACAACATCAAAGTTCTTATATCACAACTTCGACAAAAATACTATGGTGATATGTATCACTCCCACTTAGTAAATACTTTCTTCTCAACATGAAAACCACTCCCCCTTACATAATGAACGTAAAACATGTAAATCATATGTATTTGTAGTGTGAACTACATATTAATTCTCCCCCTTTTTGTCAATAAAATTGGCAAAGGTACGAAACGGGATCCTAATGAAATTTCCACGAAGACGCTTCAAGACCAAAGAAAAGTACATATCAACTTATTTAGATGCAATCATAAAGCCGAAGCTAAATGCATTCATCAATGAGTTTATAAAGATACAAGATAACCCCTAAATAATTCCACAGCCGCACTTCCCACAAAGATATGGAAATTAAGCGCAAGTTCAAAAGAACTCTCCCCCATTTGATGTCATTCTCGAGAGAACAACAAGAGCGACCTTATTTTTACAAGAAAAGAAAGACATTTATTGGACACCAAAAATCATAATGAAATGATTTTCTATATCCAAAATTCTCAATTAAACTAACCACAAGAAAACCCATGATCAATTTAATCGAAATACACAATCAAATTAAACACAAAAGTGATCAATTTAATTGAACATGCTCAACATAAGATAACTTACGGAGCGACTATGTTAACCATAAAAGAATGATTAAGTCAATCGTTTTATGCTCAACACAAGAAAACCTTATGGAGCGTTACAGTATACACATAAGATATGGATCAGGGAAAGATCAATACTGCGACATTTACAAAGATTCATTCTATTTTCATCACTATTTGCATGAGGACATACAATAGACATAATCTTTGTTAACAAAAGATTTTAACCTATCTTCCATCAAAAAATTGACATAATAGGCTTAACTTTTGTTTGTCAAAAGTTCATCGATCTTGTATCAATACTTGCATATCGACATATAAAAGAGATAACTTTTGACATCGTATGAGACAATAATAGTTCACGGACGCAAACACACATATCCCATAACATATTGCAATATATATAACCATAAATATTAAAATTGCAATCATCATCTTCCAAAACAATTTTAGAATTTAAATAAATCTAAAAAACATGAAGATGAAAATGTTGGACATAGCTATGTGTACTCACAATAATGGATATTCCAGACTCTAGTTATCCTTCTTAAAAAAAACAAGAATAAAAATTCTCTTAAGAAGTTTCCTAGTGTTTGAGGGTGAAAACGGTTTCTGCTGATTTCGGTAATTTCGCGTGAGTGGGTGAGAAACGAGTCTAAACCCTAAACAATGTACTGCAAGGGAGTACTTTAGATTCGAGAGATCAATCTGTACAAATCCGGCCTAAACCAAGAAATGGTCGTTCCAGACTTGCTTCGGTCACAAAGTGAAAGAGAAGGGTTGGTTTTGGGGAGGGAAGCGAAGAGAGTGTTGAGACCAGAATAGTTGATTCTGGAAGAGTAGTTGTTTGACTTGTATCAGAAAGTGAAAGATAACAGATGGGAAAGCTAACAGGTGATTTCTGAGTGTTGTATGCTCCTGACCGAAACTTGTTGTTCGGTGGAAATAGGTAAGACCTATTTATACAAGTTGAAGTGAAACGTACTCTGGTCTCGTAAGAAATGGAAACAGATGAGTAAATGGGAGGAGGTGGTAACCGGTAACGCCTGGAATTGATATTCCATAATGGAGGAAAGCGTTTCACTATTACTCCCTGTATTTACTAACCGCCTCATCCTTATGACCCTGTCTTGTAACGGGCGTAGTGTACGCCGCACGCTGTAAACCGCCAAACCAATACCCCAATGAGCATCCCCCAGTTTGTGACATGTTTTGATGTCTCGAGTGTTTTTGTGGAAAAGGTGTAGCAGGTTGCTACATGTGGCGTGGCCAAAGAATAAGCGTCGTAGCCAGGTTGGTACCATGACCAAAGAATAGGCGTCGTAGCCAGGTTGGTGTCGTGACCAAAGAATAGGCGTCGTAGCCAGGTTGGTGCGGTGACCAAAGAATAGGCGTCGTAGCTAGGTTGGTGTCGTGACCAAAGAATAGGCGTCGTAGCCAGGTTGGTTCCGTGACCAGAGTGTTAGCCTTGCAGCCAAGACATTGCCATGAGTCGTTTGGTGGCAGGTTCGTACGGATGAGATCTGCACCTCAGGAGGAAGGGTGGTCGTAGATCGTTGCAACTCTTCGTTTGGAAACCAGCGGCATGGTCGCAGCGCTTGCATGCTCTTGGCAGGGTTAGGCGCGGCCAAAATTAGGGTTTTGGTAAAATCGTGATGCTTGGCTTCGGGCCGCAAGTTTATATGCATTTGGTGGCGAACTTGGACGGCTGATATCTGCATCTCAGATGGAAGGGTGGCCGTCGATTGTTGCAACCCTTCATTTGGCAGCCAGCGACATGGTTTAGGTCCGGCATGGCTTTGGCATAGTGTAGGCGCGGCCAAAATTAGGGTTTTGATAAAAATCGTGATGTTTGGCTTTGGGCCGCAAATTTCCATGCGTTTAGTGGCGAACTTGGATGACTGAGATCTACATCTCATATGGAAGGGTGGTCATTGATCGTCGCAAGCCTTTGTTTTGGCAGCCGCAAAGGGAAAGCCGACATGGTATGGCGCGACAAGGTGGTTGGCATGCCATTGGCACATGTGGCGTGACCGGCATGCCTTGGCGCGGTTTAGGCATGGCCAAAATTAGGGTTTTGGCATTGGCCCAAAGGTTACCATGCGTTGGTTGGTGACCTTGGACGACTAAGATTTGCATCTTAGATGGAAAGATGGCCGTTGATCGTCGCAAGCCTTTGTTTTGGCAGACGCAACGGGAAGGCTGGCATGGTATGGCACGATAAGGTGGCTGGCATGCCATTGGCACATGTGGCGTGGCCGGCATGCCTTGGCGCGGTTTAGGCGTGGCCAAAATTAGGGTTTTTTCTTTGGACCAAAGGTTACCATGCGTTGGTTGGTGACCTTGGACGGCTAAGATTTGCATCTTAGATGGAAAGATGGTCGTTGATCGTCGCAAGCCTTTGTTTTGGAAGCCGCAAAGGGAAGGCCAACATGGTATGGAGCGGCAAGGTGACTGGAATGCCATTGGCACATGTGGCATGGCCGGCATGTCTTGGCGCTGTTTAGGCGTGGCCAAAATTAGGGTTTTGGCGTTGAGCCAAAGGTTACCATGCGTTGGTTGGTGACCTTGGACGGCTAGGATTTACATCTAAGATGGAAGGGTGGCCATTGATTGTCGCACGCCTTCGTTTTAGAAGCTGTGAAGGGAAGGCAGGCATGGCATGGTTTAGGCGCGGCAAGGTGGCGGTATGCCATTGGCACATATGGCATGGTCGGCATGCCTTGGCGCGGTTTAGGCGCGACCAAACTAGGGTTTTGGGAAAAAGATTACCATGCATTGGTTGGTGACCTTGGACGGCTAAGATTTGCATCTAAGATGGAAGGGTGGTCGTTGATTGTAGAACGCCTTCGTTTTAACAGTCGTGAAGGGAAGGCCGGCATGGCATGGCTTAGGCGCAGCAAGGTGGCTGGCGCGACATGCCATTGTCACATGTGGCGTGGTCGGCATGCCTTTGGCACAGTGGTGCGGCTGGCATAGTTGGCATGCCTTGGCGCGCAGACGTGGCTGGCATGGCATGCCATTGGCACAGTGGTGTGGCTGGCATGGTTGGCATGCCTTGGCGCAGAGACGTGGTTGGCATGGCATGCCATTGGAAGAGTGGTGCGGATGACATGGTTGGCATGCCTTGACGCGGAGACGTGGCTGGCATGGCATGACATTGGCACAATGGTGCGGCTGGCATGGTTGGCATGCCTTGGTGCGGAGACGTGGATGGCATGGAATGCCATCGGCACAGTGGTGCGGCTGGCAAGGTTGGCATGCCTTAGCGCGGAGACGTGGCTGGCATGGTGTTCCATTGGCACAGTGGTGCGACTGGCATGGTTTGCATGCCTTGGCGCGGTAGCATGAGAATTAGGGTTTGGCATAGATGATGTCAATCAATGTTAAGGGTTCTGCCGTGGAACATGACCCATGTAAAAAAAAGGTACCCCGGTAATTCTTACGTAGGCATGCTGATTGATTCAATAAATGTGTTAATGGTCACAGTGATGTCATGCCAAATGTACAGTTTTACGATTTTAACCCTAAGCTAAAAACCATCATCAACACCTAGATAAAAATAAATAAAACATCTACTAGAAACCGATCACAAGCTGAATCAAGGTTCACGTTCGCCAGCTTCACGGGTTTCGAGGCCTTTGAGCTTGTGATTCATAATATCAACTACGTCTTCGGAGAAGATATCCTTGTTGAGAAGTTCTTTAGCTTGTGAATTTATGAGACCAAGGTCATTAGTAACCTTTTTCAACTCAATTCTAACCACATCAAGATCCTTCATTGTATCAACAAGTTGCAGTTTTGCTTCCTCAAAGTATTTAAGAAAGTCATGAACCACTTCAGCAGAAATCATATACTCATTCTCAACATCTAGGTGTGAGTAGGCAAAGTAGCATGAGGCATTAGGTGTACCATATTCTACAAGAGTTCTTTTCTTCCTCCCTTTTGATTCTAAACTGAAACCTTTCTCAAGAAATCCGTTTGCAAAATCACCATAGTGAGATGAAGAATACGACATTCTTGATAACCCAAACCTAGAGTATGCGTATGTGATTTACATAACTCAATAGGTTGGGTACTTAAAGGTTTCTTAGGGAAGGAGTTTTTAGGGTTTCCTTAATTGATCCGTCCCATACATATGGGTATCCCGTACGAGATCAAACTTGACCCAAACGAGAGGCAAGAGTCGTTTGCATACGATCTTGCAGAAAACTCTTTGCACAAGAGGAAATCATAATTACTCCAAAAATCTATGTCTCATAAGAGAAACAACTTTTAGTGTATATGAGTAGCACCTTGTTCAACCAAAAATAAAACCGAAATAGAAATTTCAAACAAATACCTGTGCGAGTATTTTTTGCAAAGACACTCATGCTAAAAACGATACGAAGATAGCTTGAGATTCTAAAAATACCATTTCTCACAAGTATACATGACCATACCTCTCAACCATGATTTTTTTGTGTGAGATATTTCAACCTTGTGATCAAGTAGCACACGTATGAGCTTTTAGCTCATCAAATGAATACTGTTTTTGGTCAAACCCCTTTCTTCTGTACTTTGGAAGAAAACTGTTATGATGTGAGAAATTATTATAAAATTTACTATCATCATAATATGAACCATAGTAAGGATTTCTACCTGAAGAGTGTTGTCTAGATGGAGTACACAATTTGTTGATGATTTCCTTATATCCCTCAATAATCAATCTTAGGTTGTCATCCATCTGCTCATGCCTGCATTCTTCACTTGATACATGATTCACATCAGGATTATCATTATCTCCATTTCTGATAGGAGAGAGAACATGAGTTCTTCTTGGACGATATTTGTCGAGAGATCTATTATGCTTTTGTGCATTTGAGGAACTCCCTGAACTGACTTTCCTGGTAGGAAACACAGGACGTGTACTAAAACCAATTGGTTTAGACATATGAATGTCAGTTACACCTTTAAGAATCAAATCTAAGGTGTGTTGAAGTTGAGTCAACAATTCATTTTTCAACTTGGGTTTCCTCTTTTGCATAATATGCCTTTTTGAATCACAAAATAGGCACACTTTCTGATCACGGGGGTGATTAGAGATTATAGACCTAACATTATCGTTTGGAGATTTCTTTCTTCCAACTAGTGTGTGAATCTTTTACACATTAGTTTGAGTGGGAAGAGAATCTAAAAATACTTCTTAAACTGGTGCTCTTTCAGTTTGAATAAAAATAGATGGTATAGTAGACTTTTCAGAACATCCTTGAATGGAGAGTTTACTCAAGAGATGTTCAACATCTAAAGCATCCTTTTAAATTTTTGCCTCAAGTAAGATACGAGATGATCGAACTTCAGGATTTTCTCTATAAGAAGCCTTTTCACTGGAGCCACAGTCTTTTACTACACCAAGAAGAACATTGACATGTTTTCTTAACTGTTTGAATCTATCATCTTGAATTCTAACAAGGTTTATAATTAATTTACTCTCTCTAGTTGTTTCCTCTTGAATGACAGAGTCAGATTCATTAGAAAAACACATGTCAGTGTTACTCTATTTCGTTTGATCACTGGTTTCGTCTATAACAGAGATTGAGGGATCTTTCTCTTTGATAGACTTATTAGAAACAACACTTTTATTTCTGGTGACGCGTTTATCAGAGATAGTTCTGTTGTCCATAGAGTCAGATCGCTACAAACACAGACTTTTGAGGTATTTAAACGTGTTTTCCTACTCTGATACCAATTGAAAAAGCGGGGGTCTAAAAACCACACCTAATATTTTAATTAGCAATATGTATGGACTAAATCCAATATACTTTCTAGAGAATCAACTAGACAGTCAGACTCAATCTAGAGAAAAGTATATCGAGGAATTAATATCTCTCTCTTGATTTGATTTTACTCAAGCAAATAGAAATCTGCGAGTCTTTATCAAATACAAGGATAATAAACTTGGATGGTACCAAAGACCAATATCCAAGGATCAATCAATTTCCAATCAACAACCAAAGGTTGGATTTCACAATTGATCGATACAAACACACAATGTAATACCTTGTATTTTTTTTGTTACCGTTTCGGGTCGGGTTATACCCTTATTAGTTAACATTGTTGCTTAGGTTGTCGTTCCTTAGCCTTAACCTAGGTGGGTCGATTGAAACTAGGAAAGCTAGGTGGAAATAGAGTCACCTTATTAGTTTTAATAATTAAATAAAAATGAGGGAACAATGAAAAGACAAATATCTAAATAGAGAAAATATTATTAAGGTTTTTTATAACTAAAAGTTTAGAAAAATAATTTTAGAAGTTAGAAACCAAAAGGCTAGGAGAAAGAAAAAGAGATGGAGATATAGGTTTTTGTTTAGAGAAGAAAGCTATGGAGAGGAAGAAGATGAATTGGACCTAGGGTTCTTGACGAGAAATTTTAATTAGGAAAATCAGTGGAGAATCAATGTAATTGAGGTAGAATGCGAAACCCTTTCTCTTTAAGTGTTTTTCTTTGGTGTTTATTTTATGTAATTTTGTATTGTTATGATTCTATAATTTATTTGAATAAATATGTACTTCTTGTTGATGATCAACTTCTGAAAGTGTTAGATGACATGATTAGGTACCCATGATTAAATTTTATAACAATACACCACAAATTCACCGTTGAATGTGTGTTTGAATTTGGATGATAGTTTCTGAAATTCTGGACAGTTTCGCTTTGCTGTGTTTTTGATATTCTTAGGAAGCCTTAATGATACTAAAACGATTCGAGTTCTTAACAAAAGTTGTATATTTTTTATTTATCTATCATTTTGCTTTGAATTGAGTCAATTTTACATTTGTATGAATTTATCATGAATTGTTTGGTAATGACATGTAACCAGCCCATTTTTTAGGATGTCCTTGTAAATTCTATAAGTTTTGTTTGAACCGTTGGTTTTATGTGAAATTTGGATATGTGGATGTTTATGGAGATATGTATGTTCTACAAAAGTTTAAGGAAGATCATATGAATAAATCACCCAAATATGAATGATGCAAAATGGATGCAGTTATCTTGTTTGTAGAAATGCTTGAAAGAAAATTATGTTCTTATGTCATGGTTGCTTGTGTTGTGTGTAAAAAATGTTTTATAAAAGGAAATAAGTTCATGTTTTTCCGTTATATGAGATATGGTTTCATGCTAACGGCGGGTAATGATCCCCGAGAATTAAATGGGTAATGATCCCCATGGGAACTTGTGTTTCCCGACCATCGATGGCGGCTGTCCGTGCCGATAAACGATAGGTGGGTGTACGAACCAAGGTTTTCGTACCGTGAACTCATGGTTTGAGGTGAAAATATTGATATGTAACTTATGTTTTGAAACTTAAAAGGATGGGTTGTTGGAAACATTATTGATGAATTGTGATTTATGTGTTAATTCCAAATGGATGATTAGTGGACTCATGGTTTCTTTGTGACGATATTAATACGTGAATAGATGTGTTGAATCATTGATGAATGACTTGTCGAAAATTATTTTGGTATTATAAATTCATGGTTTGTTGGTTAATATGTGAATGATGTGTAGAAACCTTAAATGGATGAATTTTTGATAATAATATTAATAGTGTTGTGAACTCATGGTTTGTTGGTTAATATGTGAATGATATGTAGAAAATTAAATGGATGAATTGTTGATAATAATATTTATTGTGTTGTGAACTTATGGTTTGTTGGTGACTATATTAACTTGTGAATCTTGTGTTAGAATCTAGATAAGATAATTTATTAGAAATATTATTGGTGATGTGATTGTTGAACATACCCTCAATTCGTTGAAGTTGTCTGTGTTTCTTGTCATATGCTTTTTTTCTTGACATAATGAGTTGGAATCTAGATAAGATAATTTATTAGAAACATTATTGGTGATGTGATTGTTGAATATACCCCAATTCGTTGAAGTTGTCTGTGTTTCTTGTCATATGCTTTTTTTTCTTGACAAATATTGATTATGTTTCCGCATCTTTAGAGAACTGGGTGCATTCTATTGAGCTGTCATCTCATCCCAATTGACATCCTTGCAGATTTATTAGAGTGGCACAACGAAAGCTAGGAATGAGTAGCTTAGTGATTGAACTATTTAATTGTATTGCTTGAAATGTAATTTGAAATAATATGTTTGGTTGAAATCGTTGTTAAGATAATAAGCGGATTTATATGCTTCAGTTTATGTTATATAAAGTTTCAACTATGTTTTGTGCAAAAGTAAATTAGAAAAAATATGTATGCATAAATCTCTTTCCGACCCGTAACGCTTCGAGTTCGGATCTCCATATGGGTTTGACCCTAGTCCGGAACTCGGGGTGTTATAAGTTGGTATCAGAGATCTAGGCTTTAGATCTTGAATGGGACCATAAAATAATTATTTGATATGTCGATATGATACTAAGCATGCTTGTTTGAGTTGATTAGTGTATTGCTTGTTTCATGTATTATTCGAATTCTAGCTTTTGTGTGATTCATGCGAATTGTGAACTGTGTTTTAGAGTGAACTATATTTAGAATTTTAATATTATAAGCATGTTCTAAATTTCGGGACGAAATTTCTTTTAAGGGTGGTAGAATGTAATACCCTGTATTTTTTTTGTTACCATTTCGGGTCGGGTTATACCCGGATTAGTTAACCTTGTGGCTTAGGTTGTCGTTCCTTAGCCTTAGCCTTAGCCTAGGTGGGTCGATTGAAACTAGGAAAGCTAGGTGGAAATAGAGTCACCTTATTAGTTTTAATAATTAAATAAAAATGAGGGTAAAATGAAAAGGCAAATATCTAAATAGAGAAAATATTATTAAGGTTTTTTATACCTAAAAGTTTAGAAAAATAATTTTAGAAGTTAGAAACCAAAAGGCTAGGAGAAAGAAAAAGAGACAGAGACATAGGTTTTTGTTTAGAGAAGAAAGCTATGGAGAGGAAGAAGATGAATTGGAGCTAGGGTTCTTGAGGAGAAATTTTAATTACGAAAATCAGTGGAGAATCAATGGAATTGAGGAATGCTAAACCCTTTCTCTTTAAGTGTTTTTCTTTGGTGTTTATTTTATGTAATTTTTTATTGTTATGATTCAATAATTTATTTGAATAAATATGTACTTCTTGTTGATGATCAGGCTTCCGAAAGTGTTAGATAACATGATTAGGTACTCATGGTTAAATTTTGATAACAATACACCACAAATTCACCGTTGAATGTGTGTTTGAATTTGGATGATAGTTTCTGAAATTCTGGACAATTCCGATTTGTTGTGTTTTTGATATTCTTAGGTAGCCTTAATGATACTAAAACAATTTGGGTTCTTAATAAAAGTTGTAGATTTGTTATTTATCTATCAGTGTGCTTTGAATTGAGTCAATTTGACATTTGTATAAATTTATCATGAATTGTTTGGTAATGACATGTAACCTGCCCAGTTTTTAAGATGTCCTTGTAAATTCTATGTTCTCTAAAGGTTTAAGGAAGATCAGATGAATAAATCACCTAAATATGTATGATGCAAAATGGATGCAGTTATCTTGTTTGTATAAATGCTTGAAAGAAAATTATGTTCTTATGTCATGGTTGCTTGTGTTGTGTGTAAAAATGTTTTATAAAAGGAAATGAGTTCATGTTTTTTCGTTAGATGAGATATGGTTTCATGCTAACGGCGGGTAATAATCCTTGAGAATTAAATGGGTAATGATCCCCATGGGAACTTGTGTTTCCCGACCATCGATGGCGGCTGTCCGTGCCGATAAACGATAGGTGGGTGTACAAACCAAGGTTTTCGTACCGTGAACTCATGGTTTGAGGTGATAATATTGATATGTAACTTATGTTTTGAAAATTAAAAGGATGGGTTGTTGGAAACATTATTGATGAATTGTGATTTATGTATTAAATTCCAAATGGATGATTAGTTGACTCATGGTTTCTTTGTGACGATATTAATACGTGAATAGATGTATTGAATCATTGATGAATGACTTGTCGAAAATTATTTTGGTATTATAAATTCATGGTTTGTTGGTTAATATGTGAATGATGTGTAGAAACCTTAAATGGATGAATTGTTGATATTAATATTAATAGTGTTGTGAACTCATGGTTTGTTGGTTAATATGTGAATGATGTGTAGAAACTTAAATGGATGAATTGTTGATAATAATATTGATAGTGTTGTGAACTTATGGTTTTTGGTGACTATATTAACTTGTGAATCTTGTGTTGGAATCTGGATAAGATAATTTATTAGAAACATTATTGGTGATGTGATTGTTGAACATACCCTCAATTCGTTGAAGTTGTCTGTGTTTCTTTTCATATGCTTTTTTTCTTGACATAATGATTATGTTTCCGCATCTTTAGAGAACTGGGTGCATTCTGTTGAGCTGTCATCTCACCCCAATTGACATCCTTGCAGATTTATCAAAGTGGCGCAAGGAAAGCTAGGAATGAGTAGCTTAGTGATTGAACTATTTAATTGTATTGCTTGAAATGTAATTTGAAATAATATGTTTGGTTGAAATCGTTGTTAAGATAATAAGCAGATTTATATGCTTCAGTTTATGTTATATAAAGTTTCAACTATGTTTTGTGAAATAGTAAATTAGCAAAAATATGTATGCATAAATCTCTATCCGACCCGTAACGCTTCGAGTTCGGATCTTTCATATGGGTTTGACCCTGGTCCGGAACTCGGGGTGTTATAAGTTGGCATCAGAGCTCTAGGTTTTAGATCTTGAATGGGACCATAAAATGATTATTTGATATGTCGATATGATACTAAGCATGCTTATTTGATTTGATTGGTGTATTGCTTGTTTCATCTATTATTCGGATTCTAGCTTTTGTGTGATTCATGCGAATTGTGAACTGTGTTTTAGAGTGAACTATATTTAGAATTTTAATATTATAAGCATGTTCTAAATTTCGGGACGAAATTTCTTTTAAGGGTGGTAGAATGTAATACCCTGTATTTTTTTTGTTACCGTTTCGAGTCGGGTTATACCCGGATTAGTCAACCTTGTGGCTTAGGTTGTCGTTCTTTAGCCTTAGTCTAGGTGGGTCGATTGAAACTAGGAAAGCTAGGTGGAAATAGAGTCACCTTATTAGTTTTAATAATTAAATATAAATGAGGGAAAAATGAAAAGAAAAATATCTAAATAGAGAAAATATTATTAAGGTTTTTTATACCTAAAAGTTTAGAAAAATAATTTAGAAGTTAGAAACCAAAAGGCTAGGAGAAAGAAAAAGAGATGGAGATATAGGTTTTTGTTTAGAGAAGAAAGCTATGGAGAAGAAGAAGATGAATTGGAACTAGGGTTCTTGAGGAGAAATTTTAATTAGGAAAATCAGTGGAGAATTAATGGAATTGAGGTAGAATGCGAAACCCTTTCTCTTTAAGTGTTTTTCTTTGGCGTTTATTTTATGTAATTTTGTATTGTTATGATTCAATAATTTATTTGAATAAATATGTACTTCTGGATTATGATCAGGCTTCTGAAAGTGTTAGATAATATGATTAGGTACCCATGGTTAAACTTTGATAACAATACAACAAAAATTCACCGTTGAATGTGTGTTTGAATTTGGATGATAGTTTCTGAAATTATGGACAGTTCCGCTTTGCTGTGTTTTTGATATTCTTTGAAACCCTTAAAGATACTAAAACGATTTGAGTTCTTAACAAAAGTTGTAGATTTGTTATTATCTATCAGTGTGCTTTTAACTGAGTCAATTTGACAATTATATGAATTTATCATGAATTGTTTGGTAATGACATGTAACCTGCCCATTTTTTTAGGATACTCTTGTAATTTCTATAACTTTTGTTTGAACCGTTGGTTTTATGTGAAATTTGGATATGTCTATGTCTATGGAGATATGTATGTTCTCTAAAAGTTTAAGGAAGATCAGATGAATAAATCACCCAAATATGTATGATGCAAAATGAATGCAGTTATCTTGTTTGTAGAAATGCTTGAAAGAACATTATGTTCTTATGTCATGGTTCCTTGTGTTTTGTGTAAAAATGTTTTATAAAAGGAAATGAGTTCATGTTTTTCCGTTAGATGAGATATGGTTTCATGCTAACAGCGGATAATGATCCCCGAGAATTAAATAGATAATGATCCCCATGGGAACTTGTGTTTCCCGACCATCGATGACGGCTGTCCGTGTCGATAAACGACAGGTGGGTGTACGAACCAAGGTTTTCGTACCGTGAACTCATGGTTTGAGGTGACAATATTGATATGTAACTTATGTTTTGAAACTTAAAAGGATGGGTTGTTGGAAACATTATTGATGAATTGTGATTTATGTGTTAAATTCCAAATGGATGATTAGTGGACTCATGGTTTCTTTGTGATGATATTAATACGTGAATAGATGTATTGAATCATTGATGAATGACTTGTCGAAAATTATTTTGGTATAATAAATTCATGGTTTGTTGGTTAATATGTGAATGATGTGTAGAAACCTTAAATGGATGAATTGTTGATAATAATATTAATAGTCTTGTGAACTCATGGTTTGTTGGTTAATATGTGAATGATGTGTAGAAACCTAAATGGATGAATTGTTGATAATAATATTAATAGTGTTGTGAACTTATGGTTTGTTGGAGACTATATTAACTTGTGAATTTTGTGTTGGAATCTAGATAAGATAATTTATTAGAAACATTATTGGTGATGTGATTGTTGAACATACCCTCAATTCGTTGAAGTTTTCTGTGTTTCTTGTCATATGCTTTTTTCTCTTGACATAATGATTATGTTTCCGCATCTTTAGAGAACTGGGTGCATTCTATTGAGTTGTATCTCACCCCAATTGACATCCTTGCAGATTTATCAGAGTGGCGCAACGAAAGCTAGGAATGAGTAGCTTAGTGATTGAACTATTTAATTGTATTGCTTGAAATGTAATTTGAAATAATATGTTTTGTTGAAATCTTTGTTAAGATAATAAGAGAATTTATATGCTTCAATTTATGTTATATAAAGTTTCAACTATGTTTTGTGCAAAAGTAAATTAGCAAAAATATGTATGCATAAATCTCTTTCCGACCCGTAACGCTTCGAGTTCGGATTTCCATATGGGTTTGACCCTAGTCTGAAACTCGGAGTGTTACAAGTTGGTATCAGATCTCTAGGCTTTAGATCTTGAATGGCACCGTAAAATAATTATTTGATATGTTGATATGATACTAAGCATGCTTGTTTGATTTGATTGGTGTATTGCTTTTTTCATGTATTATATGGATTTTAGATTTTGTGTGATTCATGCGAATTGTGAATTGTGTTTTAGAGTGAACTATATTTAGAATTTTAATATTATAAGCATGTTCTAAATTTCGGGACGAAATTTGTTTTAAGGGTGGTGGAATGTAATACCCTGTATTTTTTTTGTTACCGTTTCGGGCCGGGTTATACCCTGATCAGTTATCCTCGTGGCTTAGGATGTCGTTCCTTAGCCTTAGCCTAGGTGGGTTGAGTGAAACTAGGAAGCTAGGTGGAAATAGAGTCACCTTATTAGTTTTAATAATAAAATAAAAATGAGGGAAAAATGAAAAGACAAATATCTAAATAGAGAAAATATTATTAAGGTTTTTTATACCTAAAAATTTAGAAAAATAATTTTAGAAGTTAGAAACCAAAAGGCTAGGAGAAAGAAAAAGAGATGGAGATATAGGTTTTTGTTTAGAGAAGAAAGCTATGGAGAGGAAGAAGATGAATTGGAGCTAGGGTTCTTGACGAGAAATTTTAATTAGGAAAATCAGTGGAGAATCAATGTAATTTAGGTAGAATGCGAAACCATTTCTCTTTAAGTGTTTTTCTTTGGTGTTTATTTTACGTAATTTTGTATTGTTATGATTCTATAATTTATTTGAATAAATATGTACTTCTTGTTGATGATCAGGCTTCTGAAAGTGTTAGATAACATGATTAGGTACCCATGGTTAAATTTTGATAACAATACACCACTAATTCACTGTTGAATGTGTTTGAATTTGGATGATAGTTTCTGAAATTCTGGACAGTTCCGCTTTGTTATGTTTTTGATATTCTTAGGAAGCCTTAATGATACTAAAACGATTTTAGTTCTTAAAAAAAGTTGTAAATTTGTTATTTATCTATCAGTGTGCTTTGAATTGAGTCATTTTGACATTTCTATGAATTTATCATGAATTGTTTGGTAATGACATGTAACCTGCCCTGTTTTTAGGATGTCCTTGTAAATTCTATCTTTTGTTTGAACCATTGGTTTTATGTGACATTTGGATATGTGGATGTTTATGGAGATATGTATGTTCTCTAAAGGTTTAAGGAAGATCAGATGAATAAATCACCCAAATATGTATGATGCAAAATGGATGCAGTTATCTTGTTTGTAGAAATGCTTGAAAGAAAATTATGTTCTTATGTCATGGTTGCTTGTGTTGTGTGTAAAAATGTTTTATAAAAGGAAATGAGTTCATGTTTTTCCGTTAGAGAAGATATCGTTTCATGCTAACGGCGGGTAATAATCCTTGAGAATTAAATGGGTAATGATCCCCATGGGAACTTGTGTTTCCCGACCATCGATGGCGGCTATCCGTGCCGATAAACGATAGGTGGGTGTACAAACCAAGGTTTTCGTACCGTGAACTCATGGTTTGAGGTGACAATATTGATATGTAACTTATGTTTTGAAACTTAAAAGGATGGGTTGTTGGAAACATTATTGATGAATTGTGATTTATGTGTTAAATTCCAAATGGATGATTAGTGGACTCATGGTTTCTTTGTGACGATATTAATACGTGAATAGATGTGTTGAATCATTGATGAATGACTTGTCGACAAATATTTTGGTATTATAAATTCATGGTTTGTTGGTTAATATGTGAATGATGTGTAGAAACCTTAAATGGATGAATTGTTGATAATAATATTAATACTGTTGTGAACTCATGGTTTGTTGGTTAATATGTGAATGATGTGTAAAAACTTAAATGGATGAATTGTTGATAATAATATTAATAGTGTTGTGAACTAATGGTTTGTTGGTGACTGTATTAACTTGTGAATCTTGTGTTGGAATTTAGATAAGATAATTTATTAGAAACATTATTGGTGATGTGATTGTTGAACATACCCTCAATTCGTTGAAGTTGTCTGTGTTTCTTGTCATATGTTTTTTTTCTTGACATAATGATTATGTTTCCGCATCTTTAGAGAATGGGGTGCATTCTATTGAGCTGCCATCTCACTCCAATTGACATCCTTGCAGATTTATTAGAGTGGCGCAACGAAAGCTAGGAATGAGTAGCTTAGTGATTGAACTATTTAATTGTATTGCTTGAAATGTAATTTGAAATAATATGTTTGGTTGAAATCGTTGTTAAGATAATAAGCGGATTTGTGTGCTTCAGTTTATGTTATATAAACTTTCAACTATATTTTGTGCAAAAGTAAATTAGCAAAAATATGAATGCATAAATCTCTTTCCGACCCGTAACGCTTCGAGTTCGGATCTCCATATGGGTTTGACCCTGGTCCAGAACTTGGGGTGTTACACACGACCTGTGATATTTCAATTATATAACAAAATATAATGTGTAATAGAAATAACACATACACCAGAAATTTTGTTAACGAGGAAACCTCAAATGCAAAAAAACTCCGGGACCTAGTCCAGATTGAACACCACACTAGTATTAAGCCGCTACAGACACTATCCTACTACAAACTAATTTCGACCTGGACTGTAGTTGAACCCTAATCAATTTCACATTGATTCAAGGTACAGTTGCGCTACTTACATCTCTGATCCCAGCAGGATACTACACACTTGATTCCCTTAGCTGATCTCAACCACAACCAAGAGTTGCTACGACCCAAAGTCGGAGACTTTAATAAAAAAATCTGTATCACACGATAAAGCCTACGATAATAGATAAATCTGTCTCCCACAGATAAACCTACAAGTTTTGTTCCGTCTTTTGATAAAATCAAGGTGAACAGGAACCAACCGATAACCCGGACTTATATTCCCGAAGAACAACCTAGAATTATCAATCACCTCACAATAATCTAACTCGTACGGTAGCGAAAATAGATATTGCGGAATCACAAATGATGAGACGAAGATGTTTGTGATTTCTTTTTATCTTTCCCTATCGGAGATATAATCTCAAGTCAATCTTACAATTGAACTCGGACGATAAAAAATGGCAAGATCAGATCGCTCAACTACAAGAGAAGTAGTTTCGTCTGGTTTCACAATCCCAATGAAGTCTATTAGTCGTTAACCAGACAAGGTGTCGACAAGAAACCTATGGTTAAAGGAGAATCGACTCTATCAAACCAACTAGTATCACACATGAGGTGTGGGGATTAGTTTTTCCAGTTGCTAGACGTCTCCCTTATATAGTTTTCAAATCAGGGTTTGCGATTCAAGTTACCTTGGTAACAAAGCATTCAATATTCACCGTTAGATGAAAAACCTGATTTATCCAAGCTAATATCTTTCAACCGTTAGATCGAAACTTAGCTTGTCACATACACAAATGAAATGTATTCATTTAGGTTTGAGTAATCGTACCTAAACGTGTACATTTAGTTGGTTCACAAATAGTTAACCAATGGTTAGCCATATGAGCACTTTCATATTAACCGTATTCATATTTCTCATAACTAGTTCAAAGGACTCATAAGAACTAGTTCAAGAGTTATTCAATTGCTTAGATATTTATACATAGACACAATTGAAACAAAATCTATTTGATTCACTTGAATCAATTCATGAACAATATAGCCACGCTTTGCAAAGATTGCATTCCTTTTGATTTTTTATTTAAGTTCATATTCCTTATTTACGTGTACCATAGCAACCGGACTTGAGTTTGAAAACTCAGCTGAAATTTTTGGTTTGAAAACTTCCGTGGGTACGCGTACGGGTACGCATACCTAGGTGACTGGTTTTCCAGTTTGCAAACTTTATAAACTACAACAGAAATTTTCGGTATGAAAACTTCCGCCAGTACGCGTACCTAACCTGTCTCCTTCACCAATACCGCATGCACACATAAGCATGCACTTGGTTTCCGGCACATGGATTTATATACTAATGTGCGAACACACTATATATGCTTATATCCATAGTTGGTTACGTAATCTCAACTCTACATTTAAATCATTGAAATATTCTTCTATAATGTTATATTAGTCGTTAGACATAAAGAATCGACTATCGTCATCAAAGCTATTTTCAAAATTGAAACGTCATCATGACTTTCGTCACGGGTAAAGATGAAAATGATTAAAGCAAAAGCTTACCAACACATATTCCGAGAAAAAGATAGGCGAGTAAACTCGGCTCGAAATAGCAAATGTATATGTATGAAAACTATCATACTTATACGACTTGTGTCTCAAGAGTAGGAGATAGAGTAGATAGACTTTTGAGTGACAGACGAGTTCAAGTCTCCACATACCTTTTGGTCGGATGAAGTTCCACTGGTTCCTTGAGTAGTTCTTCGTCTTCGTAAGATAATCGTCATGGAGTCTGGAGCTCAACTATTCCTAACTATCCTAGACCAAGACTTAGTCATAAGTATACTAGAAATCAAGACATATAGTTTGATCACTAACATTGACAAACATGCTTGAGATAGCAACGCATGCGAGTTCGACCGAGCAATGCTCTAACAAAGTTGCTTGAGGTCTCATTAAGTTTTCCCAGCAAAGAGATTTCTCCTTTTAATGAATCATTTTCATCAAGAGCAGAGTTAAGAGTTTTTTCTAAACGCTTTATGTTGGAAAGAAGACTATTTTAATTTTTGAAGAAATACTCTTGTTGAGAGTTTAATTCTATTTTAGAGTCATCAAGCTCTTTTTCTAAAAGACAAACCTTTTCCAGGGTTTTATCCAAATTCTTTTCACAAGTTTTTTTGTGATGGCGTTCAGTATCCATCTTCTCTTAGAAGTCACAAACTTGTTGTGATAATTTCCCTTTTAGCATATTCTCTTTCTCGAGATTTTCAAACTTTAAAGTTAAATCTCGTTCTCTTTCAAGTGTTGAAAGGAGTTCATTAGAACAAAAAATAAATTGTTTACTTAATTCCTTTAGTTCAGATGTTTTTTCACACTTGATGTTTCATCAGAGATCTCAAGTATGGAACTCAGAAATATCTCGCTAGAGACATCATTTATGGAGCAACGAGATTTTGAACACTTATCTCCTTTTGAACATATATCTTGTGACACATTAACTGAGTCTTTCTATAGTTTTCGCTCACACTTAACTTTCTTTTGACTCATGTCTTATAGATTAGATCGCACCAAACACAGATTGTTAGATCTTTTCATGTTTTCCTGCTTTGATACCAATTGAAAAGACGAGGGTACCCAAATATACCTCAATCTAAAACTTTTCCACCTATAAGTCCTTTATCCGAAAGTGATTGTCTATGGACTGAGTCGAGACAATACTACAAATCAGTTCACACTTCGTGTGATCGTCTATGGATACAAGATCGAAATAATACGACAACAAGATAACTTGCGTGATTGACTATGGATACAAGATCGAGACAATACAACAACGAAGTATGATTACTTGATAATAGGTTCAGACTTAACCAAATACTATGGGATTGCTATCAAGTAATTAGGAATTAACGTTTGTGTATTTTACTTCTAATTATAATAAATCAATTATAATTGCGGAAATAGAAAAGTAAAAGACACATTGAGATTTTATTAACGAGGAAACCGAAAATGCAGAAAAATCCCGGGACCTTGTCCAGAATTGAATATTCTCAGAATTAAGCCGTTGTACAAAATCTAAACCAACTTCGTATAGTTGAGACTTAGCAACTAAGCCTATAGTTCACCTAGTTCCCTCAGTATCCATGCGCCTCCAACTTGCAATAAGTCACGCACTTGGAACAATTCCTTTGGTTCGTATCCAAACAGTAAAGGAACAACAAATATGTTCGGTAACAACTCTTTTCAAACAACGTGATATGAGTTTGACAAAAGTCTCTTCCGTTTAACCAATAAACTCCTTTGTCGGGTTCTTAGATCAATCTATTCAACAACTACCGAAGTAATTGTTTAGACTATGAAATCAATACTATGAATCACAAAGAAATGTATTGATGCCGATCTAAGCAACTAATCAATCCAATCTATTAAAAGATAAACCGATTATATTTGGATCCCCACCCGATCATGTTTTGTGCACACCAAAGATTATGAACTCAAATAAGAAATCTTCTTTGTCTTCAAATTTTCTTAGATCTTCAATAAACACCTGCACACAAACAACTTGAATCTCTTGTGATCAATCACACATAGAACGGAGTCTGTTAACGGTAGATTATCACAAGAAGTCTTTAGATCTACAAACAGTCTAAATATCCCCGTCGGTACTTCGATCTAGTTTGAATGAATCTTATATCAGAAGAGAAGCTTCTCAAGCATAAACAAACTAGGTGCAATCAAAGTTCAATAACCATTAGTCAATCAAATGAATCGAAAACTAATAATAAACTGCAATTATCTAGTTTCCCACCAACGGTACTCGTAGAGCTTCTCAATCCCAAAGAAGTCTTTAAAACGAGCGGTCGTAAGAGATTTCACCTAATTAGGGTACTTTCCTCTCCGAATAGACGGCTCCACCAGTAATAACATAACTAGGTAGTTTTGCTGGCTCTGAGGATTAGTTTTCTCGAAATGCAAACTTCGATATTTATAGACCAATGAAGTTTGGACACCAAGGAATTTCCAAAACCGAATATTCTCAAAGATATGCAATAAAGCCAAAATCGGTTTTCATAATTCTTGGAAATGCTCTATCCAATTATTGACCGAAATCTCAGTAGAAAATCTCCAATTAGTAAATGCACATTACCAATTTTTATTTTCTAAATATATGCATTTAATTGCTTGAAATTAAAAGCATATAAAATTAAATTCCTTAATTAAAAGATTCTCAATTTATTTCGACATCTTTACTTTGTAAATCCTTTTTCATATTTTTTCAATCTTGGAACCGATTTTCCACACTTCCAAACGAGTTTAGAATTGGTTCATCTGATTTCCAAGAACTATGTGATTGATCAAAAACATTCAATCACCATTCATGGGTTTAACAGTTCTACCAAACACAAAGTTCGGTTCTACCTCCAAGTGGCTACTAGGATCGGTTACACTAGTTTCCATAAAATGGATAACTAAGTACCAGGATCGGCTACCACTATTTATGGTACTTACTTGTGATCGGTTGCACAAGTTATAGGATCGGTTATACCAATTACTAAAACTTGTTAACCTACTACAAGGATCGATTACACATCTTGTGATTAGTTCCACCAAGTTATAGGATCGGTTACCCAATGACTAGGAATGGTGACACCAATTACAAATATCGATCATACCATCCCAGGTGATTACTTAAGATTGGTTTCACTAATAAAAGTCATACCGATACATAAGTCAGGCATTGTGAATAGTTTTACCAAGATACATAAAGAAGTTATGAGCGGTTATACTAAACACACATATTGGTAATCCAAAGATTTGCAATGAATAACAATACCAATAAGCCTAGGGATTCCCCTTTCGATTCACAAAACAAGTTTATGAATTGTACTTGCTTTAAACGAATGTAAAACATTGTTTCCTAGGACAAAATATTCAGCCATACCCATACCCATACATAATCACAATAGCATTCCTACGATTATCTCGATGTCTTATATACGAAGTTCAAAAGATCGGCGTTATACTTCGTATTATAATTCCTTAATACTACGTCTAACTAGAGTATAATCATTCACAGCTTCATAGTTATGTTTTAAATATAGAACGACTTGAAAGATACGTTAGGAATGAAACAGTTCAAGTCAAAATATTACTATCTTCAAGAGGAAGGATGATGTCGTCGATGTAGCTCTTTACTTCTTCGCATTCTTGAAGTCTTCGAGTAATACTTGTAAGTCTCATATCCTAATAACTTTCTAGCTAACCTATACGAAGTTGACTCTAATAAATAATTAAGTGACTCTTTAAATGAGTTTTGGTTCACTAAAATATGACAACCAAACTTGACATACCAACGCTTGGCGGATTCAACCGAGCATTGCTCTAACACATAGTATTATTACAAAGCATCAAAGTCCAAGTATATCACAACTTTGACAACTATACTATGGTGATATGTATCACTCCCCCTTAGTCAATACTTCATCTCACATGAAAACCACTCCCCCTTACATAATGATCCGTAAACCATATGTATTTCTAGTGTGAACTACACATTAATTCTCCCCATTTTTGTCTATATAAATTGGCAAAGGTACAAAAACTAGCGGGATCCTAATCAAATTTCCATAGAGATACTTCATGACCAAAAGAGAACATATCCACTTTGTTTCGATGATTTCACATAGCCGAAACTAGTGTATTCATCAAGGAGTTTATAAAGATACAAGAAAACTCCTGCAATATTCCACAACCGCACTCCCCACGAAGATTTGGCAATTAAGCACAAGTTCAATTAAGAACTTTCCCCCATAATATGTCATTTCCGAAAGAACAACAAGAGCGACCTTTCTTTCAAAAGAAAAGAAGGATTTATTTGGACATTAACAAATCACATGAAGCATGAATTTGTATTCAGAAAACTCAATTAAATTAACCACAAGTGAACCCATGATTAATTTAATCGGAAATGCTCACATAAGAGAACTTAAGGAGCCGCACAATATTTGCACAAAGATGTGGATCAGGGAAAGAGCAATACTGCGGAATATTCAAAGATTCGTTCTATTTTTCTTCAATATATGCATAGAGACATGTAATAGACTTAATCTTTGTAGACAGAAGTTCATCCTATCTTCCATCAATATTTGCGTAATGACATAATAGGCATAACTTTTATTGTCAAAAGTTCATTCTATCTTTTATCAATAAAGACATATGATAGACTTAACTTTTGAGCAAGTATGGGACAATCATAGTTCACGGACCCAAACACACATATCCCACGATAATTTTTTGCAATATGTGAAACCAATAAAGATTAATTCTTCAGAATTATCTTCCAAATAAACTTTAGAATTTAAATAAATAAATTTAAAAACATTGCAAGATGAAAAACGTTGGAAATAGCTATGTGTACTCACAATAATTTCTATTCCAAACCCTGGTTATCCTTCTTAAAACACAAGAATAAATTCTCATAAGAAGTTTCCTAGACATCAAGACAAACTCGTAATGCACATACAAGATGATTTGTCCTTAGAGGGTAGAATCAATCTTTTTCGCACGGATTTACACCAAGAATATCTACCAAAGGCGTATAAAAATATTTTCTTAACAAAGAAGAACATATAAAGTCATTAATGAACATGCACCATAGTTTACAAAAGATGATTTTGAACATTCAAGAATCCCATAACAATGCATACTACAACCCATTCTTGAACTTCCTTCTTTGTGATTCGCCAACAACATTCTTGTAAGAACTACAAATGAGCTAAGAAGATTATTACTCCAAAAATCCAAGTTCCCAAGTCCAAGAGAAGTGGAACAAGTGCGACGAAATGGAGCCAAACACTCAAAAACAAGAGACGGGACAAATACCAATCTTAACTCATAGAAATTCAAGAATTATCATCTCTATTTTTATGGGAATTCAAAGAGAAAGAGAATGCAAAAAGAATAAGGTCATTCCGAGTTCGGACGAAGAAATTACGGCCAAAACAAATTTACCGAATATCAAGGTTTACATGCCAGTATGCATACCGGTTTGCAAATGAATTTTCGTGACCTGGAGCAGTATGAAAACGGGTTTGCGAACTAAAATCCCTAGATTTTGATTTTAAATGATGGTATGCATACCTGGTATGTGTACCATGAAGTCTAGACATCCCGAACTACTATTTTCAAACCTAAACATTTAAGAAACCTTAAACACAAATCAACTTAGGTAGAAATGAACGATAAGCAAGGTACATGGATCATTATATGTACTCTAAGCAAATGATAAAAACACAAATCTTGCTAAAGTTTATAGACATACCTTTTACAAGGATCCTGTCGCGAATCCTACGACTTTACCAAAAATTCAATATCATACCTAACACAATATGTGCGCCCCAATTCTCGTGCTTTCCTCACCGTATACTTAACAGAGCATTCCTTGGTGAGGATGCACTTACAACAAAATCAAGTTGTGTTGAGGTGAACAATGTCTTGCTTACCACAAGACTGAAACAAACTTTTCCGTAACTATGGATTTTTCACCATCTATAATTTTTGGCTTATTCTGTTTCACTTTTGGATTATCATGAAAGAGATCACTTTTAGAACCTTTCACATCCAAATACATCTCAAAGAAACTTTTAAGTTCCAACATCATGGATATTTCCTTCTCCATAGTCATGGAGTTTTTTGAGAGATCATTCCTTTTCACACTCAAAGCATTATTGGCTTTCTTTGGTACCCACTTCTGAGTGCGTTTAGGAAAAATATGAACTTTTTTCCCATTACTCTCTTCTAGATTTCTCGGAAGAGAATTTGATTGACTATTCTTTTGCAAGTTAGTCTTTATCCAATTGGGAGCATCGGATCTTGTCTTCGTCCTTACGAAGTTATCCTTTTGATAACCATTACGATTGTGAAAAGGATTCGTATGATGTTTATAGGAAAATCTAGGTTTATTACAGCACTGATTCCTTTGACTAAAGGTTGGACAATTACAACCTGTAATGTTAAGGGGATTAGTCTTGACATTTGATATTGGTTTCACAACTTCTTGTGATGCCCAAACAAGAACATCATGAAGTTTATCATTCCTTATACGAAAACGACATCTCCTTTCCAAGTGACCTTTATTTCCGCAATAGTATCAAACATAAGGAATGTTCTTACCTCGATCCATGTGTGCTGACTTTGGAGGTTGATATACTTTTCTCTTTCGAACCTTAACTACCGGTGAAGGTATTTCACTTTTCCCATATGTGGAAACCTTTTATTGAGAAGAATCACTAGCCTTGACAAATTTTACCTCTTTGCTAACACTTGGAGCATTTATTCCCTTATAGCCCAATCCTCGTGTATCACGATGATTTTTACTTGCTCCTATCATAGTGGTTAATTTACTTGAACTAGAGTTGTAATTTTTCAAGTCATCTTCCAACATCTTGATTTTATCAAGAGCAGCAGCTAAATCAGCCTCAAGGAGTTTTTCTCGAGCGAGATAAGCGATTTCTTTGTCATCAAAACTTGCTTGCTGAGAGTTAATCCTTGCTTCAGTTTCTGCAAGTTTCTCTTCCAACAAGAAGTATTTTTGATAAACATTATTACATTCAAGTGACTTTCTACTTGTTTTCCTCAGAGTCTTTGAGGATTGATTCGCAAGAGCGATTCCAACCATACAGACCTCCGTAAACCCTTTTCAATTTCTTGTTTTCTCGACAGAGAGGAATCAGAAGAGGAGTGACATGAGAAGTTCTCATCTTCTTCTTTTCCAGCGAATTCAAAACCTTAACATACTCTGAAACTTCCTCATCAATATCTTTCTCAATATCTGAATCACCTTCATCAGAAAGTTCATCCAACTGTTCTTTTAGGCGTGTTTCCCAATCAACAGTTTCTACATTAAGAGAATGTTTAGATATTGACTTAGATATGAGAGTTCTCTCAGGTGAATCCAAGTTTTGAAGAACATCTGGTAATTTCTGACCTGATACGTTATTAGAGATAGACTCGTCCATAAAAATCAGATTGCGTCAAACACAGACTTATTGGGTCTTAGCGTGTTTGCCTGCTCTGATACCAATTGAAAAAGCGGGGGTCTAACAACCACACCCAATATTTCGCTTAGGAATTTGTATGGACTAACTCCAATGCACTTTCAAGAGAATCAACTAGACAGTCAGACTCAATCTTTGAGAAAAACATATCCAAGAGTTATATCTCTATTTCTCAATTCAATCTACAATCAAACAAATAGGAATTAGCGATCCCGATTGAATATAAAAAATAACTTGGACGGTATCAAAAACCAATATCCAAGTGTCAATCAATATAATCAACAACCAAAGGTTGGATTCACAATTGATTGAACTTACACAAAACCTGTGATATTTTAATTATATAAACAAACATAATGCGAAAAATAAATAACACAGACACCAGAAATTTTGTTAACGAGGAAACCACAAATGCAGAAAAACATCGGGACCTAGTCCAGGTTTGAACATCACACTCTATTAATCCGTTACAGACACTAGCCTACTCCAAGTTAACTTCAGACTGGAATGTAGTTGATCCCTAACAAATCTCATACTGATCAAGGTATAATCGCGTTTCTTACACCTCTAGGACCACCCCGGATTCTGCGCACTTGATTCTCTTAGCTGATCTCACACACAACTAAGAGTTACTACTACCCAAAGTCAAAGACTTGATAAACCAATCGGTCTCACACAGAAAAGTCTATTGAATAGATAAATATATATCTCACATATACCTATGAGTTTTGTTATGTATTTTGATAAATCAAGGTGAACATGAACCAATTGATACACCAGACTTAGATTCCCGAAGAACAGCCTAGTAATATCAATCACCTCACAATAATCTTAATCGTATGGTAGCGAAACAAGATATTGTGGAATCACAAACGATGAGACGAAGATGTTTGTGACTACTTTTTATCTTGCCTATCAAAAATTAAATCTCGAGCGAATCTTAGAGAAGATAGTACTCAATCACGATAGAAAACATCAAGGGAAGAACACACAACTACATATAAAATAGTTGGGTATGGTTTCACAATCCCAATGAAGTCTTCAAGTCGTTAACCTACTGGGTTTTGGAAAAACCTAAGGTTAAATGAGAATCGAATCTAGTCGCAACTAGTATCACACATGAGGTGTGGGTTTCCCAGTTGCTAGAGTTCTCCCTTATATATTCTTCAAATCAGGGTTTGTAATCCATGCTACCTTGGTAACAAAGCATTCAATATTCACCGTTAGATGAAAACCTGATTAGACTCAAGCTAATATCTTTCAACCGTTAGATCGAACTTAGCTTGTTACACACATATGAAAAGTGACTTCATTTATATATGAGTAACCGTAACGTGTACACCTTTGTTGGCTTAACAATAGTTAACCGAAGTTTGCCATATGAACACTTTCATATCAGCCTGTTTATGGGTGAAAATTGTTTCTGCTGTTTTTGGTAAATTTGGGTGTGTGGATGAGAAACAAGTCTAGACCTAAATAATGCACTGCACGGGAGTACTTTTGATTCGAGAGATCAATTTGTACAATCCTGGCCTAAACCAAGAAATGGCCGTTCCATGCTTGCTTCAGTCAGAAAGTGAAGGAGAAGGGTTGGTCTTAGGGAAGGAAGCGAAGAAAGTGTTGAGACCAGAATGGTTAATTCTGAAGGTGTGGCTGTTTATGACTTGTATCAGAAAGTGAAACTGGCTTGCAGAAATCTATCAGTTCTTTGGTGATTTCTGGATATTATGTTGTTACTGACCAAAACTTGTCTTTTGGTGAAAATAGGTGAAACCTATTTATACAAGCCATAATAAAACGTACCCTGGTTTCGTAGGAAGTGGGAATGATTGAGTGATGGAAGAGTGTGTAACCACCAGAAACCGTGCTTCAATAATTAAGGAAGTGGATCCGTTTACACACGTTATTTCTTGCCACCATTAACCGTCCCGCTTCATGACACTTTCTTGTAACGGGCGTATTGCACGACGCACGCTGTAAACCGCCAGACCAATACCCTAATGAGTATCCCCCAGTTTGTGACATGTTTGATGTCTCGAGCGTTTTCGTGGAAAACATGTAGCAGTTTGCTACGTGTGGTAAGTCAAAGTCAAGAGACTTTGTAGTAATTGTTGTTATGGTGAAGCTCTGGATGGTATCAACAAACGAGCGAGTAAACTATCCACGACCACGAGCTTTTGGCGGTATGGATCAAAAGGTGGCCACGACTACAAACCCTGGCTGTCTGCGATCATGATCCTCGACAAGGGGAGTGTGGCGGTTACGACACGATACTTGGAAGTAAGGATTGGATGCTACGTCACGATCCTTGGCAGGAAGGAGTGGCGGCTACAGGGGAGAATGTTGCGACTTCGGGAGCGAACGTTGAAGCCGAGCGGCTTCTGGAGAAAAACGTTGAAGAGGCTCCTTCTGAGTTGTGGCCATGTCCGTATGAGTTTTGGCAAGAACTTCCTGTCTCTCCATTAAATCAATAATGGTAATGGGAAGGTTGGTTTCTTCTGGCTCCTCCAGTCTCTCGTTCTGACGAAGAAGTGGAGGCGCTCATGCTCGAAGAAATATTAGGAGTAGCGGCGGCTCTGGCTCTGGTAATAAGAGGCGTCACGTCAGAGGGGATGCTTCCGGTGCCGTTGGTGTTGGTGGTAGAGGATGTAACGCCATGGGACGTGCTGACTGCGCTTGCGGATGGTACATTGGTGTTGTCCATTCCGTTTTTGCTCTCGTCCGATACAACCACATACTCTATTCGCTTAGGGTCTCTCCACGAAACTGAATTTTCAGGTTGCAAATCCGAGTTTATTATGTGACGAAATCCTAGCCGCGAGAAGTCCCCAATTGTCCTTTATTGTCTGTGTAACATCTTTACGCCGATCCGCGAAAAGACGGAGGATCTCCAATCCCCGAGCGCAATTCCCCTGAATCTATCTTTTCTTGGACGATGCGTTTCAGAGCATTGCATTCACTGGTAGGATGATTGATGAAATTGTGGTAATGGCAATACTTGGGATTTTCCATTTGTTATTCAGTTGGTAGGCGCCTAACATGAGGTAGTTTGATGGCATCGTCTTGAATCCATACTTCCAGGAGTTCGATTACTTTCTCGATCGGGAACGGGAAGTTTGGAGCAGTATATCCAGTTTCTTGTTGTTGCACAGGAACCTTAGCCACGACCTTTTGGGGTGAATCCATCTGATGCGTTGGTGCCACACGTTTGGGTTGTTGTTCCGCTGCTGGAGTTTTTCTCTTTCTCCCTTCATTAGCGATTGACTGGAGGTTGGATATTTTATTAGAAAGACGCCTGCTTTCCCGAACGTCTTTACGAGCTTCTTCATTCTGGAATGGTTCGGGTCGACTTAGTAAATCAGCAGCGGATCTCTTAGCAGCTTCTGATGCAATATGTGAATTGATATTTTCTAGGAAGGATGCACATAATGAAATCGCCTTTTCATTGCGAGGACTATGATGAGAACGTGATAAATCCCACAAGTCTTCTTTCTGATCTTGAAGAAACATCTTTTGATCTTCATGAGAAGACAAGTTAGCTTGGTGGATACCTTTCCATTCAGCGTGACCATAGGCTTCATCCTCTTCACTAGGAGTAGGAATATGAATCTTGGAAAAAGGACTACCACCATCAGCATTGATCCAAAATGAATGGTTGATAGCGCTTCCCACAGAATAAATACGCGTTGGTTCCTTTGACAGTTGATCCGTGAGCGCTTTCAAAAGCGTAAATACTCCGTCCTGCGACTTGACAATAGTAGCTTGATTCTCGACAATATCATTCAGGATTTTCGTCAAATCATGAATAGTTATTAAATATCGAGACTTCATAGCCTCTAAAATGGTTTTGAATGAAAGAACGGATTCAGGGATAACATGTGGAGTATTTTCGGTGCTAGGAGAAGTAAAATTGGGATTGAGGGTTTCTGAAGCATTCCTAAGATCAACCATCTTGTGAAATCTAGGAAATTGAAAATAGGTTTGAATTTGGCCTAAGACCAATTGGGATGAAAATGAAATTGGGAATTGAATTTGCAACCGAGAGATTTGATCTCCCACTGTGCTCGCAAATTGTTTGTGGGTGAAAACTGTTTCTGCTGTTTTTGGTAAATTTGGGTGTGTGGATGAGAAACAAGTCTATACCCTAAATAATGCACTGCACGGGAGTACTTTTGATTCTAGAGATCAATATGCACAATCCTGGCCTAAACCAAGAAATGGCCGTTCCAGGCTTGCTTCGGTCACAAAGTGAAGGAGAAGGGTTGGTCTTAGGGAGGGAAGCGAAGAAAGTGTTGAGACCATAATGGTTAATTCTGAAGGTGTGGTTGTTTTATGACTTGTATCAAAAAGTGGAACTGGCTTGCAGAAAACTATCAGTTCTTTGGTGATTTCTGGATACTATGTTGTTGCTGACCAACACTTGTATTTTGGTGGAAATAGGTGAAACCTATTTATACAAGCCATAATAAAACGTACACTGGTTTCGTAGAAAGTGGGAAATATTGAGTGATGGAAGAGTGTGTAACCGCCAGAAATCGTGCTTCCATGATGAAGGAAGTGGATCCGTTTACACCCGTTATTTTTTGCCACCATTAACCGTCCCGCTTCATGATACTTTCTTATAACAGGCGTATTGCATGCCGCACGCTGTAAACCGCCAGACCAATACCCTGATGAGTATCCCCCATTTTGTGACATGTTGGATGTCTCGAGCGTTTTCGTGGAGAACATGTAGCAGTTTTCTACGTGTGGCAAGTCAAAGTCAAGAGACTTGCCGGAGGAAAATAACATGTAATGCTATTAGGCTCATCTTGGCTGGTCGCCTAAAACTTTCCACAGGCCTGTCAGTTCGGTAGCGAACTTGGACGTCCGAGATTATATCTCGCGAGGAAGGGTAGCCATCGATTATGGCCACACCATGTTGATGCCTGACAATGGCATAGTGGTGTTTTTAGCGTATGCCAGTGGCACTGCGGCATGGCTGACATAGTTCGTGCATGTCAGTGGCACAGAGGTGCAAGTGGCGCCTGGCGTAGCCATGGCCATTAGATTTAGGCTCATCTCGGCTGGTCGCCTAAAATTTGCTACAAGTCTGTCAGTTCGGTGGCGACTTGGATGGCCGAGATTGCATCCCATGAGGAAGGGTATCCATTGATTATGCCCACATCTTGTTGGCGCCTGATAATGGTACAGTGACGCCTTTACCGCATGCCAGTGGCACTGCGGCATGGCTGGCATAGTTCGTGCATGCCATTGGCACGATGGAATGGCTGGCATAGCCTGTGCATGCCAGCGGCGCGATGGTGCAAGTAGCACCTGGCGTAGCCATGGTCACTAGATTTTGGCACATTGGTTTTAGACTCCAATGTGGTGTGGAAACATCAGTTTCAGTGTCCACATCAATCCCAATGCTCTGTGGATCATTATCTGTCTTGGTTGGTGTAGCAACTTTGCCTAAATTAGGGTTTGGCATGCCGAAACCCTAATTAACGCATATGGCATGCGGCATGCGGTAGGTGGCCGTGGCATGGCATTTTATACAAACGATGCCAGAGGAGCCATAGGCATGCCACCATATAGAAACGGTCACAAGAGAAAATATTCCACGAGTGACTGTGGTGTGGCGCCTTTTTTAGGGTTTCCTAAGTCCGCACGGCTTGTGGCATGTTGTGGGCCCGAGGCGGCATAGTTTTGTGCCACGATTAGAAGTTAGGGTTCCATCTACCGCCACTAGAGCATGGCCGCGCCTACGGTTAGTCTAGCCAAAATTGAAGTCCGTTGTGATGTTAGTCACGAACAGAGAGTGGGTACGTTTTGGCATGCTGCCGCGGTAAGTGGCACGTTTGGCATGTGTACTAGGCATGCCCGTTTGGCATGTGCGCCTGGCATGCTCGTTTTGGCATGTTTACATTCCGTTAGTATATTGGCATGGTTTTTGGGAAGCCAACTTAGTATGGCGACCTCTTGACACAATTTCCATCTCTTTTAGAGCTGTGGCAGGTTTGGAGAAACCTGATTGGTCAATAAAAGTAGGGGGTCGGCCAAGCACGGGCGTGTCCACACTTTTGGTGCACGTTGAAGGTTTAATGCGACCTGGTTGGTCGATGGGGAATAGGTCTGTCAAGTATGGGCCCAGCCATAACTCATGGAAGCGTGGTAGGTTTAAAGCGATCTGATTGGTCGAAAAAGTAATTAGGGCCGGTTGGGTAGCATAGGACGTTGCCAAGTGGCGTTGGTTGGCCTAGGGCATGGCCACGCTTCCCTCGTTGTTGCTCCTACTCCGCGGTTTTGTTTATTCTTTGCTTTCTGACTGAGTATTTTGTGCAAGGGACTTAAACTTGATACTTGGAGGTCCGTGCTACTCTGCTGCGAGTGAAAACAAATCCGTCATGCTATACCAATATTAAGGGTTCTGCTGGGGAACATAAGCACAAGAAAAGTACTCAGCAGGCTCCGATATTTGTGAGTAATGGATCTAGGAGCTTATACACTCATTAGGCTCTATACTAGTAAACAATTCATCTAAGAGCTTGAGTTTCAATATAATATGAAGAAAGACATAGGCACTCATCAGATTTTGATATATTCTCCAAATTCCTTGTGTAATATAGACATATCAATATCTACCACATCTGATGCCGGGTTAGGTAGATAGACTTTTACAAATTTAGCCCTGAACTAAAACCCACCATCAACACAACCATATTCATCTTAACCATAACTAGTTCAAATGACTCAAATGAAACTAGTTCTAGAGTTGTTCAATTTTTTATATTCTCATAGAAGTATACAAGACATAATTGAAGAAAAATCGATTTTGATTCACTCAAATCAAGTCATGAAAATTATAGCCACGATTTGCAAAAGATTGCATTCCTTATGTATTAGTTCATGAACAAACCGATTTTAGAACATTATCCACTCAAGTATGCAAACGGGTACGCATATCTAAGTTTCCGTACTAAGTTTGGGTTCGCCAGTATGCGAACAGGTACGCATACCTTCCATAGTCAGTAGAAATTTCCGGAATTGAACCTCACGTCAGTTTGTGTATCGGTATGCGTACAAGGTTCCCGGAATTTCACTAAACCAACCAGTACGCATAAGGGTATGCATACTATGGTTCTTGGACTTGGATCACACATATGCAAGTACGCATACTGTGATGATATCCAATTGTTCTAGACTCTCATTTCAACCATCGAAACATTCTCGGAAGACGGCAATAGCTGTCTCACACAAACTATTAGCTTCAAAGCAATTTTCTAGTGATCAAATGATCAATGCGAAACATTCCGAGTCTACATCAAATGATTGTCTCACATAAATCATGTAAGATGTTACAAGGCGATTTTCACATGATCATCTTTTGGATTTCGTCAAGAATATAAAATAAACTTGGTTAAAGCGAAAGCTTACCAACACATATTTCGAGAAATATGTAAGCGAGTTAAACTCAGCTCGAAATATCAAATGTGCATAATTGAAGTCTATATAGCTATATGACTTTTGTCTCAAATAGGAGATAGAGTAGATAGAATTTTGAGTGATAGATGAGTTCAAGTCTCCACATACCTTTTGTTGATGAAGTTCCACAAGATCCCCTTAGTAGTTCTTTGTCTTCAATCGATAAACGCCGTGAACTCTAATGCTCAACTACACTTTCTATCCTAATTTGAAACTTAGCTATAAGTAGACTAGAAATCAAGACTTATAGTTTTGACAACTAAACTTGACAAACAAGCTTGAGATAGCAACGCTTGCGAGTTCGACCGAGTAGTGCTCTAACAATAAGACCGGTGTATCAATTGGTTCCTGTTCACCTTGATTTATCAAAAGACGGAACAAAAACTCGTAGGTATTTCTGTGGGAGACAGATTTATCTATTCAACAGACTTTTCTGTGTGAGACAGATTTGTTTATAAGGTCTTCGACTTTGGGTCGTAGCAACTCTTAGTTGTGGGTGAGGTCAGCTAAGGGAATCAAGTGCGCAGAATCCGGCGTGGTTCAAAGGATAACTCCTTAGATGATTCTTCCGAGTCCCGAGGTAGAAAGTTTTTTCTATCAGATTCTGGTAACATTCGCCCTGATAAGACAATTGACAGTATGTCAAAAGCTGAAATGGAACTCACTAGAACTTTAAAAAATCTGCTGAGATTACTGATTTCCAAGATTCTAAAATGAAGTCTCTTGAAGAAAAACATGCTCATCTCATTGATGAACTCAAGAAGTATCTTGGTCGAGAACGGGAACTCTACAGTATTGTTGAGTCTTTCTCTAACAATATCGAAAACCTTATCCAAGAAACTACCTTATAGCGTGAAAAAATTAGTGTTCTTAAAAGATATTGTTAAAGAAGATTCAATTAGAGAAAAACATTTGATCGAGACTCATTCATCAGATCTGAACAACATTCGTGCTGTAAAAGAGAAACTGGTCGCATCTCTTATCCTAGCCCAGGAACAATGCAGTTTCTTGAAAAAGGAAAACTCTATCTTAATGAGCAAATCTTCTTCTATGTCTTTCTCTACTTCTCACAAGGGATTATAATAAATGAAGAAAATTACTCCAAAGGAAGCATCTGCTAAGAAATGTATACATAACTTGCAGTATTCCAATAGGGTTATGAGTTTAAAACAGGTTTCTTCCGATGTCCCTCATCCACGATCCCGTTCTTTCTGCGGGAAAAGAAATCATTATGATTCACATTGTTTTGTAGAAAGAAACAGATTTCTGATCTTCTAAATCTACTTCTTTTTGCTGTTGACAGGATGAATTTCCTGACAACATCCACAATGGATTTCATTCCTGCAGAAAACCAGAACTCTTATGCACAAGGTTTCCAAAGTCACTTTTATAGAAATCTTTACAGGAATTGTTTTCCTCTTAACGGTGTTAATATTTATACTACTAATGTACGCATTTTAAGTGCAAATGAGAAGAAGTCTGGTATACCTAAGTCTAGAAGAAAGAATTTTCTCAATTCTGATCCTCTAGAACCAATCTCTAGAGGCCCTAGATTTTGTCCTCAGAAAAATCCTTGTGATAGTACTCAAAAAGGTTTATGTATTATACCTCTGGGATAAGAAACAACCAAAGGAAGATAAAGAATACCATACTCAAACATTTAGATGGTATTTATAACTCATGTCTCAATGATCATGGTGGAATTACATCTTACCTTGCTACCTAGATCAAGGTAATTTCATCCTTGTATCTAACTTGAGAGTTGCAAGGATGACAATTGCGAGATGATCAAGTTTACTGTAGACTACCATCTGTATTGTGTTTGATTTAACTATTTTATTCTTTTGTGAATGTTGAGTCATATCTTGACTCCTAGTAACTAGTGTATCTTTTTCATATGCTCTGATTAAATCTTTTAAAAACTGAGCTTTGAAGGTAAAAGATATCTGAAAACAAAGAGTATTTCGTTATTCTTGGATCTTTTTTTTATCCATTAACCCTTCTTAACAAGTCCACGAGCGTCCATGTCTTTCTTGGGAGTTTTAGGGTTTCCATAACAAGGGTGTCCTTATCTTGTTCTTACACATATATATATTTTATATTGTTTTTTCTTCTCTAATAAAAAAAAATTCTGGAGAACTCCTCAAGACATCAGGAAGTGGTGATCCTTGAGATGGAAGAAGACATTAAAAGATGCGATTCAGTTCAAGAACTTATCTTGAAAAAGATGATTGAAAGGAAAGAGTACAACTCCTGGATTGGAGAATCCGTCAAGGATTTAATTCTTTTTAAGAATGACTCTAGGGTCGAATTTGCAAATCTTCAACTGCAAATGAATCAGCTTATTGATGGTCAGACCAAAATCCTTTAAAATCAAAAGATCTTAATCAGGAATTAGAAGAAACTCATAGTAGACTGTGTCAAAGCTAGGCAGCTTGCCCGCATTGTTGATAGAAAAGTTAATGTTCTAACCCATGAACATGGAGTTTCTACGGTCAAAAGAATCAAGGATATCAGTGATACCTTTTATGATGGAGCTTTTGAAAGGTATGAAGTTATCAAAGAAACTTGATTTTGTCTAGGAAACTTCTTATGAGAATTTATTCTTGTGTTTTAAGAAGGATAACTAGGGTTTAGAATAGCTTATATTGTGATTACACATTGTTATTGCCAACGATTTTCATCTTGCAATGTTTTTAGATTTATTTATTTAAATTTCTAAAGTTTATTTGGAAGATGATTTTGCAGTATTAATCTTTATTGGTTTTATATATTGCGAAAATTGTTATGGGATATGTGTGTTTGCGTCCGTAAACTATGATTGTCCATATATGTCAAAAGTTAAGTCTATTGTGTCATTATGCAAATAGTGATGGAAAATAGAATGAACTTTTCAAATGCAAAGATTAAGTCTATGATATCATTATGCAAATATTTATGAAATATGGAATGAACCTTTGAATATTCTGCAGTATTGATCTTTCCCTGATCCACTTCTATGTGAAAGTACTGTATGGCTCCGTAAGTTTTCTTATGTTGAGCATATACAATTAAATTAATCATGGGTTCTCATGTGGTTAATTTAATTAAGTTTTCTGGATACAAATTCATGTTTCATGTAATTTGTTAATGTCCAAAAAATCCATCTTTTCTTGTGAAAGTAAGGTTGCTCTTGTTGTTCTTTCGGGAATGACATTTTACGGGGGAAACTTCTTATTTGAACTTGTGCTTAATTTCCAAATATTTGTGGGAAATGCGACTATGGAATATTGTAGGAGTTTTCTTGTATCTTTATAAACTCCTTGATGAATACACTAAGTTTCGACTATGTGAAATCATCGAAACAAAGTTGATGTGTTCTCTTTTAGTCATGAAGTATCTCTATGAGAATTTCATTATGATCCCACTAGTTTTGTACCTTTGCCAATTTATATTGAAAAAAGGGGGGATTTAATGTGTAGTTCCCACTACAAATACATATGGTTTACGGATCATTATGTAAGGGGGAGTGGTTTTCATTATGGGATGAAGTATTGACTAAAGGGGAGTGATACATATAACCGTAGTATTATTGTCAAATTTGTGATACAATTGAACTTTGATGTTGTGTGATAATACTATGAAACTGTATAACAATAAGAAAATAATCTTGTGGAATTATTGTTATGGCTACGGATCTTCAACAACTATGATGCTGAGTTGAACACGTTCAGAATCACTGGAGTACTTGGAAGTGACGAAGATTTCAAGTAATATTGAAGAACCAAGGAAATCAAGCATTTGGATAAGAAGCTACAAAGTTTATTTATTTTGTAATCCATATATATTGATAGTTTTTCACTAAAATTGACAAAGGGGGAGATTGTTAGAGCACTGCTCGTTCGAACTCGCAAGCGTTGCTATCTCAAGCTTGTTTGTCAAGTTTAGTTTCCAAAACTATAAGTCTTGATTTCTAATCTACTTATAGCTATGTCTCGGATTAGGATAAAATATGTAGTTGAGCTTTAGACTTCACGGCGTTCATCGATTGAAGACGAAGAACTACTAAGGGGAGATTGTGGAACTTCATCAACAAAAGGTATGTGGAGACTTGAACTCATCTATCACTCAGAAGTATATTTATATTCTATCTCCTATTGAGACAAAATTCGTATAGCTATATAGACTTTATATTATACACATTTGATAATTCGAGCTGAGTTTAACTCAGTTACATATTTCTCGAAATATGTGTTGGTAAGTTTTCGCTTTAACCAAGTTCATCTTTATTCTTGACGAAAGTAAAAAGATGATATGTGAAAATCGCCTGGTAACATCTTACATGATTTGTGTGAGACAGTCATTTGATGTAGACTCGGAATGTTTCGTATTGATCTATTGATCACTTGAAAATTGCTTTGAAGCTAATAGTTTTTGTGACTTCATTGAGATCTATTTGAAGACTATATAAGGGAGAACTCTAGCAATTGAGAACCTAATCCCCACACCTCCTATGTGATGCTAGTTGCGACTAGAGTCGATTCTCCTTTAACCTAGGTTTTTCCTAAAACCATTACAGGTTAACGACTTAAAGACTTCATTGGGATTCTGAAGCCAGACCCAACTATTTTCTTTGTAGTTGCGTGTTCCGATCTTACTTTGTTTTATCGTGTTGAGTACTATGTTCTCTAAGATTTGCTGGAGATTTAATCTCCGATAGGCAAGATATAAAGTAGTCATAAACATCTTTGTCTCATCGTTTGTGATTCCACAATATCTTGTTTCGCTTCCATACGATTAAGATTATTGTGAGGTGATTGATATTACTAGGATGTTCTATGGGAATATAAGACCGGTGTATCAATTGGTTCCTTTTCACCTTGATTTATCAAAAGACGGAACAAAAACTCGTAGGTATTTCTGTGGGAGACAGATTTATCTATTCAAAAAACTTTTATGTGTGAGACAGAGTTGTTTATCAAGTCTTCGACTTTGGGTCGTAGCTGTTGAGGGGTGATTATGATTTTGGTCCTACCCTTCCTAGTCACACCTGATGACCACACTTACTAGGAATGGTAAGAGAGAGAGTTGTCTTTCCGTTGTACCTTGTCCTTCCTTATATAGACTTTCCAAAAGCCCCTCCTTTTATGACATCATTCCACATGTCCTGAACTTCCTTGATTACTTCTAATGCCATTCCTTCCTTAATATAACCTCTTTCTTCTTCATTAATCCCTTCCTTATCCCTCTTGTCTCATGGGTATTTTCTCGTTGGAGTTGGGCTTAGTCTCCAAGTCCCCATGTTTTTTCTTAGGCCTTCCTCCCCCTTTAGGGGCACCCCAAACTCGTTAAGGGGTATTATTTTTCATGTATCAACATTAGACCCCTGACTATTTGGTTAATTGTAAAATAATCCAGTAGTCATATCACTCTTTAACACGAGTCGGCACGTATCACGACATGCATGAGGAGACGTGAACGAATGTTGCATAGTAAATGACATTGTTCCTTCCTATATATACGGTTTATATTTCCTAATTTAGTTACTAGTTTCGCTTTGAACTTCGTTTTCCCATTCCTTTTTGATTGACATATCGCCCGCATGACTAATTCTCTTCATGGGAACGTGTTGTCCTTTGCGCCTGTTCCTGCATTGGTCTCGGCAATGTTTAAGCATTGTGAATTGAATTGACTGCTGCTCGTGAAGACTGAAATCGAAGCACTTTGGGAGCATAGGATAACATACAAAGACGCTATGCGCGCCAGATTTAAGGAACAACACAAGGCGCATCAAGCTGCTCAGAAGGCTGAGCCGTCCGGTCGCGTATCACTGGAGGTTCAGCGCGCATTGGATGATGCCGTCACCGCTCGTTACGCGGATAACCAATTATTCATGGATTCCTCGATAATGATGGCTACCATAGACCGTGCCATTTCCGGTTGTCGTCTCCATATTTTCGACCAAGCGGCCCCGCCGCTCCTCGGATACACTCTGACTTTAGTGGTTGTATCTTCGCTTGTGCCTTATCCCTACCTCGAGGATGAGTTGGCACGTTTGTTGGTTTTGAGGGAGGAGGTGGGCATGCTATGGAGTCTTAGGTTGACTCGTCAGGATAAGGCGCGTAAAGAATACGACGAGCGTGAAGATACTCTCTCGTTTGCACGCGGGGCTAAGGATAAGGACAATATCATTCGAAATATCCATAAATTGGTGAATGACGCTGATCAGGATCTGCGTCTGGCCGACGCGCAATGTGATGATGGGCGTCTGATGGTGGATACATTAGACGCGGATATCGCTCGTTGCCGGGAATTTAATGGCTGGTTAGGTTGCGCATCTTCTTGCGGGGCTATCTTTTGTTTTGTTGTCTTGTTTGTGGTCCCGCAGTTGTTTTCCTATGCATCCGCTCAGAAGTTTTTTCCTTTTAGGGGTCTTTTGGATGTTTGTTGTTCTTTCTTGTATGTGAATAAAATTTTGTTTTAGGTGAGAATATTACCGTTTTTCTTCATATCGCGCGACTTTTGTCATTAACTAGGGTAGGTTAGTGGTAGTACGTCTATCCCCTTTGTTTTGTGGAGAAGGGGCAGATATACCGCGCCTCCCCTCCCCCCCTCTTCTTTCCCATTTTTTTTGAATGAGTGGGGTAGGGTGGGGAGGTCGTAAGTTAAACGCGCTTACTCCCCCTTTTTGATGGACAGTTGTTTGGGCGCCTTTGGCACTCCTAGTTTTTGATGAATGTTAGTAGGTCAGGCGCCTTTGGCATTCCCGTGGGTTTTTCTACATTCATTGGCCGACCAGGCGCCTTTAGCATTCCCATAGCTGTTTTTGTGCTTTTTCAACTGACCGGGCGCCTTTGGCATTCCCGTAGCCTCTTCTGTGAATTTTTCAACTGACCGGGCGCTTTTGGAATTCCTGTAGCCTTTTGTAGATTTGTCAACCGACGGGGCGCCTTTGGCATTCCCGTAGCCTTTTGTAGATTTGTCAGCCGACTGGGTGCCTTTGGCATTTGAAAAGACAAGGGTACTCAAATATACCTCAATCTAAAAATTTTCCACCTATAGATCCTTTCTCCGAAAGTAATTGTCTATGGACTAAGTCGAGACAGTACAACTAATCGGTTCACACTTCGTGTGATCGTCTATAGATACGAGATCGAGACAATACGACAACAAGATAACTTGTGTGATTGACTATGCATTCAAGATCGAGACAGTACAACAACGAAGTATGTTTACTTGATAAAAGGTTCGGACTTAACCAAACACAATAGGATTGGTATCAAGTAAATAGGAATTAATGTTTGTGTATTTTACTTCTAATTATAATAAAATAATTATAATTGCGGAAAATAAAAGTAAATGACACAACAAGATTTTGTTAACGAGGAAACCGCAAATGCAGAAAAACCCCGGGACCTAGTCCAAAATTGAATACTCTCAGAATTAAGCCGCTATACAAAATCTAAACCAACTTCGCATAGTTGAGACCAAACAACTAAACCTATAGTTCACCTAGTTCCGTCTGTATCCCTGCGCCTCCAACCTGCAATAAGTCACGCACTTGGAGCAATTCCTTTGGTTCGTATTCCAAATAGTAAAGTAACAACAAATCTGTTCAGTAACAACTCTTTTCAAACAAGTGATATGAGTTTGACAAAAGGCTCTTCCGTTTATCCCAAAAAACTCATTTGTCAGGTCCTTAGATCTATCCAATAACAATTACCAAAGTAATTGTCAAGATTTTGCAATCAATACTTTGAATCACAAAGAATTGTATTGATGCTGATCTACTCAACTAATCAATCAAATCTATCAAAAAGATACACCGATTATAGTTGGATCCTTTTCCAGCCGAACAAGTTTTGTGCACACCAAAGATTATGAACTCAATTATTCTTTGTCTTCAAATCTTCTTTGATCTTCAATAAACACTGCACACAATCACCTTGAATCTCTTGTGATCAATCACATACAGAACGGAGTCTATGATAAGCACGTAAGTGCTACATTTTATACCCATATTTATATTAGATAGGACTCGATATTTTGGCTAATACCACTATTTTAGTGCTTTTATAAAAAGTACGAGTGAATCTGATCATTGGTGGATAAACAGCTTAATCAGAAACGCTTGTGATGAAATTAACAAATGTGGCTGGCCTGGTATTTCCTATATATCAGCACCACTAAAGTTCTCCGGACATCAGAGAGACATCCTAGATAACTACGGGCTTTCAACCTAACCGTTCCTTTGTTCCTAGCACTCTCACTGATGGAATACACTGAGTCAGAGTTTTCTTTGCTCGACTGGTTACGTGTAGTCGATTAAGGTTGATGTGGCTATTCTCCACATGTCGTAGTGGTACAATGAAAGCATCTTTTTGTACCACAAATTATCAAGCAGACTTTATGGAGAGATGCGGATGGAGGACCAGTTGGATGCAGTACTCATTATGGTGGTGGTAACAAGAATTAACTCTAAAGGTACAGTAGAAGAAGTTTGAGCATCAACATTCAGTAGACGGTGTGTATTGTTCAAAGCAGCTGCAACCATTTCTATGGCCAGAGATGGAGAAACCGAAATGGAGAGAATGAAGACGTTGTTTAACTACAACAAAGTGTTGCCTGTCATTGTTGTTATCTCTCCTCAGATGGAGTTCGAAGCTCTTCCCCCAAATTCATAAGCATTAGGTCTTGAAGCAACATCAATGGGATCTGGTTCCAGCAATGAGTTCGATGGGTTTTGTCTGCCAGCATAATGAAGATGTTCATGGGTTTGTAATCTCAGACGAGTTGGATGATGGTGTTGTTTGTCTTCGATAGTTGGAGCAGCTATTGGTGTTGCCAAGGCAGAGAGACAAGGAGCTGCAAGCAAGCAGCGTCCGTATAAACTGAAGCTGTGAGAGAAGTTGGGAAGACTCAATGGGTGTCGAATGATTTCAGTCGCTGAAATGCATGTCGAGGGTGGAAACAATTGCCGGTGATGGGATTTCTTGTAGGTGCCGAGATTCAGATGGTCAGAGAAGTCCGACTGATGGTTACACAGGGAGAAACTCGAGTCTGAATTAGGAAGGAAGGTGCTGTTTATGCCAAAGACAAGGAACTGGTGGTAGTGCAGCAATGGAGATTGGTTGCAGGTGATGATTGTACGGGTTTATGGCAAAGCTTTAGAGATGGAATGATCGATCTCGGCAGTAAAACTGGGTACCAAGACATGGAGGTGTTGTTGCAAGGCATTAGGAGCCGAGATAGAGAATGACTGGGCAGCATTACCTAAGATCCAGCTAGAAATGACGTAAGTTTGAGAAGACATAAAGGGTGTTAACTGATTTATTTTGGAGGTGAATGGTTCAGACAGTTCCGAGCTCGAACTCTTGGTGTTTCTGGACACGAGAACTTGAGTTAAAACCATGCTGCTTGGGTTCGGATTTCATTGGATTTGTACTAAAATGCTGGGAGAAAGTAATGTGTTGGTTGATCGGGGGCTTACTGCCATGGTATTCGATGGTGCAGTCAAGGGAGTTCAGAGAAATGTCACATGAGAAGGATGAGAAGTGATGGTTGTAGAAGAAAGGAATCAAGGGTCGTTGGTAGAGAAAGTTCTGTAAACGAAGAAGACGGTAAAGAAGTTCGAGTGATGGTTTCCAGTGTTCGACTTCGAAAGAAACTAGCAGCTCACAAATATGTTCTGTCGTTTGAGGAAGATGGAGTATGGCTGGAGTTAGTATTGTTCCGAGCTGTGGCGGAGTTGGTTGAGCCGGTCAAGGAGTAGAAAGTTGATGCTGTGAAGGGAGGAACCGTGATAGGACAATAATGTTTCCATATTTGTTGGAGTATATGCAATCACGTTTTTGCATGCAAGGTGGACAAATTCTTTACCAACATTTATGGAAGCAAATTGAGCACGCGCCATCTATAAGAACAGATGAGTGTTGGAAGAGACGATGTGGCGGAACCTCATTGGGACTTTATTTATCACTCAACATGTGGCATAACTCAATTGGCTAATGACGTGGTGAATGAAAGAAAATAAATTATATCAGTGGTTCTACTCAACCCACCGGTCAAGCCCACCGCTGAGAAGGCGCCGACGTGGATTGAATTTTTAGGTTTTCATTGTTTTCATTCTGCCAATGTGAATTTTGTTTTTCTTCTTTTCGTTGTTGATTTAGGTCGAAGAAAAAAGAAGATAACGAAGGAGAAAAAAGACAAAGATTGGTTGTTTTTTTCACAACAATGCTAAACATCATCATGGCTTCCATCCAAAATCATAATTACATCTCCTTTTAAAATCAACTGTTTAATGACCAAGATTTCAACTTCCCTAATCAATTCTCTATTATAGATGGACGTTCTGCATTTTATGATCATCTCGATTTGATCTCTGTAGAATGGATTATTCCCGTTAAAATTAATTGAATCAAAGGTTCTCACATTTTCTAACTATCACTATGGTTATTCACCTGTATGCCTTCCACCGGTACACGAGAGTTGAGAGCTAATTATCCTAGTAGGCATACCATCAGGAATGTAAAATTTTCTTACCTCATCGACTTATGGAAATCATATGGAATATTCTTACCTAAATCATATAAATGATTTAAGATTTATAAACCCTAATAAAAAAAAGAAAAAAATTGTGATTAATAAAATCCCATTTGATTATTAATAAGGGTCTGTTTACAAATTACCCAGTGGTAGTTCTTTTTCTTCTTTGATGGATTTAAGTTCTTCTTTAGATGTTCTTCAATGGCAATAGAGATAACAGAGAAAAAAAAAACAACTACACCATAGCAGAGAGAGAAATCCTACGAAACAGAAAAGTTGACCCATGTCAACGCCACATCAGCGGTGGGTTTAATGGTGGGTTATACTGGTGGGCTAAAAAGAATTACCGAAATTATATTCCTTTGGAGGCTTGGTGTACATTGGATATATTGATAAAGGGGCGACAAAGAAAAAGGAGAGAAGCCGGTTTTGGGGCAGAATTAGCTTTCGTTCTTCTTTGTTAGTGACAGACAGAGAGGGAGAAGTGCGGCCGCCTTGGAAGTGCCGGAGAGGAGAAGAACCTTGATGCCGCAAAGATCTGAGCATAACAAAGAGAAGAGAAGACGACGATCCTTTGGGTTTAATCTCTTTATCTTGTCTTATTTGTTTTATTTGGGTTTTTAAGAAACCCTTAATCATGTCTTGCTAGATTTTTATGTAACTAGGGTTTATGGTGGAAACTTCTTGGGTATTAGGCTATTTAATTTGAATAATTGATCAAAGACCATTATGATTTGAATAGATTGATTTTTGAATATTGTTTATTGATTTATTGAAAAATGAGTTGTTGCTTCACCGGTTTAGTAATAACCTTTGTGCGTAATTGGATAGTTTTACAAATAGTTTTGGTCTCATTATTTGATAGTTCATACTTGGGTTGAGTCCTTTGATGGGTTATACTTAGAAGAGCCAGATACAATTTGTGAATCAATAATTTAGTTTTGTATAACTTTCTCGCTAACACAATTTGATGGTGCTTGCTTGGGTTTAGTCTTTTGATGTGCCATGCTTAGGGTGTCCCAGTGATATTTGCGACTCTAATACATATAATAGGTGGTGTCGATAAAACGAACAATGAACATATATTTGTAATCATGTTTCATTTTAGTAATTAAACAGAGATAGTAGTGGATACCATGAAACCATGGTTACCGACTTTTCCTTTATATTCGTTTATTAGTTTACCTTAATTTTATTATTCATTTTCAATTATAAAAATCCAAAAATATTGTTTCGTGTTAGTTTTATTAGAGATATTGATTACGATATTTTCACCGCTCCCTGTGGGTTCGAACCGTACTTGCCTCTGTCTACTAGTTAGACACCGTGCGATTGCGGTTATCACATATAGGTATCTCCGGATTCTATCAATTTTTAGCGCCGCTGCCGGGGAGCGGCTGTGGAATATTCTAATTAGTATTTCTGATTTTGTAAATAGTTAGGTGTTTATTTTATTTTTTGTACAGTATTTTTTATTTTTTAGGGTTTCTTTTTCCTTTTGACTTGTTTTGTACTTTAGAATTTTATTTCAGGAGCCTTTTTGAGAACGATGAGTGCTTTGCGCGAGACGTCGTCTATGACGCTTGGTGAATACGTGTATGGGTCACGGTATAAAGAAGTTCTTGCTTATAATCGTCTCAGGTATGAAACTTGGAATCCACGTAGTTTCGCTATGGGTGGTTATTCAGATGAGTATCCACCCCAATACCATGAGGGTGAAAAGGAACTTGATATTAGAAGTGATTTTAGGAATTATGATACCGATATAATATCTGAATCTATTGTATCTTACCCAAATCATGATCATTTAACTGATTATTTGGCTATTCAAAAGGACGAGAGTTGTGTCAGAGATGCCATTTATTCAGATAATGATGATCTAGAAGATATTATTGTTGAGTCTGATGACTTAGAGACAGTAGACGTGCATAATGAGATATTTTCTAATCATTCAAATAATAAGTTTCCTATAAGTCACTTAGTTGTAGACAGCGATGAGGTGATTATTCATGATATTTTTTCTCCATTGTGCTCTTGTTATTCTGATCCATCTAGTGATTTTCTGAATGTTTATGTGAATGTTGAACATATTGATATTGGTCGGATAACTTGTGTCGATGATTTTGAGCCTTTATCTGTTTGTTTAGCCCACTTTTCTGATTCATATGACCCTATGATTATTGATATTATCAATGCATTGCGACCTCCAATAGATAATCAAGGTAACTCAACAACGGAAGTTATTTCCGCGGACTTAGAACCGGATTTAGGAGTTGCAGATTTTGATAAACTTGAACCATTAGATACAAGTTTAAACCATTGTGTTGAGTTTGATAATCCACTACCTTTTTGCATTGTCAATACGTTGCTTCCTATGATTTATAGTGAAGAAAATGTGTCGACCGGATGTATTTCAGCTGATTTAGAACCTGATATAGAGTGTGCTTCCCGAATAGAAAATAAGATACATTCTATGTTTGTTGTCCATGTGAGTGATTTATTTATCTCGACTAAGGACTGTTTTCTATTGGGAATGGATTTACACATCTTTTTGGAGGTTTATAGTGTTTGCAGGTTCATATTCGCAGCTGACCTGATTCGTTGGATTGATCCCCAACTATTCATAATTTTTATATATGCTTTGCTGCTTACTTTGGTGCAGCCTCACCTTGTTTGAGGTTCTTTATGTGCGCAAGCAGGGATACAAAGATTTTGCTTCATGGGATTCAACCCATACTATTTCGCTTCATGGGAGTCAACCCATCAGATTTGTTTTCTTTCCTCCATCTTTTATCTGTTTGCTTGAATCTCCCATCTTAATTTCTATGTTGGATGACTCAATTACATTGAGGACAATGTAATGTTTAACTGTGGGGGAGTGGCACTTTCGTTAAATATTTTCAAAATTTAAAAAAAAAAAAATGATGACCAGCTGTGTAGCGGGTCTAAAAAAATGACCAGTTGTGTAGCGGGTCTTAAATTTTTTTTATTATCATTATGATTTTCAGGGTTATGACCAGCTGTGTAGCGGGTCTTGGTATGGTATTTCAAATTTTCATTTTATGACCAGCTGTGTAGCGGGTCTAACTCTCTCTTATGATATGACCAGCTGTGTAGCGGGTCAATTCTTTGTTTTGCTCGAGGACTAGCAAAATATAAGTGTGGGGGTGTTGATAAGCACGTAAGTGCTATATTTTATGCCCATATTTATATTAGTTAGGACTCGATATTTTTGCTAATACCACTATTTTAGTGCTTTTATAGAGAGTGAATCTGATCATTGGCGGATAAACGACTTAATCAGAAGCGCTTGTGATGAAATTGACAAATATGGCTGCCCTGGTATTTCCTATATATATCAGCACCACTAAAGTTCTCCCGACATCAAGAGACATCCTAGATAACTACGGGCTTTCAACCTAACCGTTTCTTTGTTCCTAGCACCTCTCACTGATGGAATACACTGAGTCAGAGTTTTCATTGCTCGACTGGTTACGTGTAGTCGATTAAGGTTGACGTGGCTATTCTCAACATGTCGTAGTGGTACAATGAAAGCATCTTTTTGTCACCACAAAATATCAAGCAGACTTTATGGAGAGATGCGGATGGAGGACCAGTTGGATGCAGTACCCATTATAGTGGTGGTAACAAGAATTAACTCTAAAGGTACAGTAGAAGAAGTTTGAGCATCAACATTCAGTAGACGGTGTGTACTGTTCAAAGCAGCTGCAACCATTTCTATGGCCAGAGATGGAGAAACCGAAATGGAGAGAATGAAGACGTTGTTTAACTACAACAAAGTGTTGCCTGTCGTTGTTGTTATCTCTCCTCAGATGGAGTTCGAAGCTCTTCCCCCAAATTCACAAGCATTAGGTCTTGAAGCAACATCAATGGGATCTGGTTCCAGAAATGAGTTCGATGGGTTTTGTCTGCCGGCATAATGAAGACGTTCATGGGTTTGTAATCTCAGATGAGTTGGATGATGGTGTTGTTTGTCTTCGATAGTTGGAGCAGCTGTTGGTGTTGCCATGTCAGAGAGATAAGGAGCTGCAAGCAAGCAGAGTCCGTATAAACTGAAGCTGTGAGAGAAGTTGGGAAGACTCAATGGGTGTCGACTGATTTCAGTCGCTGAAATGCATGTCGAGGGTGGAAACAATTGCCGGTGATGGGATTTCTTGTAGGTGCCGAGATTCAGATGGTCAGAGAAGTCCGACTGATGGTTACACAGGGAGAAACTCGAGTCTGAATTAGGAAGGAAGCTGCTGTTTATGCCAAAGACAAGGAACTAGTGGTAGTGCAGCAATGGAGATTGGTTGCAGGTGATGATTGTACGGGTTTATGGAAAAGCTTTGGAGATGGAATGATCGATCTCGGCAGTAAAACTGGGTACCAAGACATGGAGGTGTTGTTGCAAGGCATTAGGAGACGAGATAGAGAATGACTGGGCAGCATTACCTAAGATCCAGCCAGAAATGACGTAAGTTTGAGAGGACATAAAGGGTGTTAACTGATTTATTTCGGAGGTGAATGGTTCAGACAGTTCTGAGCTCGAACTCTTGGTGTTTCTGGACACGAGAACTTGAGTTAAAACCATGCTGATTGGGTTCGGATTTCATTGGATTTGTACTAAAATGCCTGGAGAAAGTAATGTGTTGGTTGATCGAGAGCTTACTGCCATGGTATTCGACGGTGCAGTCAAGGGAGTTCAGAGAAATGTCACATGAGAAGGATGAGAAGTGATGGTTGTAGAAGAAAGGAATCAAGGGTCGTTGGTAGAGAAAGTTTTGTAAACGAAGACGACGGTAGAGAAGTTTGAGTGATGGTTTCCAATGTTCGACTTCGAAAGAAACTAGCAGCTCACAAATATGTTCTGTCGTTTGAGGAAGATGGAGTATGGCTGGAGTTAGTATTGTTCCGAGCTGTGGCGGAGTTGGTTGAGCCGGTCAAGGAATAGAAAGTTGATGCTATGAAGGGAGAAACCGTGATAGGACAATAATGTTTCCATATGTGTTGGAGTATATGCAATCACGTTTTTGCATGCAAGGTGGACAACTTCTTTACCAACATTTATGGAAGCAAATTGAGCACGCGCCATCTATAAGAACAGACGAGAGTTGGAAGAGACGACGTGGCGGAACCTCATTGGGTTTTGTTTATCACTCAACATGTGGCATAACTCAATTGGCTAATGACGTGGTGAATGAAAGAAAAGAAATTATATTCCTTTGGAGGCTTGGTGTACATTGGATATATTGAGCAAGGGGCGACAAAGAAAAAGGAGAGAGGCCGGTTTTGGGGCAGAATTAGCTTTAGTTCTTCTCTGTTAGTGACAGAGAGAGAAGTGCGGCCGCGTTGGAAGTGCCGGAGAGGAGAAGAACCTTGTTGCCGCAAAGATCTGAGCATAACAAAGAGAAGAGAAGACGACGATCCTTTGGGTTTAATCTTTTTATCTTGGCTTATTTGTTTTATTTGGGTTTTTAAGAAACCCTTAATCATGTCTTGCTAGATTTTTATGTAATTAGGGTTTATGGTGGAAACTTCTTGGGGTATTAGACTATTTAATTTGAATAATTGAGCAAAGACCATTATGATTTGAATAGATTGATTTTCGAATATTGTTTATTGATTTATTGAAAAAATGAGTTGTTGCTCTACCGGTTTAGTAATAACCTTTGTGCGTAATTGGATAGTTTTACAAATAGTTTTGGTCTCATTATTTGATAATTCATGCTTGGGTTGAGTCCTTTAATGGGTTATACTTAGAAGACCCAGATGCAATTTATGAATCAATAATTTAGTTTTGTATAACTTTCTCGCTAACACAATTTGATAGTGCTCGCTTGGGTTTAGTCTTTTGATGCGCCATACTTAGGGTGTCCCAGTGATATTTGCGACTCTAATACATATAATAGGTGGTGTCGATAGAACGAACAATGGACATATACTTGTAATCATGTTTCATTTCAGTAATTAAATAGAGATAATAGTGGATACCATGAAACCCTGGTTACCGACTTTTCCTTTATATTCATTTTATTAGTTTACTTTAATTTTATTATTCATTTTCAATTATGAAAATCCAAAAATATTGTTTCGTGTTAGTTTTATTAGAAATATTGATCATGGTATTTCCGCTCCCTGTGGGTTCGACCCGTACTTGCCTCTGTTTACTAGTTAGACACCGTGTGATTGCAGTTATCAAATATAGGTATCTCCGGATTCTATCAGTATGTTAACAATGGATTATCAAAAAACGTCTTTAGAACTACAAACAATCTAAAGATCCCCGACGAAACTTCGATCTAGTTTGAGTGAATCATATATCAGAAGAGAAGATTCTCAAGCATAAACAAACTAGGTGCAATCAAGGTTCAACAACCGTTAGTCAATCAAATCAATCGAAAACTAATAATAAACTAGGCAATTATCTAGTTTCCCACCAACGGTATTAATAGAGCTTCTCAATCCCAAAGAAGTCTTTAAACCAAGCGGCAGTAAGAGATTTCGCCTAATTAGGTTACTTTCCTCTCCGAATAGGCGGCTCCACCAATAACAACATAACAAGGTTGTTTTGCTGGCTCCGAGGATTAGTTTGCTTGAAATGCAAACTTCAATATTTATAGACCAAGGAAGTTTGGACACCAAGGAATTTCCAAAACCGAATATTCTCAAAGATATGCAATAAACACCAAATCGGTTTTCATAATTCCTGGAAATGCTCTGTCCAATTAATGATCGAAATCTTAGTAGAAAATCTCCAACTAATAAATGCACATTACTAATTTTTATTTTCTAAAGATATGCATTTTAATTTCTTGAAATTAAAAGCATATAAAACTAAAAACCTTAATTAAAAGATTCTCAATTTATTTCGATCCGGGATTCTCCTTTAGCTATTAAGGAATATCTTTGAAAAATAAAAGATAAGAGTTACTGCACATGTTCAAAGTATGTCGACATCTTTACTTTGTAAATCCTTTTTCATATTAACAATTTTGGAATCGATTTGCCACACTTCCAAAAAAGTTTAGAATTGGTTCATCTGACTTCCAAGAACTATGTGATTGATTATCCTATCAATTCACAAATCATGGGTTTCACGGTTCTACCAAAACAAGTTTCGGTTCTACCTCCATATGGGTACTAGAATTAGTTACGCTAGTTACCAAAACTTGGTTGACTAGGTACTAGGATCGGTTCCCACATATATATGGTATCTAACTTGTATTTGTTGCTCATGTTCATAGGATCGGTTCCCAATAACTAAATACGTTTTGCACATGTTCATAGGATCAGTTCCCAATAACTAAAAACTTGTTGCACCTCTTACAAGGATTGATTCCCCTTTTGTGATCGGTGTCACCTCTTACTAGGATCGATCCCCCAATGTCTATAGTTGGTCATACCAATTACAATAAATCGATCATACCATCTCAAGTGATTACTTAAGATCTGTTTCACTATTAAAAGTCATACCAATACAAAAGTCAGGCCTTGTGAATTGTTTTACCAAGAACATAATCAAGTAATGATCGGTTATATTAAACACACATATTGGTAATCCAAAGATTTGCAATGAATAACAATACCAATAAGCCTAAAGATTTCCCTTTCGATTCATAAAACAATTTTATGAATTGTATATCCTTTAAACTAATGTAAAACATTGTTTCCTAGGACGAAATCTTCACCCATACCCATACATAATCACAACAACATTCATACGATTATGTCGATGTTTTATATACGAAGTTCAAAAGATAAGCGTTATACTTCGTATTGTATTCCTTAATACCATGTCTAACTAGAGTATAATCATTCAAAGCTTCACAATTATGTTTTCAATGTGCACGACTTGAAAGTACGTTAGGGAATGAAACAATTTAAGTCAAATATTACTAACCTCAAGTGGAAGGATGATGTCGTCATTGTAGCTCCTTACTTCTTCACATTCTTCAAGTATTCACGTAATACTTGTAATGTCTCATATCCTAATACTTTCAAGCTAACCTATACGAAGTTGACTCTAGTAAATAATCAAGCGAAATGAGTTTTGGTTCACTAAAATATGACAACCAAACTTGACATACCAACGCTTGGTGGGTTCAACCGAGCTATGCTCTAACAGCTTTCATGTATCCTTTTCTAAATTCCCACAACAATTTCGATAACCTAACTTTTATTATTCGAAATGTCATTACATCAAGTGATTCATGTGTAGAAACTCTTTATCCACCTGCCGTTGATGGCTGATTTGACCTTGGAACCGTCCATCCTTCTAAGTTTATAATATCCACTTTCTGCCACCTTCCTTATTTTGAACGGACCATCCCAGTTCGCGGCAAATTTTCCTGTACTAGCGTTCCTTTGTACGTGAGGGGCGATCTTAAGGACCAAGTTATCCACCTTGAAGGTCCTCTCCTTCACGCTCTAGTTATAATTGTTAGAACATAGCTCGGTCGACCTCGCATGCGTTGCTATCTCAAGCATGTTTTTCAATGTTAGTGATCAAAACTATCAGTCTTGATTTCTAGCCTACATAGCTAAGTCTCGGACTAGGATAGAAAAGTGTAGTTGAGCTCAAGGACTTCATGGCGATTCATCATACAACGACGAATATCTACTCAAGGAACCGTGGAACTTCATCAACAAAAAGGTATGTGGATACTTGAACTTATCTATCACTCAAAAGTCTATCTCTTCTATCTCCTACTTCTTATGAGACAAAAGTCGTATGCTATATAGACTGGATCATACACATTCGACATTTCGATCCGAGTATATCTCGCCTATCTATATCTCGAAATCATGTGCTGGTAAAGCGTTTCGCTTTGATCAAGTTTATCTTCACATAGTGACGAAAGTTATGAAAAGTTTCAATTACTTTGAGAATTGCTCTGACGCTAAACGGTCTGTGAATAACGACTATATAACGTTCTCTGAGAATGTCTCAATGATTGGAATGAGAGTTTAGATTACATAACCATGTATTCCTTAATTCGAAGTTTTCGAACTTTGTTGATTGAGAGAAACGGGAGGAATTGGCTTTGCCAAGTCCGCGAACCCAGTCCGCGAACTGATGGAAGTTCTTGTCCGAGAATTTCTGCTGGGATTTTCCAAAAAAAATCGTTTGCGTGTGTAGTCCGCGAACCTAGTCCGCGAATTGGCGAAAGTCTCTTTGCCGAGATTTTTTGCTGAGTTTGGAAAACTCCACCGGTTGTCTTAAGTCCGCGAACTTGTTTGTGAGCTTAAGAGGTTATGATCTAAAGATGTTCTCTGAACATGAAACTTAAATTAATAAGGAATGCTTTATGCAAACCGTAGCTATAAAGTTCATGAGCCGATTCAATCGAATCAAATCATCTTTGTTTCAATTGTGTCTTGTGTAGTTACATAAGATCTCATAGTAATTGAACAACTCTTTAACTAGTTCATTTGAGTCAATTGAACTAGTTATGGTGAAGAAGAACAAGGTTAATATGAAATGCTCATATGGTTAACCTTTTGGGTTACTATGTTGAACCAACATACACGTACACGTTTGGGCACTGTTTTCACAAACCTAGTAAACGTCTACGCAAGTGTGTGTGACAAGCTAAGTTTTCGATCTAACGATTGAGAAATATTAGCTTGAATCTAAATCAGGTTTTCATCTAATGGTGAATATGGATTGCTTTGTAACTAAAGCAAAACCATGATTTGAAGACTATATAAAGGAGACATCTAGTATTGTGCAAAATTAATCCCCACACGTCTGTGTGATACTAGTGCGTTTGCTAGAGTCCATTCTCCTTTAACCTTTGATTTTCTTCTCTTAAACTAGGTTAACGACTTAAAGACTTCATTGGGATTGTGAAGCCAGACTGATGCTACTTTTATCGTAGTTGTGTGATCTAATCTTGCATCTTCTATCGTACGAGTACAATATTTGATTTGCTTGAGATCGTGAGAGTTCTCCGATAGGCAAGATAAAGAAGTCACAAAAATCTTCGTCTCACTGTTTGTGATTCCTCGACAAACCGCTTGTGTAGTCAGGAAGGATTGTAGAGAGGTGATTGATTAATCTAGGTTGTTCTTCGGGAATATAAGACTGGATTATCAATTGGTTCCTGTTCATCTTGATTTTATATCTTAAGACGGAACAAAACCTCAGGTTTATCTGTGGGAGACAGATTTATCCTTTGATAGACTTTTCCATGTGAGAAAGATTTTTTAATTATCAAGTCTGTGATTTTGGGTTGCAACAACTCTTGGTTGTGGGTGAGATCATCTAAGGGAATCAAGTGCGCAGTATCCTGCTGGGATCAGAGGCGTAGGAGTACAACTGTACCTTGGATCGGTGGGAGACTGATTGGGGTTCAACTATAGTCCAGTCCGAAGTTAGCTTGGAGTAGGCTAGTGTCTGTAGCGGCTTAATACAGTATGTATTCAATCTGGACTAGGTCCCGGGGTTTTTCTGCATTTGCGGTTTCCTCGTTAACAAAACTTCTGGTGTCTGTGTTATTTCTTTTTCGCATTATATTTTATATAATTGAAATAATACAGGTTGTCCGTTCGTGATCATCAATTGGAAATCCGACCTTTGGTTGTTGATTGGTATTAATTGATCCTTGTACATTGGTCTTTGGTACCGTCCAAGTTATTCCTTGTATTTGATAAAGACTCGCTATTGATTTTAGCTTGAGTAAAAATCAAATCAAGAGAGAGATATTAACTCCTTGAGATACTTTTATCTAGATTGAGTATGACTGTCTAGTTGATTCTCTAGCAAAGTATTTCAGAGTTAGTCCATACAAATTGCTAAGTGAAATATTGGGTGGTGTTGTTAGACCCCTGCCTTTTCATTTGGTATCAAAGCAGGCAAACACGTTTAATACCTAACAAGTCCGTGTTTGTAGCGATCTGACTCTATGGACAAAGGTGTTATCTCTATTAACGTACCACCAGTCATCGATGGCTCCAATTACTTATGGTGGAAAATTGCTATGCGAGCTTTTCTTCAATCACGTGATTTTGAATCATGGGTATATGTGGTTAATGGCTATGATGCTCCCGTTGTGGCAGTCGGTGATGTAAACGTTCCCAAACCCATTGGTGAATACTCCGCTGTTGAGATAACTGCTGCAAAGAAAAATTCCGACGGTTTTAATGGTATCATACATGCCATTACCCCAAATCTTCAGCATCATGTGACAAACTGCACTAGATCTAAAGATGCTTGGGATATCTTAGAAACCGTATTTGAAGGCAACTCCAGTGAAAAGGATGCTAGACTTCAAAACCTTAATTCCGGTTGGGAGAACCTTCGTATGGAAGATGAATAAAAATTTGATGAGTTTAATCACAAAGTATCTGAAATTGTTAATGCATCTTTTGCATTGGGTAAGACTATTCCTGAAAAGGACATTGTGATGAAAATTCTCAGATCGCTGCCATCTAGATACGAGTCTAAGAAGCATGCCATCGTTGAGGGGAATAACCTCGATAATCTTTCCACAAACACCTTGGTTGGAAAGCTTAAGATCTTTTACCATGAGCATACATCCAAAGTCGGTAAGGATGTTCCCTTTAAAGCACAAAAAAACACTAAATTACTGGTCAAAGGTAAGAGTGTTCATGTCTCTGAGGATGATCAGTATGAGGATGATTTTTCGGACGAAGATCTTGACAAATCAGTTTCCTTGATTACAAGACAGTTTAGGGATATTCTGTTGAAGAGAAGTAAACGGTTTTCAAGAGACAAACCTAAGTCATCAGACAAACCTCACGGTCGTGTACCTCCTAAAAACAGGGATGCTGACGAGGCTGATGACGAGGACATGCCTCAGTGCTTTAAGTGTAAGGGTTTTGGCCATTTTGCTAACGAATGCCCAAATCGTAGAAAATACACTGGGAACAAAGGTCTAGCTGTAACACTTGATGAAATGTCTGAAACCTATGATTTTGATGAAGATAGGAAATCAAGTGTAGGGATTCTTTGTGGAAACATCGATTTTGATATTTGTAGAAATACATATATCAACCTCAATGGGTTCGGAGAAGAGGGAAACCCAATCAAGCTGGAAGATTTTTTGAATCCAATAACTGGAAACCCTTTCAGTGATGTTTCAGGATCAACTGTATGTCTGTCTGCTTGCACATCTCAAATGCCTGAATACTATCCAAGTTTGACGTGCTCGTTTTGTTCGATGAAGGGACACGAACTATCAAGGTGTTACAAATACAAGAACCAAATAAGGCACGCCAGCAAACTTCAACGAAGAGCAGATCGATTAGCAAGGAAGCTGAAACTTGCTCAGAAGACCGCCGAGGTATGTAGGATCTTATCTTCGCCTAATAAGTTGGTTTCCAAGGATAGAATAAGACCATTTGAAAAGAAAATATGGTCAAATTGTTTTGATAGACAAAGATCAGGGGATTCCTCCCATGAGGAAAAAGATGGACAAATCGTTGTTCATCGCAACACAACTTGATTGTGTTGTTGGGAAAATCTTGTCTCATGTGCCTGTTCGAAAAGAGACAAGATTGAGTGCTGATCCAGGCTTCAGAAGAGTTTTTCCTTCTTTTCTTAGTTTTGTTATTTTTTTGTCTATCAAATAAAAGAAAGGGTTATTATCGACAATTCTACTCTTTATAGGGTTTTAGAGTTGGGCGTATACGAACCTGTCAATAGGTTTCGAACCCTACCCCCCCCCCCCCCCCCCCCTACTACTTTTTCCTTTTTCCTCTTGACATCCTATATAAGACTGCTTGTTGAGTTAAGTGATTCAATCACACAAATCCAGTTGTTTATAACTGTTCAAAGCACTATGTCGTCACGATGGAAAGGATGTCACCATGATTGTTAAGTCTCTCAATCAGGAAAAAGAAAATCTCCTGTTTCTCTAAGTCCCTGAAAAGAAAAAGAAAATACAAGAAAACCCAGGGTTGTTCTTCTAACTCTCAGAAGTTTTCCGATGTTCTGCATGGTTAAAGGAAATAAGAAGGGAGATTTATGACATAAAACGCGTTCGTGTCTGAATCTTTGGAAATTCAGAGGACCCTAATTCGACCTCTTCAGCCACGGACAGTTCGTGGGTATGACACTTATCTCCGTGAACCTTATGTCCCGATGGTTGTCGATAACAAGGAGTTCGGGAATGATAAAGAATTTCTCAAAGGAATTGTTGCCTAGTATATCTTCTTTTTGGTTAGTTGGAAGAATAACTAGTGCTTTGAATAGCGATGATTGTGACTACACATAGCTATTTTTGTTTTCATCTTCTTATGTTATTTTTTAGGTTTATTGGTTTTTAAATTCTAAAAATATTTGGAGGATGATGTTATTGCAGTATTGATCGTTATGATTTTGTGATATTGCATTTGATTATGGGATATGTATTGTTTGCGTCCGTGAACTTGAAGGTCCCATTTGTCAAAAGTAAAGTCGTTCATGAATTGTATTCGTATTGATGAAAGGACGAATGGACTTTTGACAATTACAAAAGTTATGCCTATGCAGTCATGTATTTGATGGAAAATAGGATAAAATCTTTTGTTTGACAAGGATAAAGTCTATTATGTCGTTATGATGGAAAATAGAATAGATCCTTGTATGTCCACGGTATTGATCTTCATTGATCCATTTTGTTATTTTTACCGTGAAGGCTCCATTGTGTGTCTTATGTTGAGCACGATACAACTAAGTCGATTTCTTATTGGCTTTGTTGGTTGTTCCATAAGATGCTATATGTTGAGCATTATGAACTAAATTAATCATCTTGGTTGGTTATTTAGTTATTTGCTCCGAAAGTCTTCTTTTGTGAGCAAAATCTTTGACAATTAAATTGATTACTTTTGTGATTAGTTTGGTTGTTTGTATTCCAATTAGATTAATTATAAGTTCTCTTGTAATTAGTCTAGTTGAGTTTTCATATATTCCACAAGTTCTTGTGTTGAGTATATGAACGGCTATAATCATGTTCTATTGGTTAATGTAGTCGTATATTCCGTAAGGTTTTTCCTTATGTTGAGTATGTGAACGATTAAGTTAGTCGTCTCCGTATGATTATCTTAGTCGTAGCTCCGTAAGTTTACTTATGTTGAGCACCTTCAATTAAATTGATCACTTTTGTGGTTTGATTTAGCGTATTCCAATTAAATTAATCATGGGTTTCTTGTGATTAATTTGGTTGAGTTTTGGATATAGAAAATCATTTCTATGGTTTTTGGTGTCCAATTTAAAAATCCTTCTTTTCTTTCGAAATTAAGGTCGCTCTTGTTGTTCTTTCGGGAATGACATCAAATGGGGGAGAGTTCTTTTGAACTTGTGCTTAATGGTAATATCTTGCGGGGTGTGCGGCTGTGGAATTTTATAGGGGTTATCTTGTATCTTAAAACTCCTTGATGAATGCATTTAGCTTCGGCTTTATGATTGCATCTAAATTAAGTTGATATTTATTTTTCTTTTAGTCTATGCAATGTCTCTTGTGGAAATTTCATTATGATCCCGTTCTTGTACCTTTGCCAATTTTACTGACAAAAAGGGGGAGAAATATTGTAGTTCACACTACAAATACATATGGTTTTTGGATCATTGTGTAAGGGGGAGTGGTTTCCATGATCGAGATGGATTATTGACTAAGGGGGAGTGATACATATCACCATAGTGTTATTGTTAAAGTCATGATAAAATTGGACTTTGATGTTACATAATAATACTATGACATTGTATAATAATGATCGAGAATCTCGATTTCTCTCATTGTTATAGCTACGGATATTCAACAATGGTGGTGCTAAACTTACAACCTTTGGGATCATTGGAGTACTTGGAAGGACGAAGATTTCAGGGAACGTTGAAGATTAGACTATGGAATAGGAGCCACTAAAGTTTATCTTTTTTGTATTCCATATGTATTAATAGTTTTGTCACTAAAATTGACAAAGGGGGAGATTGTTAGAGCATAGATCGGTCGACCTCGCATGCGTTGCTATCTCAAGCATGTTTGTCAATGTTAGTGATCAAAACTATGAGTCTTGATTTCTAGCCAACATTTCTAAGTCTCGGACTAGGATAGAAAAGTGTAGTTGAGCTCAAGGACTTCATGGAAATTCATCATACAACGACGAAGATCTACTCAAGGAACTGTGGAACTTCATCAGCAAAAAGGTATGTGAATACTTGAACTTATCTATCACTCAAAAGTCTATGTCTTCTATCTCCTACTTCTTATGAGACAAAAGTCGTATGCTATATAGACTGGATCATACACATTTGACATTTCGAGCCGAGTATATGTCGCCTATCTATATCTCGAAATCATGTGTTGGTAAAGCGTTTCACTTTGATCAAGTTTATCTTCACCTAGTGACGAAAGTCATGAAAAGTTTCAATTACTTTGAGAATTGCTCTGACGCGAAACGGTGTGTGAATAACGACTATATAACGTTCTCTGAGAATGTCTTAATGATTGGAATGAGAGTTTAGATTACATAACCATGTTTTCCTTAATACGAAGTTTTCGAACTTTGTTGATTGAGACAAACCAGAGGAATTGGCTTTGCCAAGTCCGCGAACTGACGAAAGTTCTTGTACCGAGAATTTCTGCTGGGATTTTCAAAAAAACTCGTTTGCGTGTTTAATCCGCGAATCTAGTCCGCGAACTGGCGAAAGTCTTTGCCGAGATTTTCTGCCGAGTTTGGAAAACTCCACCGGTTGTCTTAAGTCCGCGAACTTGTTTGTGAGCTTAAGAGGTTATGATCTAAAGATGTTCTCTGAACATGAAACTTAAATTACTAAGGAATGCTTTATGCAAACCGTGGCTATAAATTTCATGAGCCGATTCAATCGAATCGAATCATCTTTGTTTCAATTGTGTCTTGTGTAGTTACATAAGATCTCATAGCAATTGAACAACTCTTTAACTAGTTCATTTGAGTCAATTGAACTAGTTATGGTGAAGAAGAACAAGGTTAATATGAAATGCTCAAATGGTTAACCTTTTGGGTTACTATGTTGAACCAACATACACGTACACGTTTGGGCACGGTTTTTACAAACCCAGTAAACGTCTACCCAAGTGTGTGTGACAAGCTAAGTTTTCGATCTAACGGTTGAGAAATATTAGCTTGAATCTAAATCAGGTTTTCATCTAATGGTGAATATGGATTGCTTTGTAACTAAGGAAAAACCTTGATTTAAAGACTATATAAAGGAGACATCTAGCATTGTGCAAAACTAATCCCCACACGTCTGTATGATACTAGTGCGCTCACTAGAGTCGATTCTCCTTTAACCTTTGGGTTTCTTCTCTAAAACCAGGTTAACGACTTAAATACTTCATTGGGATTGTGAATCCAGACCGATACTACTTTTATCGTAGTTGTGTGATCTGATCTTGCATCTTATATCGTACGAGTACAATATTTGATTTGCTTGAGATCGTGAGAGTTCTCCGATAGGCAAGATAAAGAAGTCACAAAAATCTTCGTCTCACTGTTTGTGATTCCTCGACAAACCGCATGTGTAGTCAGGAAGGATTGTAGAGAGGTGATTGATTAATCTAGGCTGTTCTTCGGGAATATAAGACCGGATTATCAATTGGTTCCTGTTCACCTTGATTTTATATCTTAAGACAGAACAAAACTTAGGGTTTATCTGTGGTAGACAAATTTATCCTTTGATAGACTTTTCCATGTGAGACAGATTTGTTTATTATCAAGTCTGCGATTTTGGGTTGCAACAACTCTTGGTTGTGGGTGAGATCAGCTAAGGGAATCAAGTGTGCAGTATCCTGCTGGGATCAGAGGCGTAGGAGTACAACTGTACCTTGGATCGGCGGGAGACTGATTGGGGTTCAACTATAGTCCAGCCGAAGTTATCTTGGAGTAGGCTAGTGTCTGTAGCGGCTTAATACAGTATGTATTCAATCTGGACTAGGTCCCGGGGGTTTTCTGCATTTGCGGTTTCCTCGTTAACAAAACTTCTGGTGTATGTGTTATTTCTTTTCCGGATTATAGTTTATATAATTGAAATAATACAGGTTGTGTGTTCGTGATCATCAATTGGAAATCCAACCTTTGGTTGTTGATTGGTATTGATTGATCCTTGTACATTGGTCTTTGGTACCGTCCAAGTTATTCCTTGTATTTGATAAAGACTCGCTATTGATTTTAGCTTGAGTAAAAATCAAATCAAGAGAGAGATATTAACTCCTTGAGATACTTTTATATAGATTGAGTCTGACTGTCTAGTTGATTCTCTAGCAAAGTATTTCGGAGTTAGTCCATACAGATTGCTAAACGAAATATTGGGTGGTGTTGTTAGACCCCCTATTTTTCAATAATAGTTAGACGTGTGCTTACTGTAAGCCTCTGAGAACCACTCTGCTATGCTCGTCTTCTTCTTTCTTCTATTGTATCTAGGTGTGTGAAACGACTTACTTCGTCTGGCGTAGTATGGCTGGCCATCGCCACCCTTGCTGACGGGACCGCTGTTTCTACCGGTAGTATTGCGTCTTCTCCATAGACTAGTAAATAGGGCGATGCTCCCGTGGAGTTTCGCTTTGAAATCCTATATGCACATACAACGAGTGTTAGCTGCTCGTGCCATTCCCTGTGATGATCATGCACCGTTCGACTCAGGATCCGAAGAAGCATTTTGTTAGTTGCTTCGGCGTGTATATTCCCCCGGGGATAATAGGGGATCGACATATGCAACCTCGTGTTGTATTGGCGAAGTAGATCTATTACGTCTTTGTTTACTAACGATTTGGCGTTGTCTGCCCTAATTATCATAGGCAAGCCGAACCTGCAAATGATGTATTCCTTGATGAATGCAGCCACGGTTTCTCCAGAGTAATCTTTGAGGGGTGTTTCCTCGACCCGTTTTGATGTGTATTCCGTGGCAGTTATTATGTATTTGTGGCGCTTCGAAGATATTGGGGTAATAGGTCCTATAAGATCCATCCCCCAGCTATGAAATGGCCATGGCATCACTATGCTGTGTAGCTGAGTGTGAGGAGCTCTTTAGATGGTGGATTTTCGACAAAGGCTAAAATCATAAACCCATAATTATACGAACTCCTAATACATCAATCAGATGTGAGTATTGAGACATGGGTCTCTCATCGAATCCTCTGACTGAGAATACGTTCTCTCATAGTACATGCAGATATGTAGTCTCTCGGCTGGACAACGGCATATCTCATGAATACTGAACACTTCAGTAATTATTTCTATATAGAATCACGAGATTGACGGCTCCTAGATAGCTTGCTCTGCTAGTATAGAGCGATAACGTCTTCAGGATACAAACAACAAGTTTCCCTGACTATATAAAGGATATGAAGCTCCAGCAAGCTCATGTCAGAATAATTAATGCTCCTAGACAGCTTTCTCTGCTAGTTGTTTATGGGTGAAAACTATTCCTGCGGAATTTGGTAATTTAGGGTGTGTGGATGAGGAATGAATCTAAACCCTAAAAAAATGCACTATACGGGAGTGCTTTGTGATTCGAGAAATCAATCTGTACAATTCTGGCCTAAACCAAGATATGGACGTTCCAGACTTGCTTCGGTCACAAAGTGAAGGAGATGGGGTTGATCTTAGGGAGGGAAGCGAAGAAGGTGTTGAGATTGTGAAGGTGTTGGCTATGTATGACTTGTATCAGAAAGCTGAACTGGCTTACAGAATGAAAGCTATCAGTTCTGGTGTTGGAATACGATTGTATCAACACTTGGTTTCTGTTGTCTTGTGTTGTCTTGTTTGAAAATAGGGAGGAGAACCTATTTATACAAGTCATTGAGCCTAACCCACGTCTCTCATGGGAAGTGGAGAAAGTGGAGTGATGGAGTTTCGTATGTTAGTGTTACACGATCAGTCTTGCCCACTTCTCCCATCATCACTATCCGTCCATGACTTCCTGACACGTTCTTGTGATGGCGCGTTGTGCGCTGCACGCTGTAAACCGCAAGACCAATACCCCAGTATGTATCCCCCAGTTTGTGACATGATTTATGTCTCGAGTGTGTGGATCGTGGGACCCACAGAAAGCAGCATGTGATGCTAGATTAAATAACTAAGTTATTTAGGAAGTCGATACTTGTGAAGTATCGTGTGTATTCTATGCAAGTAATCCATCGAATATACTCAGCATGTATGAAGCATCGTTGTTTGAGCGTCTTAAAATAGCTTCATGTCCAGCCTACTTCATGTGATGGTTTGGAGGCTGCGCAAGCAAGTCCTGACTTGGCCGACCACATGGTGTGGTAGAGTGGCGGATGATAATCACCACGACACCTCATTGACCAGTTAACTCCTGACTAGGGTTGTATAACCAAGCAGGTGAAGTTGAACGGACGAGATGATCTTTGAGACACTCATCTGCGACCTTTAGTGGAATTAGGGTTTGTGAAGAGGTGCGCAAGCATCACTCTTCAGCTTGGTCGAAACCAAGCTCGGGACGCAATTTTGGCCAGGCCAATTGTGCATGCGTGTAAACGGCATGCCGGTATAGGCGCCTATACCTTGCTGCCCCATGAATGCATGATCTGGACCGCTCAATCTGTCCGGTAAAGAGGAGCGTCTAGGATCGATTTGTGACAGAAATTTTGTGTCGCAAAGGTCGCGCAACAAGCCTACTTCGGGCGCGCGTTTCGATACGACCAAGCTTGGTCGGTCTTGGCCGATCAGTCCGGCATGCAGACGGTGGGCTGATGTACACGCCTATACTTTACTATCCCATCAAAACGTGATCTAAGCCACTCAATTTGTCCGGCAAAGTTGAGTGGTAGAGATTAGTTTGCAATTGGGAGGTGTGACCACGCCTAGTTTGGGCGTGCGAATCGAGGCATCCAGGCATGATAAGCTTTGGACGATCGGGTGTGGAGATAGATGGGTCCACATTGATCATGTTGATGCTCGCCAGACCTGCTTAGTCTACTCCTAAACCCTTCATCCGTGCAGGAGAAGATGGACGCTCGTGATCGCAACACAAGCCCTAATTAGGGTTTTGCCGGTTGTGCGTCATGCCTTGTTTGGGCGCACGAATTGGGACGACCAACCATAGTTGGTCCTGACCGATTGGTCATGTATGTAGGCGGGCCCACAACGTTTGTGTTGACATGCTCTGGGCCCTTTGAATCGATATCTACACCCTCCATCTATGCCTGCGAAGATGGATGGTTGAGACCGATTTGCGACACATGTAATGTGCCGCAAACCCTAATTTAGGGTTTCACGTCCGCGCTGCTTTGGATGGACGTATTAGCAAGCTATGCTACCCTTTTGGGGAGGCCGACCATGCGTGGCCCGCATTGGGTCGGTGGTGAATACTCCAACACCTGCCTGGGGGTTATGGATTCGATCAAAGCCATCCAATCATGCTGGTGAAGTTGGATGGTCTTGATCGTTTCTGAGACTGATACGGACAGTCCAGATGCTCGATCGGGATAGTATAACACTCCGAGAGTTATAGCCTGTACGGGTATTTCGTACATGCCTTCTTATTTAATGCTTGGAGATTCGTGTTGCTCTGCTGAGAGCAACACTCAGTCGTCGTGCCGCACCAATAATGATAAGAGTGAAGCAGTACAGGAAATACAAGGCTGGTCATGTATTAATCGATAATGCTATAAGTTTTCAATGGAGAAGTATTCTCTATTTTATCAGTGGCTTTATCTTTTGCAGGAAGTTAGCGCATAATTTCGGCTTTTAAAATTTTAGCCTTAAACGAAAATCCACCATCAACACTAGTGTAGAGCCATAATTTAATTATTCCTAAATTCTTGGATTCATCCACTGAATTTCCGAAAATATTCAAATATTTTCGCAGTATTTCGTTACTTCAATCTATGGTTCTTCCCGGCAGAATTCCATGGGTTAGTAATAAACATTCAACGCACAGGCATCTGAGCTACCTCTGAGTAATCCCCAGCTCGAAAGGTGCAAGTGTACTCAACGATGATACACTAACAATCACCGCATGAACGTGTATTTCAAAATACGACGAAACGATGAACCTATGCAAAATAGGAAAAAAAAATAATAAATAATTAAAATATTGACCAAGGCGCCAGGGGACTGGGCTCATCGACCGGACGGCCATGTCGTGGCCAATCCCACGCCAGTTTTATATTTTATTTATTTTCCTTGATCTTATGAAAATCCTTTCATTTGAACAAATATCCTTCGTTTTGAGGAAACTCCTCAGTTTCATGGTGCTTCCTTCGCACGAAGAAAATAATATAAAATTGGGAAAAATATTGTGGGGCCGTGATTGTTGGCCAAACGGACATGCCTTGATCCCGACCGGCCCCACACCTCATGGTTTCTCATTATTTTATTATTATTTCCCTAATCTCATGAAAACTCCTTCATCTCATGGTATTTTCACAAATCCATGAAAAATAATATAAAATTAGGGAAACTCGTGGGACCGGGCCCCAGCCATCCGGCCATGCCCTAACCGGTCCCACACGCCCCTTTATTTTATTATTATCATTTTAAAGTTTCCTTCATCCTATGAAACTCCTTGATTTCATGGTATTTCTCTCAAATTAGGAAAATTCCTTCAAATCATGGAAAAATACATAGAAAATACATAAAAATTAGGGAAACTCATGGGACCGAGCCCAAGCCAGCCGGCCATGCCCTAGACGGTCCCACACGCCCTTACTTTTATTATTTTAATATTATTTGCTTCTTTGATCCCATGGAAACTCCTTCACTTCAAGGAAACTCCTTAATTTCAACAAATTCCTTTATTTCATGATATTTTCATAAATTCATGAAAAATAATATAAAATTAGGAAAAGCACCACGGGACCGTGGTCACTGGCCCGGACGTCTATGCCTTGGCCTCATCCGTCCCACGCTTCATCATTCCTTCATTTTATAATTATTTTTCTTCATCTCATTAAGTTTCCTCAGTTTCAGCAAAACCCTGATTTTGTCATATTTTCTCAAATGGTTGCTCAAACGCACGCCAGAAAATATCAAAATTCTCAGGACTGAGACACGGACGTGTTGACGACACGAGCATGTTACCTTGACCAACCAAGGTTGTCTCTTTGGCTCGCAATGAGCCAGTCCCGCATATTTTCATGATTTGACCTAATTTTCGCAATCGCACATATTAGGTCCAAAACTCTTCCAAATATTTTTGGAATTTCATGGAGTGATTGTCATTCGATCCCACGACCATCTAGGGATGGTTTTATCACCTAAGGCTCAGACGAGCATTTTTCGAATAAATGATTAAACCAACATTTAATCATTCTTTCATCGACAAATCACCAACTCTTCAAGAGACCTTGGTATTTGCTCACACGAGCATATGTGCATTACATGGTCGATCCATGATCCCATGTAGCCGATCCCTCCTTCGTCCCATGGTTGATTTTGAAATAAATCATCAATTGGTCATCAATTGATCAAATTAGGGTTTTTGAGTCCAAGGATCATAATTCCATATTCGAACACTAATAACTTTACGACGATCTCATGATCAATATTCTTATTAATTATGCTCGGTTCAACTACCAGTATTCTAATTAATGTTTTATTTTGGTCACGCTACCAATAATTCATCAGACGAGCAACACTTGATCAGATGAGCAATATTTGCTCAAATCAAGGAATATTGATTCAACCCTCAATAGTCAACAATTCATCGAATGAGAAATACTTGATCACCTCAACTATCAACGTGAGAATTATACCTTTGTCTCAACAGACACGTTCAATTCATGAGATTCAGAACATTTTGCTAGATCATGTTCAACTCAGCAAATACATGGACTTATCGTCCCATAAAGTCATGAAGTCAACAACTGACTAATTAACCACGAGACGTCAATCGTGTCCCATGGGGGATATCAACTAGGGTTTTGGTCTGGCGGTCTACGGCATGTGTGTTCATACACACCATGTGAATGTGAGCAAGTCGTGCAATCAGTTGAAGGAGTTAACAAAGTAGTGGATGGAAAATCGACCAAGTCTACGCACGATGATCAACTGGTTTCAAACATGATTTTCATTCTCCCACTCTTTGATTCCATCAACTGTCACACTTCATGGGATCATGGTGTCTACAATTCCAACAATATAAATAAGTTTCTGAATCATGATTGAGGAACAAAGAAGAATCTCACGTCTCACAGACAACACGAGATCAACACCTCATCAATTGAGAAATTACTCTCAACTGAGCAACTTCAATCATTCAGAACTTATCTTATTTAGAATTCACAACACACCTATAATCGTTGATTACTATTGATTCCACACATTTCTCAGCTTCCCTCCTAAAGATCGACCCATCCTCTCTTGTGACCGAATTTACTCTAGAACGGCCATTTTCTTGGTTTAGGCCGGAGTACGACAGATTGATTTCTCGAATTCAAAATAATCCCTTATTGCAGTGCATCTGTGTGAGGTTGAACATTTCGCTCGGTTCAAGGAGTCTCCTCCGTACGGTCGTCTCCTCAATTCCGTAAAAACTAGCAAATCGTTTTGCCCCATCCACAGATTGGCCACCACAGTGGGAGATCATTCTCTCGGTTACAACCTTAATTCTCACAAAGATGGTCGATCTCAGGTCTGCCAATCTGGGTTAAGACCCGACCCTAACATCGCAAGTTCTAGTGGTATTGCTAACACCACTCCTCCGGCCTGCCACTACTAATCCTCCAAGCACTGGTGCTCCAGTGATCACCCCTTCAAGTGACGGCACTGGCGCCATTAACAATCCACTCTTCGGTTGATCTCCTGAAGAAACCAGAGGAAATCAGCCTACCATAGTTGATCTCATGAAGGTTCATACTGACATGGCTGCATCACAGAAAGAGTTGTGTACTTATCTCAAAACTCTCACAAACAAGCTTGCATCTGAACGAACTGAGCCTCAGCGCGAGAAAGGAAAAGCTAAAGAAACATCTTCAACTGCTGATCCTGAAATCTCTCCAATACATGTTGTACATGATGAAGAATTCCGCAAAGCTGCAAATGACTCTCCAACAATGGAACCTGCAAGTTTCATCACTCGTGAAGACCTAGAGAAATTTTTTGAGGATCGAGGAAAAGACAAGACATCATCTGTCCATCTTCACCAACCTTCATATCCTGCTGCCATACAGAGGATTCCTCTTCCAAAAGGTTATACCGCTCCAATATTCATTCTTTATGATGGAACATGCAATACTCAAAAACATATTTCTCGGTTTCTGGAATTATTGGGCGAACACGAGCACAACCATGTCGTCCGTCTGAAGGAATTTTCAAAGTCTTTGACAGGCAGAGCATACACCTGGTAAAACAACATCGCACCGGGAAGTATCATCGATTGGGGAGAGATGATTAATGCTTTCTACAGAAAATACTTCATCGTGTCAGAGCAAGTCACTCTCTCTGATCTAGGAAGGATGTTTTGAAGGAGCAGCGAACATCCTGATGATTATGTGAAAAGGTTCAGAATTCAAGCCTTGGACTGCCACGACCCAAACGTCACATAGCAACAACTTGTAGACTTGTGCATCAACAAAATGATCCCGGTCTACAAAGCCTTGCTGGAAAACCTCCGGTTCCACACTTTCTTAGAACTTCATGAAGCAGCCAAAACGATCAGCGACTACTACACCTGCTTTACTGAGCAAAGTCTACAAGGTCGAGGAACCTCGGAGCAGCCGGCGCCTGATCAACAAACAGTACGATGTCCAACCTTCCATGAACGTTGTTTCTCAAGGAAGAAAAAGGAAAGCTTCTGCTCAAACATGCGACATCCAACACCTCTTCCTATAAAAGCATCACGGAAGGATAACCAATCTTGCACAATCCTCGACCTGGCATCAACGAACGGGAAAATGATCGGACAGACTCAAAATTCTCATGAAGGAGTGATCGAGTTACTGGAATCTAGGCTCAAGACGGTGCAATCAAACTGTTGCTCATCATAGAGAGCCAATATGAAGAATCCAAGGTATTGTCACCTTCATAGATTTATCAATCATTCGACAAGTAACTGCAATATTTTGAAGCACGTCACCAAAGAGAAGGTTGATCCAAAATAGCTTCAAATGGGCACTGGAGGAGTACACAAGAATCCTCTCTCAATCATAACATTTACACTCTCTGAACAACCTATCAAATAGGCAGTTCAATCCTTGGTCGAACGTGAATTGCTCTATCTGTCGAAGGCACAAAATAGAGACATATTCACAGCACTGAACCACATCGTGTCAAGAATCCCATTCCGGAAATACTTCTTGAGCCTCCAGCCACAAACCAAGAGATGTGCGACTGGGGATTGCTTACCACAGTCGAAGAAACGAATTTGGAAGAACGTTGATCGATGCTGGCACCGCCATCAACATCATTCCACTGAAAACCTCAGAGCCACAGGCATCAGTCGACAAGAAGCTACTCATGCTCCATCTCAATCAGAGACCTTGAAGGAGCGCTCGGAATACTTATGGCTACATCACTCTCAAAGTGCCAAGTTTCACATAATCAGGAAGATCCAGGATATGACATGTCCTTCAGACGAGCGTGGATCCACGCTAAAAAGATGGGTACTTACAAAGCGCCTTTGGTTACACGTATCTCCAACGAAGAAAGTTTTGATCCAGAAGATTTGATGTACATTCCATCATCAGAGTACTTGGAGGAATTTCAAACTTTGAAGAGTTCGAAGAAAGAACCTGCAAAAGATGCATATACATCCATCAAGAGGTTCCGCACTCAGGCAAGTATCATCCCATGTCTATGTCATTTATTTCCTCACATGATATCCTAGCATGGGGATTCAATTCTGCTAGCAACTCTGCAAGACGTTATGAATGGTAGCTTCACCACATTAGTATTTTACCAAGTGGTTGAATCTGACGCTCCTCTGAATCAAGCACTGAAACATTCATTACCGAGATGATGTCCAAACATGGCAAAGAACACTTTGGGTGTTTCTCCTGCAAGTCCATGTGTTCCACAAAATCAGAAAGATCTGATGTCTGCACAAGTGCCTAATCCCACTAACGCAATGAAAGGGATGATGAATCAACGGAAGATACTCCAGGGCTGAGATGATCAAACATTCGATGCTTAAGGAATATACGCTTCAACGCTCAAGCATCTAAGAAGCCATCAAATTGTACTCCCAATCAAAGAGCACAACTTCAGCACAAATATCTCGACGATGACACATTGATTCAACACCAACACGATCAAAGTGTAACTAAACTACAATCGATAAGTCTTCATTATCCCATGATAAGACTTACGAAGCAGATGCAACATCATTCATACATGGATGGAACTAACTCCTTCAACATACACTGGGAAACCTGAGGTGATTCCGCGAAACTTCATCAACTGGATTTTTCCACATCACAAGCCCCTGCATGATTGAGGAACTTCCTCTCTTCACCAATCATATTCAGTATGAAAACTGCTGATGCTATCTACCACAACAACGTCGACTCACTGATAAAGACAGTTCATGGTAAAGTTATGCTTTCAGGAGCATTCAGTTTGAACTCTCAGTACACCTTCATCTTAGGGACGCTCAACTCATCAACTAGTTCGTAAAAGGCTCACTGGATGGATGGAGGAGCAAAGATTATATCTATAATCATGGTTCTAGACTTTTCGGTCTTTGGAGCAACTTCAACCATGGTATCAACATCAACAATAATCTCTAGAGGAACACCATCCCTAATTTCAGCATCGACAAGGATCTCTGGAGCGTAATCATTCATGGTCTCGGCACCAACAACGGTCTAAAAAGCAACATCCTCAGGCTTCATCAACTAATCATTCTCTGAAGTATTACACATGAAGCGGACTTCTCTAACAACCAATGATTCATATCAAGATGCGCAGACCTGATAAAATGCTCACATGAAAGTCTTCCCAAAGCTGGCACGACTGTGGGCATAATCCAAAGTCTTCTACAAGATGTTCTCATCACCTCTACAAATGAGATACAACATACTCCAGGCCATGGGTTTGCAAAAACGTACCAATGGGTGAGGAATGGGACAGTGCTTCCTCAACTAAAGATGTTCGTCTATGTCTCTTCTACAACATACCAAAAGGGCGCATCAATTGGACATATGAGCTGAAAGATATGGACTTTACCGTCAGGTCTACGAAATCTGAAAAATTTGTACGGGATTACAAATTACAAATGTGCACGCTTCGTTGGATGACCTCTACAACTCCAAATTGGGTGATTCTTATTGCATGAGATAACTTAGTCTATTAGCTTCAAAATTTGGGGTCAAGCATCGAATTCCGACGTCGTATGAGGTTCCTACAGCTTCCAGAGCGTACAACATGCAAGAAGCAATTCTTAGACGGGATTCATAACTTCCACAGTCGATCGGTGTCCACCAGGTCCTTTCGCCAAGTCCTTCATCAAGGTACCTCCAACTTCGACCACCTGGGTCTTTACATCAATTTTTCCCGGATCCTCTATCTAGGTCCTGCCAGAAGAAGGGAAACGAAAGAGAGAGATTCAACAAAATACTGGGGACTGACGGTCCACTGATCATGACGATCAATTTCACAGTCCTCGTGGTACCGGTCTCCGGGCTATTCATCATAAAAAGTAATGCTACCACCGGACATGACCATGGTCATTACATCATCCCTCTCGAGAGAACCTCAGTATGGTCCCGTGACCAGGGTTTCAGAAGTGATGTTTCTACACTGACAAAGCAAGATGGCACTGCAAGCACCATGCTCATGTATCAATCAAGGGGTCCTGATCAAACGAATCAATGACATTAAAATCCTTCACCAGTTCAAGACACAAGCGAATGGTCTAAGACACAACATGAGTGTTTTACAAGAAGCTCGTCTGAGATGATTTTACTGTCCTGTACAAAGCAGCAACTGGGGAAAATTGGTGAAAATCAGGGATGGGTCATATACCATTATCTTCGTATGAATGTCTCTACAACATATCCAAAATTCAAAATTGAAGAAACGAGCAAGGTGTGGCCAAACATTGGACCATACAATCTGAATTTTTTGAAGGTCTCCTGGAAGTTTACTGTTTCGTCGATTTGGATCCTAAACATGCTCGAACTCAAAATTATCTTTTTAAAGTTTGGAAATTTCCTGGGCATGAGATATACATGGGTACACCGCGAAAATCCGACATCGACGAAGATTCTACAACAATTTCAATGAAGACCTAACTTCTGAATTTTTATGATACGAATTATGACGAAATTCTTCGTTCATCCACATCTGAATCAGGATCTACACCATCAACGCAAATCCTGCTTCATCGTCAGCCGATAGTCTCATTTGCTGAAGTCGGCGGTGCTTCTGCTGATAAGGGACGACTCAGATGATCGAGAGACATACAAAGTACCAGCTTTCCAGCGTCTCTGAAAGGTTGATTCATCCCAGGATGAACATCTGCAAAAGTCTTCATGTTTGACTTGATATTTCTGGAGCGTTCGCCGGAAGATCCAGAAGGGTGGTTGTAACCAGTCACCACTATCTGAGGCGAACTACATGGAGTCATGGATATACCAACAACAAGCACGCGCTGAAACGGTAACAATCCAACTCTTGCCTATTTACAATTTCACTAGCTGTAGTGATTATAACGTCAAAATTTCGAAAATTGCTCGTTCCTTCAAACCTGCAAACGAGCAAAATTCATTATTCAAAATCATGACTTGATTTTCATCAAACCGTGAACAACCCACGAATTTTAACATCCACTGGTTTTTCAAAAATTGGACAGACGTCCATTTTACAATTGTGAAAACTCACATACAGACATTATTTCATATATAATTGTCTACTTTCAACAGTTGTTCAAAATCAAAACATGATTTTACAAAATATAAATATTTAACGTGAAACTCACGTAAATTTGAAAATATATCTATATTTTTGCTCCCTCGCGCGAGCATCTGTCTTTGAAGCGAGAGTATATTTTCAAAAATTTGTGAACGTCACATATCGAAAATAAAATTTTCATGAAAGCTCACATATCACACGCACGTCTTTTCAAAAAAAAAAAAACTTTTCTCTCGTACGAGCATTCACCTTTGGAACGAGAGTTTATTATTTTTTTTGTGAAATCTCACAAAGATAAAATTTTGGTTTTCGTGAAGCTCATAGACAAAATTTTATATCATTAGACTCAGGTCTATTTTGTTTGTTCCTTAAACTAACGAACAAACGAGCGTCTATTCCTAAAACAAGGATTTCCTTTTGGGCCCGCCCGCGAATCCTAAACGACCAAGGTCCCAATCCCAAATCAGCGGTTCAACACCAATTTATGCTCATTAACGATGCTTATCATGCCACTGGGATCTTCATTCAAGTCATGGTTTGCTCGTACTATCAAAATCCGGTAACGTCTTAACTTACGACTAAGTTCAATTACTTATATTGTTTATGACCGGAAAATCACCATTCAATGCTGACTGAGGAACACGGCTTTCCTCACTAAGCAGGGGACTTAATGTAGATGGTGGATTTTCGACAAAGGCTAAAATCGTAAACCCATAATTATACGAACTCTGATCCAGCAATCAGATGTGAGTATTGAGACACGGGTCTCTCATCGAATCCTCTGACTGAGAATACTTTCTCTCAGAGTACATGCAGATATGTAGTCTCTCGGATGGACAACACTATCTCTGAATACTGAACACTTCAGTAATTATTTCTATATAGAATCACGAGATTGACGGCTCCTAGACAGCTTGCTCTGCTAGTATAGAGCGATAACGTCTTCAGGATACAAACAACAGTTTCCCTGACTATATAAAGGATATGAAGCTCCAGCAAGCTCATGTCAGAATAATTAATGCTCCTAGACAGCTTGCTCTGCTAGTATAGAGCCATAAGTTAATTATTCCTAAATTCTTGGATTCATCCACTGAATTTCCGAAAATATTCAAATATTTTCGCAGTATTTCGTTACTTCAATCTATGGTTCTTCCCAGCAGAATTCCATGGGTTAGTAATAAATATTCAACGCACGGGCATCTGAGCTACCTCTGAGTAAGCCCCGCTCAAAAGGTGCAAGTGTACTCAACGATGATACACTAACAATCACCGCACGAACGAGTATTTCAAAATACGACGAAACGATGAACCTATGCAAAATAGGAAGAAAATAATAAATAATTAAAATATTGACCAAGGCGCCAGGGGATTGGGCATCGACCGGCCGGCCGTGCGTGGCCAATCCCAGCCAGTTTTATATTTTATCATATTTTTTTTATTTTCCTTGATCTTATGAAAATCCTTTCATTTGAACAAATATCCTTCGTTTTGAGGAAACTCCTCAGTTTCATGGTGTTCCTTCGCACGAAGGAAATAATATAAAATTAGGAAAAATATTGTGGGGCCGTGAATGTTGGCCAACCGTCCATGCCTTGATCCTGACCGGCCCCACACCTCATGGTTTCTCATTATTTTATTATTATTTCCCTAATCTCATGAAAACTCCTTCATCTCATGGTATTTTCACAAATCCATGAAAAATAATATAAAATTAGGGAAACTCGTGGGACCGGGCCCCAGCCGGCCGGCCATGCCCTAGCCGGTCCCATATGTCCCTTTATTTTATTATTATCATTTTAAAGTTTCCTTCATCCCATGAAACTCCTTGATTTCATGGTATTTCTCTCAAATTAGGAAAATTCCTTCAAATCATGGAAAAATACATAGAAAATACATAAAAATTAGGAAAACTCGTGGGACCGGGCCCAAGCCGGCCGGCCATGCCCTAGCCAGTCCCACACACCCTTATTTTTATTATTTTAATATTATTTTCTTCCTTGATCCCATGGAAACTCCTTCACTTCAAGGAAACTCCTTAATTTCAACAAATTCCTTTATTTCATGATATTTTCATAAATTCATGAAAAATAATATAAATTAATAAAAGCACCATGGGACCGTGGTCACTGGACGGCCGTCCATGCCTTGGTCTCAACGGTCCCATGCTTCATCATTCCTTCATTTTATAATTATTTTCCTTCATCTCATAAAGTTTCCTCAGTTTCAGCAAAACCCTGATTTTGTCATATTTTCTCAAATGGTTGCTCAAACGCACGCCAGAAAATATCAAAATTCTCAGGACTGAGACACGAATGTGTTGATGACGCGAGCATGTTACATTGACCTACCAAGGTTGGATCTTTGGCTCGCAATGAGCCAGTCCCGCATATTTTCATGATTTTACCTAATTTGCGCAATCGCACATATTAGGTCCAAAACTCTTCCAAGTATTTTTTGGAATTTCATGGAGTGATCGTCATTCGATCCCACGACCATCCAGGGATGGTTTCATGACCCCTTGGTCGGTCCCTCACCTCTTCATAATTAATTAGGTTTTATCACCTAAGGCTCAGACGAGCATTTTTCGAATAAATGATTAAACCAGCATTTAATCATTCTTTCATCGACAAATCACCAACTCTTCAAGAGACCTTGGTATTTGCTCACACGAGCATATGGGCACTACATGGTCGATCCATGATCCCTTGTAGCCGATCCCTCCTTCGTCCCATGGTTGATTTTGAAATAAATCATCAATTGGTCATCAATTGATCAAATTAGGGTTTTTGAGTCCAAGGATCATAATTCCATATTCGAACACTAATAACTTTACGAAGATCTCATGATCAATATTCTTATTAATTATGCTCGGTTCAACTACCAGTATTCTAATTAATGTTTTATTTTGGTCACGCTACCAATAATTCATCAGACGAGCAACACTTGCTCAGATGAGCAATATTTGCTCAAATCAAGGAATATTGATTCAACCCTCAATATTCAACAATTTATCGAATGAGCAATACTTGCTCACCTCAACTATCAACGTGAGAATTATACCTCTGTCTCAACAGACACGTTCAATTCATGAGCTTCAGAACATTTTGCAAGATCATGTTCAACTCTGCAAATACATGGACTCATCGTCCCATAAAGTCATGAATTCAACAACTGACTAATTAACCACGAGACGTCAATCGTGTCACATGGGGGATATCAACTAGGGTTTTAGTCTGGCGGTCTACGGCACGTGTGTTCATACACACGATGGGAATGTGAGCAAGTCGTGCAATCAGTTGAAGGAGTTAACAAAGTAGTGGATGGAAAATCGACCAAGTCTCTGTAAGATGAGCAACTGGTTTCAAACATGATTTCCATTCTCCCACTCTTTGATTCCATCAACTATCACACTTCATGGGATCATGGTGTCTACAATTCCAGCAATATAAATAAGTTTCTGAATCATGATTGAGGAACAACGAAGAATCTCACGTCTCACAGAAAACACGTGATCAACACCTTATCAATTGAGCAATTACTCTCAACTGAGCAACTTCAATCATTCAGAACTTATCTTATTTAGATTCACAACACACCTACAATCTTTGATTACCATTGATTCCACACATTTCTCAGCTTCCCTCCTACCGATCGACCCATCCTCTCTTGTGACCGAATTTACTCTGGAACGACAATTGTCTTGGTTTAGGCCGGAGTACTACAGATTGATCTCTCGAATTCAAAGCACTCCCTTCTTGCAGTGCATATGTGTGAGGTTGAACATTTTACTCGGTTCAAGGAGTCTCCTCCGCACGTCGTCTCCTCAATTCCATAAAAACCATCAAATCGTTTTGCCCCATCCACAATCTCTAATCAAAGTCCCGTGCATTTGGCATTTTAAGCATCTTCTGGCATGCTCGGCAGTATCGCTTTCCATAGTCGGCCAATAGAATCCGCCTTCGTAAAGCTGTAGGAATAACTTCCGCATTCATTGGTGTTAATCGTTGTGAGATTGGGTCATTACCTCGGTTAACTCTTGATCAGATAGTCATCGTAGGTTCGCGTTACTATAGCTCCTTTGGTAAAGTACATTCCCGTTCATGAAAAAACGCGCAACCTTCTTTTGAATTTTCAGAGCCACATGTCTTTCGTTGGGCAGTTTGTCGTGCTGGATAAAATCGATGTATGGTTGTCTCCATCCTACTCACTCGGCTGTACATACCTCCACGGGTTGAGGTGGGGATTGGCAATCGGCGCAGCTATCTTGGAGGGCTATTGCCTGTGCCGACATGCTCAGACAGTATATTCCCGGCCTTTGAAGCTTCATATAGAAGTGGACAACGCTGGTCTTCCCACATATCTTCGCGTGTAGTTCCCAGAGTATTTTCTCTGCCTCCCATTTATTCACGCATCTTACGAGGGATCCTCCGACAGCTCGGTAATATAGATCACACTGGATCATCACGAATTGTTTTGGGGCTAGAGTCGGCATTACGCGGTCATCTTCTGTCCGGGTTAAGTCTTCAATGTATACTTTCCTCCATTCGTCTGCTTCTTCAAAAGCCAGATCTTATTTCCAGGTGTTGGGTAATTCCCTTATTTTTAATGTTACCGTTCCTTCGTCTTTACCGTTTAATTGCATTTTTTTTGCTAATGTTTCCAGGGCGTCAACATGTCGATTCCCGCTTCTGCCCGTATAATCCAAAGATGACCCTGTCTGGTGGATCAAGCTTTGAGCCTCTTCTCGATAAGGTGCCAAGTGTGGTTCCTTAACGTGGAAGTCGCCATTCACTTGGTTTGTTACTAACCTCGAGTCACCCTTTATACTTCCTAGACTGATTTCCTTCGCTATTCTGAGCCCCAGGATCAGTGCTTCATACTCGGCAACATTATAACTGCATGGAAAATCCAACTTGAATGAATACGACAATAGGTATCCCTGTGGGGCTTCGAATACTATTCCTTCTCTTTCGCCTTCCTGGTTGAATGGCGGGTTGCTCAACTTGTTTTCTAGCGTGCCAACACTAGAACCTCCTAGGTGTCTCATGGTGAGCTAGGCACGATCCTCCGAGTGTGGTCGCCAAATATTGAGGGGTGATTATGATTTTGGTCCTACCCGTCCTAGTCACACCTGATGACCACACTTACTATGAATGGTAAGAGAGAGAGTTGCCTTTCCATTGTACCTTGTCCTTCCTTATATAGGCTTTCCAAAAGCCCCTCATTGTATGACATCATGCCACATGTCCTAAACTTCCTTAATTACTTATAATGCCATTTCTTCCTTAATATAACCTCTTTCTTCTTCATTAATCCCTTCTATATCCCTCTTGTCTCATGAGTATTTTCTCGTTGGACTTGGGCTTAGTCTCCAAGTCCCCATGTATTTTCTTAGGCCTGCCTCCCCCTTTGGGGGCACCCCAAACCCGTTAATGGGTATTATTTTTCATGTATCAACAGTTTCAACTCTTAGTTGTGGGTAAGATCAGCTAAGGGAATCAAGTGCGCGGAATCTAGTGTGGTTCAAGAGGCGTAAGGAACGCGACTGTACCTTAATCTGTGTGAGGTTGGTTAGGGCTCAACTACATTCCAGTCTGAAGTTAACTTATAGTCTGTAGCGGCTTAATACAATGTGGTGTTCAAATCTGGACTAGGTCCCGGGGTTTTTCTGCATTTACGGTTTCCTCATTAACAAAATTTCTGGTGTCTGTGTTATTCTTTTCCGCACTGTATTTTTATATAATTGTGTAGATGGTGGATTTTCAACAAGGGTAGAATTGTAAAACCCTAACTATGCATACTCTGGACCCGGCAATCGGATGAGTATTGAGACTCAAGTCTCGCATGAAAGCTCATGCCATAAAACCTCTGACTGAGAAGGCTGTCTCTCAGAGAGTATATGTAGATGTGTAGTCTCCCAGCTGAGTCCACCGCACATCTCATGAATACTGAGCAATTTCAGTAATTATTTATACTCCAGATTCGGCAATCGGATGAGTATTGAGACTCATGTCTCGCATGAAAGCTCATGCCATAAAACCTCTGACTGAGAAGGTTGTCTCTCAGAGTATATGTGGATGTGTAGTCTCTCAGCTGAGGCCACGACACGTCTCATGAATACTGAGCAATTTCAGTAATTATTTTTGTATAGAATCGAAATATTGGACGATGCATGCCTGCTAGTATAGAGCGACAACGTCTTCAGGATGCAACCAGGTTTTCCCTGACCATATAGGAGAAATATGATACTCCATCAAGTTCACATTGATCAACTCTCAGATAATTAACGCTCCTAGATAGGAAGACCTGCTAGTATAGAGACATCATTTAATTATCTTTAATCGTCTAAATATCCAGCAATATTTTACGATTCTTCGATATATTTCGTCACTTCAATTCGTGGTTCTTCCCAGCAGAATTCCACGGGTTAGTGATAAATATTCAACGAAACAGGCATCTGAGCATCGAATAAGCCCTGACTAAAATGGTGCAAGTGTACTTAGAAATAATGCACAGACCAGCATTTGAATGCGCAAACGAGCATTTCAAAAATACGAATGAACGATGAACCTATGCAAAATAGGAAGGAAAAATAATAATAATAAAATATTAGCAAAGGCATCAGGGACTGGGCTCACCAGTCGGCCGGTCATGCCGTGATCAGTCCCACGCCCAACTTTATATTTTTATTATTTTTCCTGATCTCATGAAAATTCTCTCGTTCGAGAAAATCTCCTTCGATTCAAGGAAATTCTCTAATCTCATGATATATCTTTATGTCAAGAAAATAATAAAATTAGGGAAAGATGTCACGGGACCGAGCACCAACCGGTCGGCCGTGCCCTAGCCGTGGCCGGTCCCGCACCTCACGTCCCCATTATTTTATTATTTCTCTCAAAACCACGAAAATTCCCTGATTTCATGAATTTTCCCTAAAACCATGAAAAATATTAAAAAATTAAGAAAACTTGTGGGACCGGGCCCTAGCCGGACGGTCATACCCTAGCCGGTCCCACACGCTTATTATTTTTTTATTATTATTTGTTTTGTTTTCCTCATTCCATGAAAACTCCATGATTTCAACAAAGTACCTTGGTTTCAACAAAACTCTTTGATTTTATGAAAATTTCCTAAAATCATGAAGATTACATAAAATTGGGAAGAGTGCCCTGGGACCGTGCCCGTTGGCCGCCCGGCCATACCTTGGCCATTTCCGGTCCCACACTCCATCATTCCCTATTTTATTATTATTTTATTTCTCTCATCTCATGGAAGTTCCCTAATTTCATAAAACTCTCCAGTTTCATGGGATTTTCCTCAATTCAGACAAAATACATAAAATTACATAAAACTGGGAAAATATTGTGGGACCGCTTGCTAGCCGGTCGGCCGTGTCCTAGCCCTGGCCGGTCCCACACCTTGCAATTCCCTGTTTTATTTATTATTTTTCATCATCTCATGTATTTTTCCTAGTTTCAGCAAAATCCTGGATTCTGCATATTTTCTCAAAATGTTGCTCAAACGCGCACCGGAAAATATCAAACTTTCAGGACTGAGACACGAACAACATGGTGGCACGGGCGCATACCCTTGACCGACCAAGGGTGGCCCTGAGGATTGCAAGTGTCCGGTCCCACATGTTTTAACTATTTTTAACCTAATTTGCTCAACTACTCATATTAGGTTCAAACTCTTTCCGAACAATCAAGAGTTTGCTAAAACGACCATCTATTGGTCCCACGGCCACCAAGATCCGGTCCCATGACCTCTTGGCCGGTCCCTCATCTTTTCACGGCTAGGTTTTATTATTATCTGTCGCTCACACGAGCATTATTTTAATAAATGATCAAACCAGCATTTAATCATTCTTTCACCAACTGGTCCTCAAGAGACTTTGGTATTTTGCTCATACGAGCATTTGGGCGTTACATGGTGAACTCATCATCCCATGTAGCCGGTTCCTGCGTCACTCTGCGGTTGATTTGCAATAAATCATCATTTCAGTAAAATTAGGGTTTTGAATTCAGAGCTCCGCAGAAACATGATTCTGAGCAGATTCAAATACTCTGATAATTTTATGTTAACTCCATGATCAACATTTTAATTTATTTTACTCGACCCAGTAGTCAGTATCTTAAATTAATATTTTATTTGGTCTTGCTACCAACAATTTATCAAATGAGCGGCATTTGCTCAAACCGGCAATATTTGCTCGAACCAGCAATATTTGCTCAGATTTAATAATATTGGTTCAGCTATCAATATCCAATAACTCAGCAACATAGCTTGCTCGTCTTAGGTAATCAACATAATAATACATCGTCTCAGCAGACATATTTAATTCACGAGTCTCAGAACATTTGAAAATCATGTTCAACTCAGCAATACATGGACTCATCGTCCCATAAAGTCAGCAACTGACTCCACAACCATGAGATATCGATCGTGTCACATGGGGGATATTAATTAGGGTTTTGGTATGGCGGTCTATGGCACGTGTGTTCACCCACGGCGAGAATGTGAGCAAGTTGTGCAATCAGTTGGAAGAGTCAGCAAAGTAGTGTGTGGAAAATTAACCAAGTCTCTGCATGATGAGCAACTGGTTTTAACATGATTTCCCACTTCCCCACTCTCTGATCCCAGCAACTTTCACACTTCATGGGATCATGGTGTTTTCAACTCCGGCATTATAAAATGTCTCTGAATCCTGATTGAAAGGACAAGATTCGAATACTCGAACATTCGTCTAAACAAGCAATTTATCGACAAGTTCATACAGATAAATTTTCGTCTACACGAACTCATCGTCTGAGAAATCACTCTAAATTGAGTAAAATTCAATCATTCAGAGCGTTCTTATGCTGAATTCACAACACGCCTACAATCTCAGATCACCATTGATCCCACACATTTCTCAGCTTCCCTCCTACAGATCAACCCATCCTCTCTTGTGACCGAATTGAATCTGGAACGACCATTGTTCTTGGTTTAGGCCGGAGTCCTACAGATTGATCTCTCGATCTTAAAGCACTCCCTTCTTGTAGTGCATCTGTGTGAGGTTCAACATTTCGCTCGGTTCAAGGAGTCTCCACACAGACCTCTCCTCAATTCCGTAAAAACCAGCAAATCGTTTTCCCCCATCTACATATTGGCGACCACAGTGTGAGATTAATCTCTCGGTTGCAATCTCACGATTTCACAAGATGGTTGGTCTTAGGACTAATTCAATTGATCCAAACCCGATCCAGAACCTTTAAAATGGTAATGTTCCTCCTTCTAATGTTACATCTAACGACACAGAAGGCGGAAGAACCCCGACTCTGAAAGAGTTGGCTTAAATCCTGGAGGTTCACGCCAGGAACATGGATCTGATGAAGAATACGATGAACCACATACTCGATTTCCTCATCAAACTGATATCTGACTTAGGCGGCACCTCCGCTTCAGAAGTCCCAACACTGGGGACTGATTTTTCACCCGACCCTCAAAGAAATAGCTTCACTACTTATGAGAAGTCGGTGGATCAGGAAGTTGCACAATTGATCGAAAATTTGTGTGAACTTTTAAACTTTTCCAGGGAGCAGCGTACAGACACGCTTTCCGCACTCAGCCAGATATCATCTGACGTGCAAATAACTCCATCAACCCCAGCAGTTGAAGAAGTCTCCCTGGTGTCTGAACATTCGATCGACAACATCACTTTTGGAGAAGAAGATCGTATGGCAGATGAAGGACATAACCGGGCGTTGTACTTAACTGGTTTCATCAAAGGAACCGAATTTATGAGGGCTCTCGTTGACACAGTCGCCTCCACAAACATCGTCACTATGAAGACCCTCAGGATGTCCAGATTCCCACAAGGATATGCGTATATAGATTTGAGGGTAGGGCCGATTCAATCGAAAGTGAAGTTTCATGTGATTGAACAAGAACCTGACTATCACATGATACTCAGGCGACCGTGGCTCCATGACAACAAGGTGGTCCCATCAACCTACCATCAATGTATGAAGGCTTTACTCAACAACAAGATCATTCGCACAGCCGCTTCATCATCTCCCTGCGCTCTGGCCTACGATACTGAATTCATTGAATCCCAGAGGAACGTTCCTGAACCTCCTAAGAAGATCTACAGTACTCCAATTCCAAGTTGGGAAACTATTGAAGCTGCTGATGCGTCATCACTATCTCCAGAGACAGAACCTGTCAAATCACCTGCTACACCGGTCAAACGCATCAAGGATCAGGTCACGACTCCAGGATCCAATTTTATGACCATACATGATGCAGAAGGGAGGGTCATTTATCGGCGGCGCAAAGATTAGCAATTAATAGGGGATATTAATCAAGAGTCTCCCCGCCCTAATGAATCATGCCAGACCGAGCAATCGCTTGATAATGAGGTTCAAGATGCTTCGCAACAGTTGCAAGATGGCACGAATTCTACCACTGATGATCTTGAAACTGTTAACATCGGCGCAGAAGAAGACCCGATACCAATCTTAATCAGTTCTGCACTATCACCGGAGGAACGAACATGCCTAGTAAATTTGCTGAAAGAGTATTGGGATATCTTTGCTTGGACGTACGAAGAAATTCCTGGTCTCGACGACAAGCTGGTCACTCACCGTCTGCATATCACTCCTGGATCCAAAGCCGTCAAACAACCACCTAGACAGTTCAGACATGAAGTCGAGTAACAAATCAAAGTCAAAATTCAGAAATTGTTAGTTGCAGGATTTATCAAGCCTATCCAACATCCAACATGGCTGGCCAATGTTGTCCGAGTTAAGAAGAAAAATGGTCAAATCAGATGTTGTGTAGATTTCCGGAATCTGAATAAGTGTTGCCCAAAGGATGATTTTCCTTTACCCAACATTGATATGCTCGTCGATGCAACCATCGGCCATGGTATGTTCTCATTCATGGATGGTTACAAAGGATACAATCAAATCAAGATGTTTGAACATGATGCTACCAAAACCACGTTCCGCACTCCCATTGGGAACTTTCACTACACTGTGATTCCCTTTGGACTGAAGAATGCAGGTGCCACCTACCAACGAGCCATGACAGCAATATTTTATGATATGATGCATAAGAAAGTAGACGACTATGTCGACGACGTTGTGGTGAAATCGAAAGCTCGAGCATCGCATCTAGAAGTTCTGAGGCAAGTTTTCGAAAGATGCAGGGAATACAAATTGAAGATGAATCCCCTGAAATGCGCTTTTGGATTTTCTTCTGGGAAGTTTCTAGGGTTCCTGGTCACTGCTGAAGGGATCAAAGTCGATCCTGACAAAGCAAAATCCATTACTACCATGCCTCATCCACGCACTGTGAAGGAACTACAGATTTTCATGGGAAAGGTAAATTACATCAGACGCTTCATACTAGGATTGGCTCATCTTATTGCTTCTTTCACTTCTCTGCTGAAGAAGGGAGCAAATTTCGCCTGGACGGCTTTCCAGCAGGAGGCATTCCAGAAGATACAACATATACTTTTATCCCCCGCAGTCATGAGATCTCCAGTACAAGGACGACCATTGATATTGTACACGGCTTCCAGTGATGTTTCTATTGGGGCACTGCTAGATCAAGAAGATGAAGAAGGCGTTGAACATCCACCATGAAAGATACTCAACTCAGATACCCGAAAGCTGAAAGAACGTGCCTGGCATTAGCTCATGCAATGCAGAGATTCAGACATTATTTGCTATCTAACAGGGTCGTGCTTGTCTCCAAAGCTGATCCCATCAAGTTTTTACTCTCGAAACCTGCTTTGATAGGAAGACTTGCAAAATGGCTGCTTCAGATGTCATATTTTGACATAGTATGTGTTTCTCCAAAAGCAATCAAAGGTCAAGCGGTAGCAGATCTACTGGATGCCTTTCCACGACACTACAGGACAATGTACCAGGTGAATTCCCAGAAATTTCAGTCGTCAAGGAAGAAACGTGGATGTTATACTTTGATAAATCTGCTACTCCTAGCAACGATACTGGAGGAGCGGGCATAGTATTGGTCTCTCCATCTGGTGAAGTATTCTCACATTCATTTAAGTTGGATTTCCACTGTACAAATAACTCAGCAGAATATGAATCCTTCTTGCTAGGATTATCCTTAGCTAAACAGGCAGGAGCGATGCACCTGGAGATCAGAGGAGATTCAAAACTGTTGGTCAATCAAATGAATGGGACATACTCTCTCAAGAAGATAATGCTTGCTCCATTCAGGGCTGAGGTGCAGCAACTCTTAACTCATTTCTCCGATGCGACTATCACTCATACTGGCCGGACCAACAATAGACATGCTGATTGCTTGGCAACCCTCTCCTACAAGCTGTAATTCGAAGGATCAGAGAAAGCTATCATAGTGCAAAGACGAGATGTATCATCCACATGGCTTAGTCAAACTGAAGATGCTCAAGCAAACGACTGGAGAGCACCTATTATTCATGAATTGAGCAGTTCCGTTACAGAAGGAGCAGTCATCCTTAAAGAGCTAAATAACTTCTTCTTGCTCCACGGGGCCTTGTACCATCGCAACCCTGATGCCTCTCTATCACGGTGCCTTGGAGATGAAGAAGAAAAGGAAAATCTCGAAAGTTTTGCATCAATAAGTATGTGGACAAACGTTGGTGATAACACTTTATAGAAGACTTCAAAGACTCGGGTATTACTGGCCCTCCATGGAAGCACGGTCAAGAACTTTGCAGGGATCTTTTCCTAATTGTCATACACCTCCTCATCATTTAGAGGCCCTGACACTTCATCACACCGGGGACTAGAGATAGCCTTACATTGAATACCTTCGAGACAACAAATCACCACCTGGAAAGAAAGATGCAATCAAACTTACTCAGAAAGCTAAGAGATTTGTCTTTCTTGATGGGATCTTGTATCGCAAAAGCTTTGGAGGAGACTTGTTGAGATTCCTGACCAGAGAAGAAATTCTGATAGTCCTGAAAGAAACTCATGAAGGAGAACATCAGGGGAAAAATAAATTGTTTCTCCAAATTCACGAGAAGTATTACTGGCCGACTATGGAAGACGACGCAGCCGCGTATGTTCAGAAGTGTCATCAATGTCAGGTCCACGGTAACCTTATTCATACTCCTTGTCTTCCATTACACTCTGTGAATAGTCCATGGCCTTTCTATAGCTTGGGACTTGATATCATCGGAAATATCAATCCATCATCCTCCAATCAGCATGAATACATCATCACAGCTACTGAGTATTTCACTAAGTGGGTCGAAGCAATCCCGCTCAGAGGTACTACAGGGGTAACTATTGCAGCCTTCATCAAGGAACACATTATATGTAGATTTGGTGTCCCAAAACATATCATCACAAATAATGGGACTCCTTTCGCAAACAAGGATGTCGAAAAATTACTCAAGGAGTACGGGATCAAACAGATTTTCTCCACACCATACTGTCCCCAAGGAAATGGTCAAGTAGAGAGTACCAACAAAATTTTGATCTGGATTATCAGTCGAACAATTCATGACAATCCACGATCGTGGCATGAGCAATTACCCATGTCTTTATGGGCTTACAGAACTGCACCAAGGAGTTCGATTGGAACATCACCGTATTCGCTCGTCTATGGGGCTGATGCTATACTCCTAGCTGAGATAAAAGTTCCTTCAACAAGGATTGCAGCGGCCAGTGGAATACGATAGGATAAAGCTGAAGTGTCCAAGTCAAGAGTTGCTGAACCGGACATACTCGAATCAACGAGAGCTAACTAGAAAAGTATGTGGAGGCTTACACACAGAGAATATCCAGAGCTTACAAAAAAATGGTAAAACCTCGAATTTTCCAAGTAGGAGATTTGGTATTAAAGACAACAAAACACATTCAACAAGACATGTCTGCTTCCAAATTCTCTCTGAAATGGGAAGGCCCGTATGTTATCACCAAAGAAGTGTCTAGTGGATACTACAAAATCTTAGCAGTCAGTGGAGGAAAGGAAGTAAATATTATCAACGGCAAATGTCTCAAAGCCTATTATGCTTGATCAGCAGCAGATAATTAATATTTATTCAAATACATCTCAAATGTAATTTATTTCCTTCAAAGAGCATGCAAGATGCTCGTTTGTTCATTAAACATTCATCAATTGAACAAAATTCCTCTATGCCGTCATATTATTCTACCTTATCAGAAACCTACACCTCAACTCTCCCGAATGATCACTCAGAGCAATCCGTCCAACAATGGATAATCTCTATAAGAAACCATGTCAAGTTTCTTATAGAAAGTCCTGGTCTTTGTCTTCAGATCCTCGACTGCCTTCTCGACTCTTGCCGACTCCAAAGCCATCATATTCTCCTCTTCCAGTAAAGCAGTGGTCACAGAAATCGCATCAGCAGCATCTGCCGCTTTATGAATCTTGATTATCTCGAGCCGACGACGAAGCCAGCCTACATTGAACCGCAATGTCTCACAGTTCGAAATCATCTCATCCCACCTGTACAGTTCCTGATTCTTGACATATCGCAGATACATCTGTACAATCTCCTCAATGATCGGCAACAACCCTACAACTGTAGTCAGGAGGATTGGTAGAGAACCTTTCCACACTTCGGTCGTAGAAATATGCCCATACTTTTTCCAAATCTTGGTGTAGAGAGGCGCATGACACTTGGGAATGACGAATCCACCGACCGCCTCATTGTTCGGGGAAGTATTGATCAAAGGAGCTTCAAACAAGAGTCCAGTTGTTGGATAGTCACGAACCCCGTCTCCAGACTCCAAGGATTTTGCAGAGGCTTCACATACCTGGTTGATGCTATCTTCAACCTCAACCACAGTCACGGACTTTCCATTCCTTCTCCTTATAGCATCAACAACGACACGAACATCCGCCTGCGACGAAATGAGGAAGTGTTTAGTTTTATCAGAATAGAACACGATAAAACTTCGAGAATCATAAGATTGCTTACGGATGATCCGGCCTCATCATGAGCCTACCTATACCGGGTAAGAGCCCTAACAGTTCGCCTGGGCTTCAAATTATGAGAATAGGGATTCTTCTGATTGTCCTACAACAAATCATTTTCCTATGATCAATAACCTTGATCAAACAGAGACAAAGAAGATATGCAACTTACCGAGATAGACGCTTCTATTTCATGCTTCGACTGAAGTCCGTTTCGAGAAGAAGTACTATCGCTAGACTTGACGATGAAAGGTATGGCAATCGAAATTTCTTCTACGATGAAACTAACTCAGGAATGGAAGAAATATTTATGCAAGTGTTAAACCCTAAATCCTGGAGAGATATACAAGATACGGCAGGTATTTATCTTCTTGGAATAGTCAATTCGGTTGTGAGTAGGGCTGCACATGGGTCGGGTTGGGTCGGGTTTGGCCTCACCCACCACCCGACCCACTGCTGGTGGGTAATTGAACTTTTCACCCGCAACCGACCCACCATAACAATGGGTCGCTTTTCACCCGACCCACAATAAGGCGGGTTGGGTCGGGTCGGGTGGTGGGTTACCCGTCATATTTTATATCTTGCGGGAAATTGAAATCAATTTCAAATGAATCCCTAGATTTATTTAGAAAGTCAAGAACAATCAACAATACATAGAGTTCAACTAGTTGGGAACAAGTTTTAAGTTGATTCATACCTTCAGTTCACTAATCAAGATTCAAGAACAACGAATTGACGAAGGAAGAAGAGTCTCTGTGACTCTGTCTCTGAGAAGGAGAGAAGAAGAGGCCGAAGTGATAGGTGTGGGCTGCGAGTGCGATGCTTAGTTAGGGTTAGGTATTTTATTTTTTCAATCCAATGGCTGAGATTCATTCTAGGATAGAAAATCTAAGGGGTAGCATGCTAGGGAATATTAGGCGGGTTGGTGGGTCGGGTCGGGTGAAGGAAGTTCCTACCCGCAACCGACCCAACATACGGTGGGTTTTCACGTGCCTCACCCATAGTCGACCCATACCTAGGTGGGTCGGTTCGGGTACGGGTATTTTTCGACGGGTGTGGGTCGGGTCGGCGGGTCGAGTCGGTTATGTGCATCCCTAGTTGTGAGTTTTACTGAAACCTAAGTCTCGAACAAGGTCAATACTGGAGATGCGGAGTAAAATAATACACTGGGGACTGACCAAAGTTAAGAATGGTCAGAGAAGTCACACGACCTTGTGTGTTACATATCTTCTGCGACATATTTGGATGTTTTCACAGATGAAAACCATAAAACGAGTAAAGGAAGATCACAATGGGTTCGGCGTATGAGGATTGGCCCATTTTATCTGATTCAATCAAGAGGAAATGATCTTAATAAAAGAATTTCTTACAAAAAGAAAATCTTAATACTCAAGAGAAGTTGTTCAAATAAGATGTCTACTACGAAGGCTAAGAAAACATTCAAATGTTTAAAAGGAAATCAAGAATAAAGCTATTCGTCAGATTCATCTGAGCTGTCAGATTCATCATCACTGTCCTTCTCGGAATCCTCCTCTTCGTCGGAATCACTGTCAAGACCATTGATGAAGTCTGGATGGGTATGAGGATCGTCCGAGTCCGAGTCTTCTTCTGCTTCAGCTTCAAGTTAAGCATCAACTCATTTCATAGGCTTAACCTTGAACTCTGGTAACACCCACGTGGTTTCCTCTTCGGAAGCATCAGCATCAGAGTCAGAAAGTACTCCATCGACGAATCGGCGTTTCTCCTCTGACGCCAGTATTTCGCGCTGGATTCGATCTTTTCTACGATACGACCCTCCTCTTCATCAGTCTCGGCTTTTCGCTTCATAAGCTCGGCATAAGTGACTCTCCGGTTTTTCGGGGGTATACTAGGCTTTGCCCCTTCATCGTGAGTTCTCTTAGCTTTCGAATTGGCTGCAGAAGATTTGGAATCCTCATCAGAAGAGCTGGAGGAATTGTTGTTGTTGGAAATTGCAATTTTTTTAGAACCAGGAACACAAGATTATCAACATGCTAATAAATCCGTCTACAAAATGGTAATTTTTAACTCTTATCTCTTTACAATTCTATTAACAATAGTGATTGTGCCGCCAGAGTTGACACTCAGAAGTTAGTTCGTTCCTGGAAACCTGCGGATAACGAACAAAACTTTTTTAGACTGATTTTTCATAAAATCATAGACACAATTTTCATAGTATAAACATCCACAACTGGGCTATGAAATTTACACCAAGATAATATTTCATTATAATAAATTGTCTAAAATTCGAGGGTTACTCAAAACCCATGTTTTGATTTTACGAAGCAATAAAACCGTGATTAACTCACGTAAAAAAAATTTGACGTGAGCTCAGGCTCACGTGAGTTTATCAAAAAAAAAATGTTCTTGTGAATCTCCACGGTTTCGTGATTAAAAAAAAAGAATCTATTTTCCTTCGTACGAGCATTTTTCTTTAAAACGAAGGTTTATGTTAGTTTTGTGAAAGCTCACATATTTTATGATAAAATCTTGGTTCCCATGAAATCTCATAAAAAAAGTTTTATCACTGGACACAAGTCTATACATCAAAAAAAAAATCTATTTTCCTTCGTACGAGCGTTTTTCTATAAAGCGGAGGCTTATTTTGGTTTTGTGAAAGCTCACGCGTTTTAAAGATAAAGTTTTGGTCTCCATGAAAGCTCATAAACAAAATTTTATCACTTGACTCGGGTCTATTTCCAAATAAAATCTCTCTTAAATTAGGGATTGTTGCTAGTTTCCTAAACTAATGATCGAACGAACATACGTTTAAATAAAATCGGGGTTTTTCAATAAAACTCACACTCATATATACACATGTATAAGATTTTGTGATGAACAACTCATGAACAAACAGCAAAAGGCAACAACAAAAAAAAATTTGACGCACCTGGTCGGCGCCGGAGTTGGCCGGAATTCGAGCGGCGGTGGGCGGCGACGGTCGGCACTGGCGAAAAAACTTCTTCTCCTGCCGCTGACGTGAGGGAGATGATCAATTGAGGAAGATGGTGGTCGGCCATGGTGAGGGAAGAAGAAATTAAAAAAAAAGGGAATTAATTCTTTTTATACCAAATTTTATTTCCAAAACCTAATTCTATAAGGATTTCCTTTTCGGGCCCGACCCGTGAATCCTAAACCGACCAAGGACCCACCATCGAATCAGCAGTTCTACACCAATTTATGCTCACCGGATGACATTCTATTATGCCACTGGGGTTTTCGCTCAAACCATGGTTTGCTCATTCGGTCGAAATCCAGTAACGTCTTATCTTATGACTAAGTTCAATTACTTATTCTTCGTCTATACCTGGAAAATCACCATTCAATGATGACTGAGGAACATGACTGTTCCTCACTAAGCAGGGGACTTAATATAGATGGTGGATTTTCGACAAGGTTAAAATTGTAAAACCCTAACTATGCATACTCTCGACCCAGCAATCGGATGAGTATTGAGACTCATGTCTCGCATGAAAGCTCATGCCATAAAACCTCTGACTGAGAAGGTTGTCTCTCATAGAGTATATGTAGATGTGTAGTCTCCCAGCTGAGGCCACCGCACATCTCATGAATACTGAGCAATTTCAGTAATTATTTATACTCCGGATCCGGCAATCAGATGAGTATTGAGACCCATGTCTCGCATGAAAGCTCATGCCATAAAACCTCTGACTGAGAAGGCTGTCTCTCAGAGCATATGTAGATGTGTAGTCTCTCAGTTGAGGCCACGACATGTCTCATGAATATTGAGCAGTTTCAGTAATTATTTCTATATAGAATCGAAATATTGGACGGCTCCTAAACAGCATGCCTGCTAGTATAGAGCGACAACGTCTTCAGGATGCAACCAGGTTTTCCCTGACTATATAGGAGAAATATGATACTCCAGCAAGTTCATCTTGCTCAACTCTCAGATAATTAACGCTCCTAGATAGGAAGCCCTGCTAGTATAGAGTCATCAGTTAATTATCTCTAAACGTCTGAATATCCAGCAATATTCTACGGTTCTTCGTTATATTTCGTCACTTCAATTCGTGGTTCTTCCCAGCAGAATTCCACGGGTTAGTGATAAATAAATATTCAACGAAACAGGCATCTGAGCATTGAATAAGCCCTAACTAAAATGGTTCAAGTGTACTTAGCAATAATGCACAGACCAGCATTTGATTGCGCAAACGAGCATTTCAAAAATACGAATGAACGATGAACCTATGCAAAATAGGAAGGAAAAATAATAATAATAATAAAATATTAGCAAAGGCGCCAGGGACTGGGCTCACCAGCTGGACGGTCATGTCGTGACCAGTCCCACGCCCAATTTTATATTTTATCATATTTTATTATTTTTCCTGATTTCATGAAAATTCTCTCGTTCGAGCAAATCTCCTTCGATTCAAGGAAATTCCCTAACTCATGATATTTCTTTATGTCAAGAAAATAATAAAATTAGGGAAAAGTGTCACGGGACCGAGCACCAACCGGCCGGCCATGCCCTAGCCGTGGCCGGTCCCGCACCTCATATCCCCATTATTTTATTATTTCTTTCAAAACCATGAAAATTCCCTGATTTCATGAATTTTTCCTAAAACCATGAAAAATATTATAAAATTAAGAAAACTTGTGGGACCGGGCCCTAGCCGTCCGGTCATGCCCTAACCGGTCCCACACACCTATTATTTTATTATTATCATTTGTTTTGTTTTTTTCATTCCATGAAAACTCTTTGATTTCAACAAAATACCTTGGTTTCAACAAAACTCTTTGATTTTATGAAAATTCCCTAAAATCATGAAAATTACATAAAATTGGGAAGAGTGCCCTGGGACCGTACCCGTAGGCCGGCCGACCATGCCTTGGCCATTGCCGGTCCCACCTCCATCATTCCCTATTTTATTATTATTTTATTTCTCTCATCTCATGGAAGTTCCCTAATTTCATAAAACTCTCCAGTTTCATGGGATTTCCCTCAATTCAGAGAAAATACATAAAATTACATAAAACTGGGAAAATATTGTGGGACCGCTTGCTAGCCGGCCGGCTGTGCCCTATCCACTTTGCATTCCATGTTTTATTTATCATTTTTCATCATCTCATGTATTTTTCCTAGTTTCAGCAAAATCCTGGATTCTGCATATTTTCTCAAAATGTTGCTCAAACGTGCACCAAAAAATATCAAAACTCTCAGGACTGAGACACGAACAACATGGTGACACAGGCGCATCCCCTTGAACGACCAAGGGTGGCCCTGAGGCTTGCAAATGTCCGGTCCTACATGTTTTAACTATTTTTAACCTAATTTGCTCAACTGCTCATGTTAGGTTCAAACTCTTTCCGAACAATCGAAAATTTGCTAAAACGACCATTTATTGGTCCCACGGCCACCAAGAGCCGGTCCCATGACCTCTTGGACGGTCCCTTATCTTTTCACGGCTAGGTTTTATTATTATTTGTCGCTCACACGAGCATCATTTTAATAAATGATTAAACCAGCATTTAATCATTCTTTCACCAACTGGTCCTCAAGAGACTTTGGTATTTTGCTCATTCGAGCATCTGGGCGTTACATGGTGAACTCATCGTCCCATGCAGCCGGTCCCTGCGTCACTCTGCGGTTGATTTGCAATAAATCATCATTTCAGTAAAATTAGGGTTTTGAATTCAAAGCTCCGCAGAAACATGATTATGAGCAGATTCAAATACTCTGATAATTTTATGTTAACTCCATGATCAACATTTTAATTTATTTTACTCGACCCACCAGTCAGTATCTTAAATTAATATTTTATTTGGTCCTGCTACCGACAATTTATCAAATGAGCGGCATTTGCTCAAACCGGCAATATTTTCTCGAATTAGCAATATTTGCTCGAACCAGCAATATTTGCTCAGATTCAAGAATATTGGTTCAACTATCAATATTTAATAACTCAGCGACACAACTTGATCGTCTTAGGTAATCAACATAATAATACCTCGTCTCAGAACATTTGCAAATCATGTTCAACTCAGCAATACATGGACTCATCGTCCCATAAAGTCAGCGACTGACTCCACAACCACGAGATATCGATCATGTTACATGGGGGGATATTAATTAGGGTTTTGGTCTGGCGGTCTACGGCACGTGTGTTCACCCATGATGAGAATGTGAGCAAGTCGTGCAATCAGTTGGAAGAGTCAGAAAAGTAGTGGGTGGAAAATTAACCAAGTCTCTGCACGATGAGCAACTGGTTTTAACATGATTTCCCACTTCCCCACTCTCTGATTCCAGCAACTGTCACACTTCATGGGATCATGGTGTTTTCAACTCTGGCATTATAAAATGTCTATGAATCCTGATTGAAAGGACAAGATTCGAATACTCGAACATTCGTCTAAATAAGCAATTTCTTGACAAGTTCATACAGACAATCTTTCGTCTACACGAACTCATCGTCTGAGCAATCACTCTCAATTGAGTAAAATCAATCATTCAGAGTGTTCTTATGCTGAATTCACAACACATCTACAATCTCAGATCACCATTGATCCCACACATTTCTCAGCTTCCCTCCTACAGATCAACCCATCCTCTCTTGTGATCGAATTGACTCTGGAACGACCATTGTTCTTGGTTTAGGCCGGAGTCCTACAGATTGGTCTCTCGAACATAAAGCATTCCCTTCTTGCAATGCACCTGTGTGAGGTTCAACATTTCGCTCGGTTCAAGGAGTCTCCACACAGACGTCTCCTCAATTCCGTAAAAACAAGCAAATCATTTTTTCCCCATCTACAAATTGAAATATCACAGGTTGGCGTAGTTCAATCAATTGGTGAATCCCTGCCTTTTCAATTGGTATCAGGCAGGAAAATACTTTTAAGACCTCATAATTCTGTGTTTGTAGCAATCTGACTCTATGGACAGAAACGCTATCTCTATAAACGTACCACCAGTCTTCGATGGCTCGAATTACTTATGATGGAAAGTTGCTATGTGTGCCTTTATTCAAGCACGTGATTTTCAATCATGGGTTCGTGTAGTTAATGGCTATGATCCTCCGTTGTTACAGAAGGCGATGTAATTGTTCCAAAAGATATGGTGTATATGATCCTGCCGACATTCTCGCTGCAAAGAAAAATTCTGACGGATTAAATGCTATCAACCATGCCATTACACCAGATCTTCAGCACCATGTGACTACGTGCACTAAGTCTAAAGAAGCTTGGGATATCTTAGAAACTGTATCGAAGGAAATTCCTCTGAGAAAGAAGTTAGGCTTAAAAACCTAAATTCTGATTGGGAAAACCTTCGTATGGCCGATGAAGATTCATTTGATGAGTTTAATCACAAGGTGTCTGAAATTGTTAATGCATCATTTGCATTGGGTAAGACTATTCCTGAAAAGGACATTGTGATGAAAATTCTCAAATCGTTGCCAGCTAAATACGATTCTAAGAAACATGCCATCGTTGAAGGAAATAACCTTAATACTCTTTCCATAAATACTTTTGTTGGGAAATTAAAGATCTTTGATCATTAGCATACATCCAAATCTGGGAAGGATATTACTTTCAAAGCATAAAAGAACACTAAATTGCTTGACATAAGTAAAACTGTTGGCAACTCTGTAGTTGATCCTATTGAGACTGATTCATCAGATGAAGATCTTGACAATTCAGTTTCACTGATCACAATATAGTTTAGAGATCTTCTTTTGAAGAAAAGTGTTGATGGTGGTTTTTAGTTCAGGGTTAAGATTGTAAAACCCTGTAATGCGTCGTCGTTGTGCAAAGAAGTCGAGTCGTTTAAGAGTGATGAGTGCCCAAGCCTCTTTACTTACATATGTATTGAGCAATTCAGTATATGTATAAAAACTTTATCCATAATGGTGCATGTAGCAACAATCCCAAATATTTTATAAATTTTATTAAACTCTCGCTTGCATTATTCACTAATGTACAGTCGGTCGAGTATTTTCCTATGCTATGTTCCCCAGATGAACTCTTAATATTAGTATGACATGACAATTATTGTTCACTCGCAGCGGAGTAGCATGAATTTCCCGAAGTGTCAGTATTAAGATCTTCATGAAAATACTCAGGAACACGCAAGTTGTACCGCTCTCTGATAAAGAGATTTCTTGTGCCAACGCACAAATAGTTTATAGAAAACTGTTTAATTTTTTATCAGCTCACGAAATTCAATTTTCTAACCTAATTTTACCTATTTGCAAAAATTAGGTCTTTTGCGCCTTGTGCAAATATCTCAACCCTATTGGTCGAGGCCAAACCTAGGTAAACTAGGAAACTGATCCTCCATGGAGCTAGTAGGAGCAAAGTCCTACCAGAAAACAAGAAACAAAAGAGGAATTGTGGAAAATAAGAGTAATGACAAATGAGGCGCGACCACACCACATAGCCGGCCAATCCGCTCCAACAGGCGCCGCCTGTGGCCGTTGGCCACGCTCCATGTTTCTCTTGCCGGCCCCCTCTCCCATCGACCAATCAGATCGCTCTAAATGCACCACACACATTAGAATGAGTCCGGACCCATGATGCTTGTTGCCCCCCTTTCCATCGACCAATCAGGTCGCTCTAAATGTGCCACACGCATTTAGAATGAGGCCAGCCCCATGCTTCTTGTCGGCCCCCTTTCCATCGACCAATCAGGTCGCCCTAAATGCGCCACAGACATTTAGAATGAGGCCGGTCCCATGCTGCTTATCGGCCCCATTTCCATCGACCAATCCGGTTGCTCTAAATACTCCACACGCATTTAAAATGAGGTCGGACCCATGCTGCTTGTCGGCTACCTTTCCATCGACCAATCAGGTCGCTATAAATGCGCCACACGCATTTAGAATGAGGATGTCCCCATGCTGCTTGTCGGGGCCCTTTCCATCGACCAATCAGGTCACTCTAAATACGCCACAAACATTTAGAATGAGGTCGGCCCCATGTTGCTAGACGACCCCCTTTCCATCGACCAATCAGGTCGCTCTAAATGCGCCACAAACATTTAGAATGAGGCAAAACCGAGCTAACACCTAGTGGTCATCGCCTCAACATAGTCGCACACACTAATTAAGGCTTTGACATGCCAAACCCTAATTCGGTTAAGACCGCTATGTCGTCCCATGCCAAATAACATCGCCTAGGCATTAAGTTCGATGTGGCAACTAGAGCTAATATCATTGAGACATATTTGGATCTAACACCAATATGACAAGATATAGTAGGCACCACTTCGCCACTATGCCACTGGCAGGTCCACTTTTTCGATATGCCATTGGCAAGCGCCACTTTGCCACCTTGCCACTACGCCATTGGAAGGCTCCACCTCGCCACTTAGCCACTGGCAAACACCACTTTTCCATTGTGCCATTAGCAGGCGCCACTTTGCCACTATGCCACTATGCAGGAGCCACTATGTCATTATGCCGCCTAGCTTGCGTGCGGTTGGTCAGAATAACTAGGTCTTGTACATTAGACCCACTCAGCAACTTGTTGCACATTTTTCCAAGAAACACTCGAGACATCAAACATGTCACAAACTGGGGGATACTCATCAGGGTATTGTTCTGGCGGTTTACAGCGTGCGGCGTGCAACGCACCCATTACAAGAAGGTGTCAGGAAATCGCTGACAGTTGAATAGCAGTAATAGAATAGTGGGTGTAAGACTGACAAGTTTCCCCTCACAATGGGAACATGATGGTGAACCGCTTCTACACAACCCCACTTCTCCACTTCCTACGAGATCAAGGGTGCTCAATGACTTGCATAAATAGGTTTTCAACCCATTTCGATAAACAACAGAGTTTTGGTTAACAACACAAGTATCTAGAAAAACACCAAGAACTGATAGCTTACATTCCGCAAGCCAGTTCCAAATTCTGATACAAGTCATAAAACAAAATCACACCCTCAAAATTTAATATTTTGATCTCAATACCTTCTTCGCTTCCCTCCCTAAGATCAACCCTTCTCCTTCACTTTGTGACCGAAGCAAGTCTGGAATGGCCATTTCTTGGTTTAGGTCAGAATTGTACATATTGATCTCTCAAATCTAAAGTACTCCCGTGTAGTGCATTTGTTTAGGGTTTAGATTTGTTTCTCGGTGGCACACCCAAATTTACCATTCCCAGCAGAATCAGTTTTTACCCCAAAACAACTGGCGACCACAGTGGGAGATTAATTTCTCGGTTGCAAATCAGTTTCTCAGGATTCATTCCATTTTTCTCAATTTCAAAAGGGTGGATCTTAGATCCAATTCAATCATTAAACTCAATTTAGGTTCAACAACCAATTTCATTTCTGGTGTTCCGTTCGCTAAGAAGCTTCACAAAAATGCTATTTCAAGCAATGCTACTGGAAATGCCTTGGATAGCTGAGCACCAGTAAATCTCCCAGATGAAAGGACGATAAAGCCGCGTGAAGACACATGAAGACGTGATTACCACTTAGGAAGACACAATGGCTTCTCTCGAGGTCTGAATGGAGCAGCCACATCTGCAACACCATAAGTGTTATATGGAGCAAGCCGGAAACGCCTTAAAGTTATCACCGATATTAATGTCTCAAGGTTCCACACTCAGGGAGATAAAAGGAAGATTCGCATCGCCGTTGTTCTAGTATGGAGATAGTCGACAACAAATCTCAACACCATTGGAGTCCTAGAAAGGCACCTGCAGAGATCACAAAAGTGAAGGTCTATCTCCATTCCACCACTACTACCATTTTATAGTCAGGAGTATCCGCTATCACTTCATCAGCAAAATGTATAGATCCAGACCATGGTGCAATTCTGGGAATTCGTACATTTACAATAAATAAAGGAGGCTTGACACATCTTCAAATCATTCATAGGGGTTCGCCTATTATGCCGACCCAATCAAGAGCAAGCCCGGGACATCTTCAGATCTACTGGAGCCTACACGTCAAGAGAGCAGCCTCAAGAAGATAACGGTGCCCACACCATCATGTCAGGAAAGAATCTGCAGCCGAGATAACTTCACGCAGAGGAAGATTCGAGAAGTTGCTGCACCAAAAGGATCCACGTTTCCCATATTTCCTTTGCCCAGGGAAGCGGGTAATGCTGAAGAGTTCTCCAAATTGCCTACCAGAAGAACCTACACCGAGATGTTCCAGCAAAATAACAGGCATCTTGATGACTACGTCAAGAGATCCAAAATTGAAGCCCTCGATTTCCAAGTGTACTGCTGGTACAAACGCATCAACAGATAACTCACAAAGAGAGAGACCTCATTAGAAGCGTCACCCACAGACATGGCATGTGGTTTAGAAAGGTTACACGACAGCTGAAAAACCTACATAATTCTTCCTGGAAAGTTCTGAATTTTCGGTGTCAGGTACTTTTCACCCACCAAACGGACTCCGAATGAATAAATTCTTTTTGCAAAAGTTAGATTTTCCTCTTAAAAAAAGAATGAGAGGTCAATCACCTCATTCCGATATCGTACGAAGATTTTGCGGTTGTTTTGGCAAGAAGACACGAATATGAAATTTTCATCAAGTCAATACACCAAGGTTGCAGTAAAGCAACAATAGGAAAGCTGCCACACACATACAATCATGGAAGAGCTACTTCGCCGAAATAAGAAAAGAGAAGGATAAGAAGAAATAACCTCACGGACATGAGTTATATTAAAAGGAGGAATCCTTATTTTGGGCCATAATGTCCGAGCAAATCCTTGCGTGTTACCAGGTTCGTGTCGTAGCCTCCACTCCTTCCTGCCAAGGATCGTGCAGTAGCGCGTAGCCGCCACTCCTTCCTGCCAAGGATCGTGCCCGTAGCCGCCACTTCTTCCTTCCAAGGATCGTGCCGTATCCGCCACTCCTTCCTGCCATGGATCGTGTCGTAGCCTCCATACTCCTCCCTGTCAAGGATCGTGATTGCAGCCAGCCAAGGTTCGTAGTTATGACTACCTTTTGTCCCATCCCGCAAAAGATCATGATGGTGTACATTTTTAATCGCTTACATATCCAGCCAATCCCTTTGCTTCCATGGAAGCCCATGCAATTCCATCCAACTTACTTTATTCCCACGACAATGTAGTCTCTTCTGATCACAGCTACTGCCAAGAATCTTTGCTGCTCGTTTGTTGATACCAGCCAGAGTTTCACTATAGCAACAACCACTACAAAGGTAATCCGTACTTATCCATATTTTAGTTTCACATGGAAGAAGTAATAGAGTCACCAGTACGGATGCAAGATGGTGATATCTTTATCATGGTCAACCCACCGGCCATACAAGATAGAAACATGTAAACCGCACTTGGGGACTGAGGCTCTACACGGAATCCTTTCACTGTCAAAGCTCAGAAGACACAGTCAACCAAAAAGTCATAGCCACGACAAGGTCATATACTCTTCAAAGGTGTAGCGTAAGGATATCATCACCTCTTTGTCTGGAATGCGCCTGGAACACTTTATGAGGCCGCGATGGACCCAAGCCTACCCAGAGAAAACAACTTTAGTAACTAAAGAGAAGTGCGACTGGGGGCTGCTCATCGCATTCCATCCCCGACAACAATCAACGATTCATGAGATAACTCCATAGACACGGCTGAAACATTTTTCTTGAAGAAACAGGGGGAGCCACGATTAACAACATAACTCTCTCACTTCTACCTCTTCGTTATCCAGTATATTTCGTCCATGTGATGTTCCAAGCATCCCAGCATCGCATCCAGGAGAGTAAATAAGCTTGTATCAAATCCCATAGGCGTGGATTCATGGTGATACAATCAAAGTAGGCTACACTTGGGGACTGAATCCTCCTTCAGGTTTAGAAGTTTAAACGCAGTCACCACCTTACCAGCGAATACAGTAGAAGCACATCTTTCACGAGAAAATAGGCTCAGGATAATTACACATGGGGACTACCAGCATGGGATGCCTTCACTTCCCTCAACCAGGTTATTTTTGATGCCAACATCGTCACTGCCAAAGATTTACGAGCCGCGGGAATTTCTCAGCATGAAGCCGTACACGTGCATCAAAGACTCCGTAAAGCACGCCGCAGAGATATTCACATATCCGGCCACACCATAGGATCTATGACCATACAGAAGTGTAACTGGGGACTGCTCATCGCATCCCATTCAATACAATAGTCCAATATGCATAAGATGGTTCGAAGGATGTCACTTGGAATGAAGTTCTTGAAGACTTGATAGCAGCACGTCGGCAACGGAACGCCTCTCAGCTCCTCTACTTCACCCAATGGCTCCGGAAGATTTCGACCATACAAGCATCTACAGTATAGCATCATCGCAATCAGAAAGGAAAGAATAATCCTTTCAGACACCGGCTCAGGAGTCTAGACACCAAATAACTTAAAGTCAAGGACGGATCAACAAAGCAGCGACATTCTCCAAGATTAGCCTTGACATGATCGTTGCCGAACATATATTTCATCCATCCATCCCAGGAGCGCAGTGGAGTTTGGGTAAATTTTTAAACCCACTAGAGAGGTTAGATACTCGTTCTTCTGGAGACAGAACCTTATTACACATTCTGGAGAAGATCGATGGTACTGTTGGCTACATGCGCGAAATAGAAAAGAGCACCTACCTTGAATTCTCCTGGATCGCCTTGCTGCTGATTATAACTATTGGAGATTCCTTTGTTTCCATTGTTGCTCGCTCTGCCGCTGCTAACAAAGAACGTCATTCACACCGAGCTAAATATCCGAGTTTGATCAACTACTCATGGATATTACACTCACAGCTAAAATACAAGAACAATATGTACTTACCTTGTTGCCGATGATTGGCACGCTCGTGATGGAGCTGCTGATAGTGACGAAGAGGAGCCGGCTGCCGCAGACGAAAGCATGGAGCCAGACGATCAACAAAAACGGAAAAGGGTTGATATCCCTTTTTATACGAACAAAGTTTCCAGAAGAAAGATTCCTTCTTGCTCCATTAACAGGAATAGATGGTTGGGCCCATAACACTCATGCTTCATAGCCGAGCTAGCAACACGCTACTACGAAGACCACTGTCCGTGCGGTCCCGTTGCTGAAGGACGACTAGAATTTTCCTGCTAATATCTACCTGCTTTATCTTTCCAATTTTAATCTTGACTGTCACCATCTAGTGCTTACCCCGCAACAATGTCACTGTTACGTGCTAAGCAGGGGACTTAATGTTGATGGTGGTTTTTAGTTCAGGGCTAAGATTGTAAAACCCAGTATTAAATGTGTCGTCGTTCTGCAAAGAAGACGAGCCGTTTAAGAGTGATGAGTGCCCAAGCCTCTTTACTTACATATATATTGAGCAATTCAGTATATGTATATAAAATTTATCCAGAATGGTGCATGTAGCAACAATCCCAAATATTCTATAAATTTTATTAAACTCTCGCTTGCATTATTCACTAATGTACATCCGGTCGAGTATTTTCCTATGTTAGAATGAGGCCGTCCCATGCTGCTTGTCGGCCCCCTTTCCATCGACCAATCAGGTCTCTCTATTTTCCTATGTTCCCCAGCTGAACTCTTAATATTAGTATGACATGACAATTAATGTTCACTCGCATCGGAGTAGCATGAATTTCCCGAAGTGACAGTATTAAGATCTGCATGAAAATACTCAGGAACATGCAAGTTGTACCGCTCTCTGATAAAGAGATTTCTTGTGCCAACGCATAAATAGTTTATCGAAAAATGTTTAATTTTGTGTCAGCTCACGAAATTCAATTTTCTAACCTAATTTTACCTATTTGCAAAAATTAGGTCTTTTGCGCCTTGTGCAAATATCTCAACCCTATTGGTCGAGGCCAAACCTAGGTAAACTAGGAAACTGATCTTCCATGGAGCTAGTAGAAGAAAAGTCTTACCAAAAAGCAAGAAACAAAAGAGAAATTGTGGAAAATAAGAGCAATGACAAAAGAAGCGGCCACGCCACATAACCGGCCAATCCGCTCCAATAGGCGTTGCATGCGGCCGTTGGCCACGCTCCATGTTTCGTTTTCCGCCCCCCTCTCCCATCGACCAATCAGGTCGCTCTCAATGCGCCACACACATTTAGAATGAGGCCGTCCCATGCTGCTTGTCGGCCCCCTTTCCATCGACCAATCAGGTCTCTCTAAATGCGCCACACACATTTAGAATGAGGTCGGACCTATGCTTTCGTCGACCAATCAGGTCGCTCTAAATGCGCCACATACATTTAGAATGAGTCCGGTGCCATGCTTCTTGTCGGCCCCCTTTCCATTGACCAATCAGATCGCTCTAAATGCGCCACAAGCATTTAGTATGAGGCCGGCCCCATGCTTCTTGGCGGCCCCTTTTCCATCGGCCGATCAGGTAGCTATAAATGCAACACACGCATTTAAAATGAGGCCGACCCCATGCTGCTTGTCAGCCCCCTTTCCATCGACCAATCATGTCCCTCTAAACGAGCCACAAGCATTTAGAATGAGGCCAAACCGCGCCAACACCTAGTGGTCATCGCGTCAACATAGCCGCACGCACTAATTAGGGCTTTGACATGCCAAACCCTAATTTGGTTAAGACCGTTATGGCGTCCCATGCCAAATAACATCATCTAGGCATTAAGTTCGATGTGGAAACTAGAGCTAATAGCATTGAGCCATATTTGGATCTAACACCAATATGCCAAGATATAGTAGGCGCCACTTCGCCACTATGCCACTGGCAGGTGCCACTTTACCGCTAAGCCATTGGCAGGCGCCACTTTGCCACCTTTCCACTACGCCAGGCAGGAGCCACCTCACCACTTAGCCACTGGCAAAGACCACTTTTCCATTGTGCCATTAGCAGGCGCCACTTTGCCACTATGCCATTATGCAGGCGCCACTATGCCATTATGTCGCCTAGCTTGCGTGCGATTGGTCATAATAACTAGGTCTTGCACATTAGACCCACTCAGCAACTTGTTGCACATTTTTCCACGAAACACTCGAGACATCAAACATGTCACAAACTGGGGGATACTCATCAGGGTATTGTTCTGGCGGTTTACAGCGTGCAGCGTGCAACGCACCCATTACAAGAAGGTGTCGGGAAATCGCTGACGGTTGAATAGCAGTAAGAGAATAGTGGGTGTAAGACTGACAAGTTTCCCCTCACAATGGGAACATGATGGTGAACCGCTTCTACACAACCCCACTTCTCCACTTCCTACGAGATCAAGGGTGCTCAATGACTTGCATAAATAGGTTTTCAACCCATTTCGATAAACAACAGAGTTTTGGTTAACAACACAAGTATCCAGAAAAACACCAAGAACTGATAGCTTACATTACCCAAGCCAGTTCCAAATTCTGATACAAGTCATAAAACAATCACACCCTCAAAATTTAATATTTTGATCTCTATACCTTCTTCGCTTCCCTCCCTAAGATCAACCCTTCTCTTTCACTTTGCGACCGAAGCAAGTATGGAACGACCATTTCTTGGTTTAGGCCATAATTGTACAGATTGATCTCTAGAATCTAAAGTACTCCCGTGCAGTGCATTTATTTAGGGTTTAGATTCGTTTCTCGGCGACACCCAAATTTACCATTCCCAGCAGAATCAGTTTTTACCAATCAGAAAAACCCCGGGATCTAGTCCAGATTAAATACACATTGTATTAAGCCGCTACAGACACTATCCTACTCCAAGCTAACTTCGGACTGGACTATAGTTGAATCCCAATCAGATCCAAGCTACAATTGTACTCCTACGCCTCTGATCCCAGCAGGATACTGCGCACTTGATTCCCTTAGCTGATCTCACCCACAACCAAGATTTGCTGCAACCCAAAATCGCAGACTTGATAATAAACAAATCTGTCTCACACAGAAAAGTCTATCGAAGGATAAAGCTGTCTCCCACAGATAAACCCTAGGTTTTGTTCCGTCTTAAGATATAAAATCAAGGTGAACATGAACCAATTGATAATCCGGTCTTATATTCCCGAAGAACGCCTAGATTAATCAATCATCTCTCTACAATCCTTCCTGACTACACATGTCTTTTGTCGAGGAATCACAAACAATGAGACGAAGATGTTTGTGACTTCTTTATCTTGCCTATCGGAGAACTCTCACGATTTCATATTAACCTCGTTCTTCTTCACCATAACTAGTTCAATTGACTCAAATGAACTACTTAAAAAGTTGTTCAATTGCTATGAGATATTATGTAACTACACAAGACACAATTGAAACAAAGATGATTCGATTCGATTGAATCGGCTCATGAACTTTATAGCCACGGTTTGCATAAAGTATTCCGTAGTAATTTAGATTTCATGTTCAGAGCACATGTTTAGATCATAACCTCTTAAGGTCACAAACAAGTTCGCGGACTTAAGACAACCAGTGGAGTTTTCCAAACTCGGCAGAAAATCTCGGCAAAGAGACTTTCGCCAGTTCGCGGACTAGGTTCGCGGACTGAGTTCGCGGACTTACACGCAAACGAGTTTTTTGGAAAATCCCAACAAAAATTCTCGGTACAAGAACTTACGTAAGCTCGCGTTATATAGCCGTTATTCACTAACCGTTTCACGTCAGAGAAATTCTCAAAGTAATTGAAACTTTTCATGACTTTCGTCACTAGGTGAAGATAAACTTGATCAAAGCGAAACGCTTTACCAACACATGATTTCGAGATATAGATAGGCGAGATATACTCGGCTCGAAATATCAAATGTATATGATCAAGTCTATATAGCATACGACTTTTGTCTCATAAGAAGTAGGAGATAGAAGAGATAGATTTTTAAGTGATAGATAAGTTCAAGTCTCCACATACCTTTTTGTTGATGAAGTTCCACGGTTTCTTGAGTAGATATTCGTTGTTGTATGACGAATCGCTATGAAGTCCTTGAGCTCAACTACACTTTTATATCCTAGTCCGAGACTTAGCTATGTATGCTAGAAATCAAGACTCATAGTTTTGATCACTAACATTGACAAACATGCTTGAGATAGCAACCCATGCGAGGTCGACCTAGCTATGCTCTAACAATCCCCCCTTTGTCAATTTTAGTGACAAAACTATTAATACATATGGAATACAAAAAAGATAAACTTTAGTGGATCCTATTCCATAGTCTAATCTTCAACGTTCCCTGAAATCTTCATCCTTCCAAGTACTCCAATGATCCCAAAGGTTGTAAGTTTAGCATCACCGTTGTTGAAGATCCGTAGCTATAACAATGAGACAAAACGAGATTCTCGATCATTATTATACAGTGTCATAGTATTATTATGTAACATCAAAGTCCAATTGTATCACGACTTTAACAATAACACTATGGTGACATGTATCATTCCCTCTTAGTCAATACTCCATCTCGATCATGGAAACCACTCCCCCTTATACAATGATTCAAAAACCATATGTATTTGTAGTGTGAAATACAATATTTCTCCCCCTTTTTGTCAGTAAAATTGGCAAAGGTACAAGAACGGGATCATAATGAAATTTCCACAAGAGACATTTCATAGACTAAAAGAAAAATACATACCAACTTAATTTAGATGCAATCATAAAGCCGAAGCTAAATGCATTCATCAAGGAGTTTTAAGATACAATATAACCCCTATAAGATTCCACAGCCGCACACCCCGCAAGATATTACCATTAAGCACAAGTTCAAAAGTACTCTCCCCCATTTGATGTCATTCCCGAAAGAACAACAAGAGCCACCTTAATTTCGAAAAAAAAGAAGGATTTTTTAATTGGACACCAAAAACCATGGAAATGATTTTCTATATCCAAAACTCAACCAAATTAATCACAAGTAAACGCATGATTAATTTAATCGGAATGCGCAACTAAATCAAACCACAAAAGTGATCAATTTAATTGATTGTGCTCAACATACGAAAACTCACGGAGCTACGACTAAGATAACCACATGGAGATGACTACCTTAATCGCTCAAATACTCAACATACGGAAAACCTTACGGAATATACGACTACATCAACCAATAGAACATGATTAGTATAGCCGTCCATATACTCAACACAAGAACTTGTGGAATATATGAAAAACTCAACTAGATTAATTACAAGAGAACCTATTATTAATCTAATTGGAATACACAACCAAACTAATCACCGAAGCTATCAATTTAATTGTCAAATGATTTTGCTCGACAAAAGAAGACTTTCAGAGCAAATAACTAAATAACCAATCAAGATGATTAATTTAGTTCAAGAATGCTCAACATATAGCATCTCATGGAACAACCAACAAGGCCAATATTAATCGACGTAGTTGTAAGGTGCTCAACATAAGATACACAATGGAGCCTTCACGGTAAAACATAACAAAATGGATCAATGAAGATAAATACCGTGGATAACATACAAGGATCTATTCTATTTTCCATCACTATTTGCATAACGACATAATAGACTTTATCCTTGTCACACAAAAGATTTTATCCTATTTTCCATCAAATAAATGACTGCATAGGCATAACTTTTGTATTTATCAAAAGTCCATTCGTCCTTTCATCAATATGAAAATCAATTCATGAACGACTTTACTTTTGACAACATATGGGACCTTCAAGTTCACGGACGCAAACAATACATATCCCATAAATAATTGCAATATCACAAAATCATAAAGATTAATACTGCAATAACAATCTTTGCCCTTAGAAGGTAGAATCAATCTTTTTCGCACGTATTTATACCAAGAGTGGTTACCAAAAGCATATAAAAATATTTTCTTAACAAAGAAGAACATACAAAGTCATTGACGACTATGCACCATAGTTCACATGAGATGATTGTGAACACTCAAGAATATATAGCAATGTGAACTACTACCCATTCTCGAACTTCCTTCTTTTTTATTCACCAATATCACTCTTGTAACAACCACAAAATAGCTTAGAATAGTATTTCTCCAAGAATCCTAGTGCCCAAGTCCAAGAGAATAAAACAAGTGCAACGAAACGGAGTAAACACTAAAAAACAAGAGACGGGACAAAGACCAATATTAACTCATCTAAATTCAACAATTTTCATCTCCATTTTGAAGGTAATTCAATAAGGAAGAGAATGCAAAAATAATTAGGTAAATCCGAGTTCGGACGAAGAAGTTACGGCCAAAACAATTTTACCGAATATCGACGTCAAGTATGCATACGGGTTTGCGAACTTAAAACCCTGGATTTTGATTTTGAATGTTGTTATGCATACTTGGTATGTGTACCATGTAGTCCAAACATCCCGAACTATTATTTTCAAACCTAAACATTTAAGAACCTTAAACACATATCAAGTTAGGTAGAAATGAACGATAAGCAAGATTATTATAAGTATTCTAAGCAAATAAAAGTACAAATCTTGCTCAAGTTTATAGACATACCTTTTTAGATGAATCCAATCGAATTCTACCGCCTTACCGAACATAATATATGTGCCCCAATTCTTTTGCTTCCCTCACCGTATACAAAGCAGGGCATTCCTTGGTGAGGATGCACTTCCAACACAATCAAGTTTCGTTGGGGTGAACAAAGTCTTGCTCACCAAAAGTGACCTTTGGATTATCATGAAAGAGATTAATTTTAGAACCTTTCACATCCAAATCCATCTTCCCAAAGAACTCTTTAAGTTCCAGCATCATGGATACTGCTTTCTCCATAGTCATGGAACTTTCTGGGAGATCATTCCTTTTCACACTCAAACCATCATTGACTTTCTTTGGTATCCACTTTTGAGTGCGTTTAGGAATGACCAAAACCTTCTTCCCATCATTCTCTTCAAGATTTTACGCAAGAGAATTGGATTGACTATTCTTTTTCAAGTTAGTCTTTCTCCAATTGGGAGCATCAGATCTTGTCTTCGTCTTTACGAAGTTATCCTTTTGATAACCATTACGATTGTAAAAAGGCTTCGTATGACGTTTATAGGCAAATCTAGGATTATCACAGCACTGATTCCTTTGCCTAAAGGTTAGACGTTTACAACCCGTAATGTCAAGAGTGTTAGCCTTAACATATGATCGCGGTTTAACAACTTCTTTTGACACCCAAACAAGAATATCATGAATTTTTTCATTCCTTATACGAAAACGACATCTCCTTTCTAGGTGACCTTTGTTTCCACAATAATGATAAATATAAGGAACGTTATTACCCGGATTCATGCGTGCTGGTTTTGGAGGTTGATATACTTTGCTCTTTTGAACCTTAACTGCCGGAGAAGGTATTTCACTTTTCACATCAGTGGAAACCTTTTGTTGAGAAGAATCACTAGCCTTGACAAATTTTACCTCTTTGCTAGTAATTGGAGCATCTATTCCCTTAGAGCTCAATCCTCGTGTATCACGATGATTTTTACTTGCTCCTAGCATAGTGGTTAATTTGCTTGAACTAGTATTGAACTTTTTAAATTCAACTTCCAACATCTTGATTTTATCAAGAGAAGCAGCTAAATCAGCCTCAAGACGTTTTTCTCAAGCGCTTTCTCTGTCGTCAAAACTTGTTTGCTGGGAGTTAAACCTTGCTTCAGACTCTACAAATTTCTCTTCCAAAAAAAAGTACTTTTGATAAAGATTATCACATTCAAGTGACTTCATACGTAGGTTTTCCTCAGAATCCTTGAGGATCGATTCGCAAGAACGATTCGAAAAATAAACACCTGCGTAACATCTTCTCAATTTCTTGTTTTCTCGACAGAGAGGAATCAGAAGAGGTGAGACATGAGAAGTTGTAATCTTCTTCATTTTCCATGAATCCAAAAACTTAACATACTCTGAGACTTCCACATCAACATCTCCATCAATATCTGAATCACCTTCATCAGAAAGTTCATCCAACTGTTCTTCTAGGAGAGTTTCGCAATCAACAGTTCTTACATCAAGAGAATGTTTAGATATTGACTTAGATGTGACAGTTCTCTCAGGTGAATCCAAGCTTTTAGAATCATCTGGTAATTTCTGAACTGGTACGTTATTAGAGATAGACTCGTCCATAATCGGATCGCTACAAACACAGACTTATAAGGTCTTTAACATGTTTGTCGGCTCTGATACCAATTGAAAAAGTGGGGGTCTAACAACACCACCCAATATTTCGCTTAGCAATATGTATGTACAAACTCCAATATATTTTTTATGAGAATCAACTAGACAGTTAGACTCAATCAATAAAAAGATATAGCAAAGAGTTTATATCTCAATCTCTCGATTTGATCTTTACTCAAGCAAATGGAAATCTGCGAGTCTTTATCAAAGAGAGATAACTTGGACGGTACCAAACACCAATGTCCAAGGATCAATCAATATAAATCAACAACCAAAGGTTGGATTTCCAATTGATGATCTTTAACGCACAACTTGTATTATTTCAATTATATAAAAAATATAATGTGGAAAAGAAATAACACAGACACCAGAAGTTTTGTTAACGAGGAAACCGCAAATGCAGAAAAACCCCGGGACCTAGTCCAGATTGAATACACACTGTACTAAGCCGCTACAGACACTAGCCTACTCCAAGCTAACTTCGGACTGGACTATAGTTGAACCCCAATCAGTCTCCCACCGATCCAAGGTATAGTTGTACTCCCACGCCTCTGATCCCAACAGGATACTGCGCACTTGATTCCCTTAGCTGATCTCACCCACAACCAAGAGTTGCTGCAACCCAAAATCGCAGACTTGATAATAAACAAATCTGTCTCACACTGAAAAGTCTATCGAAGGACAAATCTGTCTCCCACAGATAAACCCTAGGTTTTGTTCCGTCTTAAGATATAAAATCAAGGTGAACAGGAACCAATTGATAATCTGGTCTTATATTCCCGAAGAACGCATAGATTAATCAATCATCTCTCTACAATCCTTCCTGACTACACATGCGGTTTGTCGAGGAATCACAAACAGTGAGACGAAGATGTTTGTGACTTCTTTATCTTGCCTATTGGAGAACTCTCACGATCTGAAGCCAATCAAAGATTTTACTCGTACGATAGAAGATGCAAGATCAGATCACACAACTACGATAAAAGTAGTATCGGTCTGGCTTCACAATCCAATGAAGTCTTTAAGTCGTTAACCTGGTTTTAGAGAATAAAACCAAAGGTTAAAGGAGAATTGACTCTAGCGAGCGCACTAGTATCACACAGACATGTGGGGATTAGTTTTGCACAATGCTAGATGTCTCCTTTATATAGTCTTCAAATCAGGGTTTTTCCTTAGTTACAAAGCAATCTATATTCACCGTTAGATGAAAACCTGATTTAGATTCAAGCTAATATTTCTCAACCGTTAGATCGAAAACTTAGCTTTTCACACACACTTGGGTATACGTTTACTGGATTTGTGAAAACCATGACCAAACGTGTACGTGTATGTTGTTTCAACATAGTAACCCAAAAGTTTAACCATATGAGCATTTCATATTAAGCTCGTTCTTCTTCAGCATAACTAGTTCAATTGACTCAAATGAACTAGTTAAAGAGTTGTTCAATTGATATGAGTTCTTATGTAACTACACAAGACACAGTTGAAACAAAGATGATTCGATTCGGTTGAATCGTCTCATGAACTTTATAACCACGGTTTGCATAAAGCATTCCTTAGTAATTTAAGTTTCATGTACACAGCACATCTTTAGATCATAACCTCTTAAGCTCACAAACAAGTTCGCGGACTTAAGACAACCGGTGGAGTTTTCCAAACTCAGCAGTAAAACTCGGCAAAGAGACTTTCGCCAGTTCGCGGACTTACACGCAAACGAGTTTTTTGGAAAATCCCAGCAAAAATTCTCGGTACAAGAACTTCCGTCAGTTCGTGGACTGGGTTCGCGGACTTGGCAAATCCAATTTCTCCGGTTTCTCTCAATCAACAAAGTTCGAAAACTTCGGATTAAGGAATACATGGTTATGTAATCTAAACTCTCATTCCAATCATTGAGACATTCTCAGAGGACATTATATAGCCGTTATTCACAGACCGTTTCACGTCAAAGCAATTCTCAAAGTAATTGAAACTTTTCATGACTTTCGTCACTAGGTGAAGATAAACTTGATCAAAGCGAAACGCTTTACCAACACATGATTTCGAGATATAGATAGGCGAGATATACTCGGCTCGAAATATCAAATGTATATGATCAAGTCTATATAGCATACGACTTTTGTCTCATAAGAAGTAGGAGATAGAAGAGATAGACTTTTGAGTGATAGATAATTTCAAGTCTCCACATACCTTTTTGTTGATGAAGTTCCACGGTTCCTTGAGTAGATATTCGTCGTTGTATGACGAATCGCCATGAAGTCCTTGAGCTCAACTACACTTTTATATCCTAGTCCGAGACATAGCTATGTAGGCTAGAAATCAAGACTCATAGTTTTGATCACTAACATTTACAAACATGCTTGAGATAGCAACGCATACGAGGTCGACCGAGCTATGCTCTAACAAACTCCTTGATAAATGCATTTAGCTTCGGCTTTATGATTGCATCTAAAGAACAAGTTGATATTTTTGCTTTCTTTTGGTCAAGAAATGTCTCTTTCGGAAATTTCATTAGGATCCCGTTCTTGTACCTTTGCCAATTTTATTGACAAAAAGGGGGAGAATTAATATGTAGTTCACACTACAAATATATATGGTTTTCGGATCATTATGTAAGGGGGAGTGGTTTCCATGTGATATGGTGTATTGACTAAGGGGGTGTGATACATATCACTATAGTATTGTTGTTGAAGTTGTGATATAATTGGACTTTGACGCTATGTAATGATACTATGAAACTGTATAAAGATGATTGAGAACTATTGTTTTCTTGTTGTTATGGCTACGGATTTTCAACAACGATGATGCTAAACTTACAACCTTTGGGATCATTGGAGTACTTGGAAGTGACGAAGATTTCAAGTAATGTTGAAGATTAGGCATGTGGAATATGAGCTACAAAAGTTAATTTATTTATTTTTTGTATTCCGTATGTATTAATAGTTTTGCCACTAAAATTGACAAAGGGGGAGATTGTTAGAGCATTGATCGGTCGAACTCGCATGCGTTGCTATCTCAAGCATGTTTGTCAATGTTAGTGATCAAAAATATAAGTCTTGATTTCTAGCCCACATAGCTAAAGGTCTCGGACTATGATAGAAAGTGTAGTTGAGCTCAAGAACTCCATGGAAATCATCATACAAGACGAAGGACTACTCAAGGAACTGGTGGATCTTCATCGACTAAAAGGTATGTGGAGACTTGAAATTATCTGTCACTCAAAAGTCTATCTATTCTATCTCCTACTCTTGAGACAAAAGTCGTTTTGAAATATAGACTTTCATTATGCACATTTGTTATTTCGAGCCGAGGCGAGATATGTGTTGGTAAGCTTTCTCTTTAGCCGAATTCATCTTTACCTAGTGACGAAAGTCATGTTATGTTTAAATCACTTTGAAAATTGCTTTGACGAAAAATGGTCTGTGAATAACGGCTATATCCATCCTCTGAGAATGTTTTAATGATTGAAATGAGAGTTTAGATTACATAACTATTGGCGGAAGTTCTCGACCCGAGAATTTCTGCTGGAGTTTGTGAACTCCTTCCATGAGCTTAAGTCCGCGAACCCAGTCCGCGAACTTGAGCAGGTTATTTCTAAAACTGGTTGTTCTTGAACTCCTGTTTATTTAAACTAAGGAATTCTTTTGCAAACCGTGGTTATAAAGTTCATGAAACGATTCGAGTGAATCAAACCGTTTTTGCTTCGATTGTGTCTTGTGTAGTTACATAATATCTAAGCAATTGAACAACTCTCTAACTAGTTCATTTGAGTCATTTGAACTAGTTATGGTGAAGAAGAATATGGTTGATATGAAAGTAATCATATGGCTAACCATTTGGTTAACTATAGTTGAACCAACAAATGTTAATGTTTGGGAACGGCTCGTAAACCAAAAATTGGACATTTCATTTGTGTGTAACAATATAAGTTTTCGATCCAACGGTTGAGAAATATTAGCTTGAATCTAATCAGGTTTTCATCTGACGGTGAATCTTGAATGCTTTGTTACCAAGCTAACATTAATTGCAAACCCTGATTTGAAAACTATATAAGGGAGAACTCTAGAAACTGGGAAAACTAATACCCACACCTTACGTGTGATACTAGTTGCATAGCTAGAGTCGATTCTCTTTTAACCTTTTGTTTCTTCTTTTAAACCAGGTTAACGACTTAAAAACTTCATTGGGATTGTGAAGCCAGACCGATACTACTTTTCTTATAGTTGTGCGATCTGATCTTGCATCTTCTATCGTTACGAGTACGGTTGTAATAATTGGCTCGAGATTTTATATCTCCGATAGGCAAGATAGAAAAGTAATCACAAAGACTTTGTCTCATCGTTTGTGATTCCACAATATCTTTTTTCGCTGCGTCGATTAAGATTATTGTGAGATGATCAATAATACTAGGTTGTTCTTTGGGAATATAAGACCGGTTTATTGATTGGTTCATGTTCAACTTGATTTATCAAAAGACGGAACAAAACTCGTAGGTATATTCGTGGGAGACGGATTTATCTATTACCGTAGACTTTTCCGTGTGATAAAGATTTGTTTATTAAAGTCTTCGACTTTGGGTCGTAGCAACTCTTAGTTGTGGGTGATATCAGCTAAGGGAATCAAGTACGTAGCATCCTGCTGGGATAAGAGGCGTATGAGCATAACTGTACCTTGGATCAGTGTGATATTGATTAGGGTTTAACTACAGTCCAGACCGAAGTTAATTTGGAGTAGTCTAGTGTCTGTAGCGGCTTAATACAGTGTATGTTCATTCTGGACTAGGTCCCGGGGTTTTTCTGCATTTGCGGTTTCCTCGTTAACAAAATTCTGGTGTCTGTGTTATTTCTTTTCCGCATCATATTTTGTTATATAATTGAAATATCACAGGTTGTGCGTTGTTCAATCAATTAGAATATCCGACCTTTTGGTTGTTGATTTAAATTGATTGACACTTGGATATTGGTCTTTGGCACCATGCAAGTTATCTCTCTTTGATAAAGACTCGCAGATTTCTATTTGCTTGAGTAAAGATCAAATCGAGAGATTGATATATAAACTCTTTGATATACTTTTATCTAAATTGAGTCTGACTGTCTAGTTTATTCTCCAGAAAGTATATTGTAGTTTGTCCGATTGTTTATCGAATTGTTGGGTGTGGTTGTTGTACCCCCACTTTTTCACCAGTAGTTTTCGTACCTTTGCCAATTTATATTGACAAAAAGGGGGGAGTTAATGTGTAGTTCACACTACAAATACATATGGTTTACGGATCATGTAAGGGGGAGTAGTTTTCATTGTGAGATGAAGTATTGACTAAGGCGGAGTGATACATATCACCGTAGTATTATTGTCAAAGTTGTGATACAATTGGACTTTGATGTTGTGTAATAATACTATGACACTGTATATAACAATAATTGAGAACAATGGTTTTCTTATTGTTATGGATACGGATCTTCAACAACTATGATGCTGAGTTGAACACGTTAAGAATCACTGGAGTACTTGGAAGTGACGAAGATTTCGAGTAGTGTTGAAGAACCAATGAAATCAAGCATTTGGATGAGAAGCTACAAAGTTTATTTATTTTGTAATCCATATGTATTGATAGTTTTGTCACTAAAATTGACAAAGGGGGAGATTGTTAAAGCACTGCTCGGTCGAACTCTCAAGCGTTGCTATCTCAAGCTTGTTGTCAAGTTTAGTTGCCAAAACTATAATTCTTGATTTCCAGTCTACTTATAGCTATGTCTCGTATTAGGATATAATGTGTAGTTGAGCATTAGACTTCACCGTGTTCATCGATTGAAGACGAAGAACTACTAAGGGGGCTTGTGGAACTTCATTAACGAAAGGTATGTGGAGACTTGAACTCATCTATCACTCGGAAGTCTATTTCTATTCTATCTCCTATTGAGACAAAAGTCGTATATATAGCTCTATAGAATTTAATTTATACATATTTGATATTTTGTGCAGAACTTAACTCGCTTACATATTTCTCAAAATATGTGTTAGTAATCTTTCGCTTTAACCAAGTTCATCTTATATATTGATGAAAGTCAAAAGATGATCATGCGAAAATCGCCTGGTAACATCTTACATGATTTGTGTGAGATAGTCATTTGATGTAGACTCATAATGTTTCGTATTTATCTATTGATCACTTGAAAATTGCTTTGAAGCTAATAGTTTGTGTGAGACAACTATTCTCGTCTTCCAAGAATGTTTCAATGATTAAGATGGAGTTTAGAATGATTAACCATTGATTGAATATAACATAATATGCGTACTTGTATGTTAACTGTTTCAAGTTATTCAAAGTCCGGGAACCATAGTATGCATACCCGTATGCGTACTGGTTGGTTAGTTGAAAGTCCGGGAACTTAGTATGCATACTCGTATGCGTACCGGCGTAAAGTTCAAGTCCGGGAATTCCACCTAGTTTGGAGATATGTGTACCCGTTCGCATGCTGGTGAACCCGAACTATGTTTGGCCACTTAGGTATGCGTACCCGTTTGCATACTTGAGTGGGTTAAGTTCTAAAATCGGTTTGTTCATGAACTAATACATTTATATATTAAGGAATGCAATCTTTTGCGAACCGTGGCTATAATGTTTATGAATTGATTCATGTGAATCAAAATGGATTTTGCTTCAATTATGTCTTGTATACTTCTATGAGAATATAAAAAATTGAACAACTCCATAACTAGTTTCATGTGAGTCATTTGAACTATTTGTGATTAAGAAGAACAAGGTTGATATGAAATTGTTCATATGGATAACTTCGCTTAACTATTATTGACCCAACAATGTGCACACGTTTAGGTACGGTTACCCATATCTAAATGAAGTCATATTTCATTTGTGTATAACAAGCTAAGTTCGATCTAACGGTTGAAAGATATTAGCTTGACTCTAATCAGGTTTTCATCTAACGGTGAATATTGAATGCTTTGTTACCAAGGTAACATTGATTGCAAATCCCGATTTGAAGACTATATAAGGGAGAACTCTAGCAACTGGGAAACCTAATCCCCACACCTCCTGTGTGATACTAGTTGCGACTAGAGTCGATTATCCTTTAACCTAGGTTTTTCCTAAAACCATTATAGGTTAACGACTTAAAGACTTCATTGGGATTCTGAATCCAGACCCAACTATTTTCTCTGTAGTTGTTTGTTTTGATCTTACTTTGTTCTATCGTGTTGAGTACTATCTTCTCTAAGATTTTCTCGAGAATTAATCTCCGATAGGTAAGATAAAAAGTAGTCACAAACATCTTCGCCTCATCGTTTGTGATTCCGCAATATCTTGTTTCGCTTCCATACGATTAATATTATTGTGAGGTGATTGATATTACTAGGCTGTTCTTCGGGAATATAAGTCTGGTGTATCAATTGGTTCCTGTTCACCTTGATTTATCAAAAGACGGAACAAAACTCGTAGGTATTTTTTTGGGAGACAAATTTATCTATTCAATATACTTTTCTATGCGAGATAGATTTGTTTATCAAGTCTTCAAATTTGGGTCGTAGCAACTCTTAGTTGTGGGTGAGATCAGCTAAGGGAATCAAGTACGCAGAATTCGGCGTGATTCAAGAGGCGTAAGGAACGCGACTGTACCCTAATCAGTGTGAGGTTGGTTAGGGATCAACTACATTCCAGTATGAAGTTAATTGGTAGTAGGCCGGCTAGAGTCTGTAGCGGCTTAATACAGTGTGGTGTTCAAATCTGGACTAGGTCATGAGGTTTTTATGCATTTGCGGTTTCCTCGTTAACAAAATTTCTGTTGTCTGTGTTATTTCTTTTCCGCATTATATTTTTATATGATTGAAATATCATAGGTCGTGCGTAGTTCAATCAGTTAAATAATCCAACCTTTGGTTATTGATATAAATTGATTGACACTTGGATATTGGTCTTTGGTACCATCCAAGTTATTTCCCATATTAATCCGGCTCATAGATTTCTATCTGTTCGATTGCAGATTGATTTGAGAAATTGAGATATAACTCTTGGATGTATTTTATTTGATTGAGTCTGACTGTCTAGTTGATTCTCTTGGAAATATATTGGAGTTTGTCCATACAGATTTCCTAAACGAAATATTGGCCCGGTTTTTCATAAAGTATCATTACTGGATTGTTTTTGCAGGCTGATTGCAGCTTATGTTTGAACATCGATACTGGGGAAGGTCTGTATATTATCTTATGATTCTAAGATATTTTTTAGCCATGTCATATGTTTAAATCCATGTGATGGTTGTGACTAAGATACTTTGGTTACCCATCGACCACTATGCATTTGTATGACTGTATCCAAATGTTTTCGCCACAACTTATCTTGTGAAGGTGACATTTCTTTTCTTTTGCTTAAACTCAATGCATAGTTTTATTTGTTCTTCTTCTTAGTTCTATTACTTATATATCTTATTTGAATGTTGTTGACTTGTTGTAATGCAGACATGAAAATTATAGAATGAAGATAAGAGAGTCAGAGAGTAACAAAGACTTTGTGTTTCTAAGTTTCTTGCTTTCTTTAGCATTTTTTTTTACGTGTGTTTCTTTTCATGTGTGTGAGAGAGTAAGAGACATAACTACTTACGAGTAATGTTTTTAAGACTGTGTATGTGTTTGAATGTGTGTTTGAAGATAATTTGGTTGATATATTTGAGCAGTTGAACTTAAATTTCAATTATGAATATGTTTTACAGGGTTTTAAATTTTTTTTGTCAGAACCGGATATTGTCGGATAAATATTAGATATCCGATAGCTTAGACTATCGGAATTCGATATCTGATTTTTGATATCCCATATGATATTACCGAATATCGAATACCTGATAGCGCTTAACCTATTGGATACGGATTTCTAAGATCGGATATTCATCCGTTGACAACCCTACCTATTGTTTATATAATAGTTCTTCACATCCACACATGAAGATACAACACAGCCATTAGTTCCTTCCACGGTAAAGAGGATGGTTAAATTCTAGGATATTTGATATTTTGTATCTTTTAACTAAAAGTTTAGTAATTCTCTATATAAAAATAGAGTTTTTTCGAGCGCTCTCATTAACCGGAGCTTCTGGTTGATTCTGGCCCCACCATGATATCTTTTTTTGGTAATTTTATATTTTTTTGTTCACAATATATTTTCGGCCAATCACAACAAAATAAAAAATTATCAAAAATAACTAAATATAATAAAATCTAATACATTGCCAAAAATATTAAAAAAAAAATCGGCCACATTTAATCCTAACAATTAAATTCACAAACAAAATAAAGAAAAAAAAATTAAAAACAAAATTAAAATAAAATCACATCAAAAAGAATATCATTGATGACGATTTCATCACAAAATCAAATAAATCACAAAATTATAAAAAGAAAAATGTCCAATGTCCAATTACAGTTTTTGATAGTTACATAACTAATCCTAATTACAATTCCACGCTACTAATTAATATTAACACTAACTCTAACTGCGATTACAATTACAATTCGAAAGAAGTAAAAATACTTTGATCAAAATTTATAAATCAATATAGATAGAGTTGTGAATGCTTAACGGATCAAAATGTGTTACCCATTCTGCAAGAAATCGACTGTTAAACTTGTCCAATAATTCAAAATATAAAACGTCAATAAAAAATCATGGAAGTAGCATAACATGATTTGAACAAAACTAAAAATGAGGAACCAAAAAACCTCAATAAAAAAGTATAATTGACAAAAATGAATATTGGTTTTTAATTTTCTTAATATTGTTCATTTCATAAAATATCAAAAAAATAAAAACAATGTCCTTTTTTAGACGTGTAGAAGATCCTCAATAATTACTTTGGAAAAATAACTCAACAAATAAATATAGTTGTCCAAGAATAACATTTATTCATTTATCTTATAGGTAAATATGCTAAAAATATTGTTTAGGGTAAGAAAAATATATTGTTTATTACCGGGTAAATTCCATTAATAGAAAATAAAAATATAAATTAGATAAACCAAGATTTTCGTAGTCTGAACTTGCCAAAAGTAATAAAAATTGAAATTATACACTAGAGAGAAAAAAACAGCTAGCCAAAATATAAATATCTCGGATATTTTTAGATATCGATTAGTATTATTTTCAAAACAAAATCTTTTTATTTATGGAAAAATGTTCTTTATATCAGTCATTGTAGCAAAAACCACGCCCCATCTTCGACGTTGCTTCTCTCTTCTCATGGTAGCTTCTTTTTTTTTTTTCTTAATTTTTTTTTCCGATTTGTTATATTGTTGTCTAATCAACAATCTATTGTAGTTTTATTTTATAGGTATCCTCGAAACTGTTAGCACTGCAAATATTATGTGAATAGGATGGCCAATAGATATTCACATGAAAGTTTATTTCAAATGGGATCTCTAATAGATTTTCCCATGGAAGAAATTGGTAATCTCTTTCTCTTTAAAATCTTGGCATATATACTGGAACCCAATTTTCTTTCTAAATAAACGACTCACGGAAACGTGAGAAATTCACCCCTCAGTAAGATCTTGTTTATTATTGTTATCATTATTTTCCTTTTCTCCCTCATTTACCGAGAGAGAAAACAATGGAATCGCAGTGTTTTTTTTTAAAGCAGGAATCACAGAGGTGAAGGAAATAAAGAAACTGATATATAAAGTTTTTCTATAAATAAGATGAATGGCGACAAAGCAAGTTGAATAAGAGGCAAGACATCTAAAAGTATATTTTTGTTTTTATATTTATCAATTAAAGTTATTTTGAAGATTAGTTTTCAGATTCTTCTTAAATTGAATTTGAGTTATTTTGATAGAATGCAGACGATGCAGTGGTTTCTTCTTTGGGTAGTTTAGAATCTACACCAACAAAAATATTGCAACAATAAAATGTGGTTAATCCAAAAAATAATAATTGTAGAAATTTTTGGATATTGAAATAATTTTATTTCCTAAACAGTCTTTGTTTATGGAATTCGTGGGTTTGGTGTGCATATAAAGCATTGAGCAAAAGCCGAATTTTGCTTGCAGGTTTCTTCACAGTCTAGAGATTTGTAACGAGTAAACGTGGCTATCCAAAAAAGACATTGGAGCAAAAGCCAAAACTCCCATGTTTTTGCCCCGCTTCTCGCTTTATTAAGGTTTTGTGTATTTTGTTTGTTTTGCAGTTGAATTATCATATATGTGCATCCCAAGAAAATGTAATCGACATCTTTTTCTCCTATTTATGTTGTTTCTTTTAATCCGGTTGTTTGTTTTTACGAATGGATAACTTTATTTCTGTTGATTTTTTTAAGTTTTGTGCATTTTGTTAATTGTATGCTGCAGAATAATCTTTTCGCGGGTGTTGTTTTTGGTGCTCACTATTCCTAATCATAGTCATAGTACTTAATCTTTCCGATTTTTCTTTTTCTCATGCCACTGTTGATTTTTCTGGAATCCATTCCAAGAATGGAGAACTACTCTTTCTGGTGTTGTTTTGTAGGTGCAAATGGAAGAAAACTTTTGCTTCAGGATAGGGCGGGGCAGTTTGTATGAGGAGAACTTGCTAGCTTCTCGTGGTATTTTGTATGGGTGAGATAAGCACCAAACTTGCTATCTTTGGTCTTAAATGCTCAATTTGATACGGTTTATGTCCATAATAATCATTTGATTAAAGTACTCAAATTCATGTTTGATGTTTGGTTGGAATTGGTTGAATCAGAAAGTAAGAATCTTCATGCTGCTTAGGATTCTCACGGGTGATACACTGAATTTATTGGCCACTACAGAAGGGAGTTTGCCTTTACTTTCACTTATGCAACAAAGTAAGGATAAATTCTCGGCGAAACATTAGCTCCAATCTCCATTTCAGGGGTCGTTTTGCATGTCGCAGCCACATGCCTCAACCAACAGAATTTGATAGCTATGATAGCTCGAGCACAATAAATTTTAGGTATTGGTCAAGTTCCGAATTTTGATATTTATGTCAGGTTCAAAATATTAGGTATGATAGCTCGAACACAATAAATTTTTGGGTTTGGGGTTTTCTCATATAGATTATGAACGTATTATATTACCTATCTAAGCCAACAGAAATACACGGTCCGACAATATGTATTCGCAGCATGCATGTTTTGGTACAGTAACAAATTAGAAATCATTGGTATAGACATATCTAGAAATTATGTAAGACAATGGATACTCAAACACGTGCCTGGTCTCTTCGTTATTCTTAAGATTGTTAACAGAAATCCCTATATCTCTTACGAGGATCTTCCTTTCAGTGACCAGTACAATAATTTTGACTGCAATATGTCGATTAATGATTGTACTACTTTTGAGCCAAAGTTTGCTCAATGAGTGTGGTACAAAAAACTTGGAATTAATATTGCATAAAAAATTATTTTTCTTCTCATGATCGACTATTTGATTGGAAGAGACGTTGCACATTGTACATGATAACGCAATGGTAATCGGTGAGGCCAAAAGTTGATCTTTGTTATAGAAACTCATGAGTTTGACAACAACTTTGAAAAAAATCAAGTCTCGATTGAATCAATTTCTTATAGTGATACAAAACTTTTCTTGTTGTTATTACCTTGACCCAAAACTTAAATTCAAAGATGTTACCATTTTTTACATTTTAAAGGTTAAATATCCTAGGATTTTCAAGATTTGTTAAATGTAGGAAGCATTTGTAAGTTAAATTCAGAAATGCTGGAACATTTTACATTTTTTACCCAGCTGAATTTATAGATTTGCTGGAACTATGTCACGAGATAAGAGAGATCCATTTGCGGACTGAGAAGACTGATGAAGAACACACGATGATGGAGTACAAATCAGGTGATCAGTTTTCCATAGGTCAGGTATCTCTTTAAACTCTATCCTGACTAGAGTTGCATTCTTTCTTCGAGCTCATAAGTCTGTATTAAAAAAAAAATCTTAAGTAAGCTCCATCAATGCTGAAAAAAAGAGGTATCTTGGTGGTTTCATCTTGGTGCTTGCTTTGTGACCCTAAAGATGAAGAAATTGGGAACCTCAAACATGTTGGGAATGAGGCGAGTGAAACTACACAAAGTCAAAGAACTTAACAGGATCTTAAGGACTGATGTCAGCAGATATTTGATCCAATGCCATTTGACATCATGTGGGAATTGTGCAAAGAGCGGTGCTCACAAGCACATTATGGGATTAATGGAAATGTCGATGAAATTATTTTGAAAATCAAGTACTTCTCTTTGATCCTTAGATTTTCATGTGAGGATGTATTTAGCGGTTATTCTACGTGGAAAATTATTTAGCAACTATTCTATGTGAGGATGTATTTTGGATTTCTTTGTAGTAAGTAATTCGCAGTTGTAGCTTCTATAATGTTTTATCAAAGCTTGGTCGTGGGTAGTTTAGTGTATGTACTGGTGGTTAAGTGGATCATTGCAGGTTGATTGGAGGAAACAAGTTTTGTAATGCTCTTAGTTTGTAGAGTTTTGAAACTCCTGCACTGGGAAGAATATATTAAAAAGATATATATCAAAAACGTAGGATACTCATTTTACAACGCTACATCATATGCTTCGACAGATTGTGAAGCAGAATATACTTATTTTCAGGTTGGAAAATATTTATCAATAACTAATTTTTCTATGACAGGAATGTTACATTCAATGTTTAATTCCAGTTGATAGATTGTGAAGTTTGAAATCGTTCGTTAAACATCCCTGTGACACAAATATATAGTTCCTAACAGATGTAGAAAAGAAGTTGAATCCAACACATCTCTCAGACTCAAATATATTTCCAAACATGGAGAGGACCATTTGATGTACAAAAAGAGTTGAACAAAACATCTTATAACACTATAACACAAAACTAAAGTGGAGTGTAAACTTTATATAAAGATTAGGCGTTATGGCATTATTTCTAAATCTAAAGAATTAGATTCTCTATACATTAAAAAGAAAAAAAAAAGTGTATTTTACGTTCATGCAGTAATAATTCACATTTCACGGGTTTATTAAAATTGTAACAGTATTCTGGTATTGTCTCTTTAGAAAAACAACCATGTAAAAATAAGAAAAAAAGAGAGGACATAATTGCTTTTTTAATTTCTAACTAATATTTAGTCGTTTTTTATATACTAATTAATTTCAGAATGTGGCCTCCCAAGTTGGTAACAATGATTTTAATCTGATGTTACATTTTTTTTTAAACCGACAATGATAGTTTCATGAAGAGATTCCAAAGCTTATTTTCAACAGACATCAAAGTGGAGCAGCTTCACCTTCTATGAAAGTCAGAGTAATTAAAAGATGGAAAACAAGACCATCGAACAAAGAAGAGTATCTCCATCTCAGGATGCAGTTATTTCTAAAATAAAGTCACTATGAAAGTCATAAGGAAAAGTTTAAGTAGCAAAGGATAATGCCATCACAGATTTTGTGGTTTTAACTTTCAATGGTAAATGTTGGCATGTGCAGGAAATTATGATTGCACTTTACTGATCAAACGCATATGGTCGTGGTACCAAAGACGACGAAAATATTCTATTGTATAAATTAAATTTTACTAGATATCATATAATATATGCTTCAACATTTTATGCAAGTAATTTTTCATGATTATTAGTTTTTCCTTACTTTGTATTAGATTATATTCTTCTCTGTGTTATTTTAATCTGAATTATTCAATGTTTGATGATTTCCATATGTAAATACATTTAGGCTTGTGCGGAGAGACAAAGAAAACCAAAAGACATTCATTATGTTATCGATGAAAAATATTGCTCAATATATATTTTACCTTGATGATTTACCAACATAATTGTATGATTTAATCGAGACGGAGGAATTTATAAGATAACAAGATTTTTTTTTTTTTGAAAATATGGTACATCTTGATCCCGATGACGTTTCTGGTGATAAAGTAAAGGCACATAATAATTGAGTACACTACAACAAAAATATATCGAAATAAAAAAACATAACCTTAAGAAATTTAACGAGCATTATATAGTCAATTTATGAAGCCACAAATAAGTGTTAATCCTTGAAGATGTTTGGTTTACAAACCCTTATTTTTTATTATTTTTCTTTACTTTGGTTTTTAGTTTTTATTAGATTGTTGATTTTTTTTTATTTTAGTACTATGAGTTTATCGAGCTTTTATAAGCTTCTTTAGAATAATTTGTTTTTATAATGAAATTGTCTGTAAAATATGGATCCAATTTTTCATAAACGGGAATAGACCCGTCCATCGCACGGGTGAAAAACTAGTTACTCTAATGACGATGATACGTGAATCAGTTGAATTGAAGGAATTAGATACCCTTAATAGAGATTTTGGGCTTAAGCATGTTTTCTAAGGTCAGCCCACCTGCAATCAAACCTGAATAGAAAAGCTGGGCGTCGTATTTAGTAACTTGCAAGAAAATTTTTGGGCCACCTTGTACTGGAACACATTTGCCACCCTTCACCTTCAGGGCCGGGCCTGTAGGTCTATATACGTATATGTAGGGGTGAGCATTAGTCCCGTAATCCGCAGATTTAACCGGGACCAACCGTATTTTTGCGGATGGATGCCCGGACTGTTTGCTAATGGGTTGAATGCGGATGGAATTTTGGAAATCCAACGGATTACGGATTGGACCCGGATGCAGTCTTGAAAATCCGTTGGACATCTATACCCGTTAGATTAAGTGCATTTATAAAGTTTCTAGAAAATACTAGTATGTAACCCGTGCTACGCACCGGGTCTGGTGGGAATTGCCGATCGTTGTGGCGGGGCTTCTCCCTGCTCCCATGGCCCAGATTCATTGGAACATCTTTAAATCGGACGTGCACTTGGTTATTAGAAATACCCAAATGTAAAATTTGTAAAGTGTTAACTTTGACATATTGTTGCAAGCTTCTTAAAATATGTAAAATTTGTAAAGTGTTAACTTTGACATATTGTTGCAAGCTTCTTAAAATATATCGAATCTTCGACTTTCTTTGATAAACCTGGAGGTCCAACTGATATGCATATCACGTTGCATTTTTGAAAATGACCACCCGTTATTTCACACATTCTTATGTTTTCTTGTTCTCTGATTTATTAAAACTTCTTCTTTATTATGACCGATCAAACAAAAACTTCTTCTTTACTAAAATATTAGACCACACTTTTTCTGGAGTTGTGATCGGCTCATTCCAAAATATTACTAATAATTTCCACCACTCGTTACAGATTTAGGGCTCACTTAAAACATATTTAAGATCCCATATTTATCCCATGTGGTACCGCTTGTTCTTATAGAATGGAATGAAAGTATGATACTGTAATATCAAGAAGAAATATATTTAATTCAAGATAACCAAATATATTAATTTTGATTAAATTGATGAAAAATAATTTCGATGTATTATCTTGAAAAAAAAAAGACTATGATGCATAAATTTACCAAATAGAAGCCAAAAAATAACGTATGCATGTTTCAGTATATATAGTGCAACATTTAATATTTGACACTAGCAAAAGAAATGCAATAACTGATATTTTCTTATTTCACCTTCAAGAATAGCTACTCAGTGTTGCACATCTTTCCTGGAAGTGTAAGTATCTGGAAGGAGTTAAGGAGTTAACTGAATATCCTTTTAAGTAGCCCATTACAGAATTCATACCACCAAAGTTTAATAAGCTTATAACAGAAGAGAGTACGCAAACATGAAGGCATAATTAGATTCCAAATTTGGCTCAATGAATAGAAACCTTGAATATTGCAATATAAAAAAGAAGAGCCTTTAGAGCGCCTTGAAAAATCTAATACATCTTTTGCCCATGTACACCTTATACACTGGTACTATTGAAATTACTACGCATTTGTGGGAGTTGAACCCACAACTGTATGGTAAATACCATGTGCTCTGCCATTTGATCTAAGATAACAACTATACTTGAATTTGTTTGTGATTTAATAACATGAGAGTATAGCAAAAAGATATTGTACCTAACACCCTGCTACATTTTACTAATAACAGTTTTGATTTATCAATTGTAGAGTGAAATTCATCGCATTAACAAATATTTATAAGAAAACTCATCTAAAGCTCCCTTGATTAACTCTCATGCCTTAGCTTGAAGAATGAAAACATAACACTATTTGGCGCCACCATTAAGTGCTTACAGTGGCTGCAAGCAAAAAGCATGGAATATACAATAAGAAGATTTTTTGATATGAAATTTAGATAAGAAAAAGTCATGCTTTAAGAAGTACAGAACAATGAGACGCAAGTGCCCTAGTAGAAAACTATATCAAGATATACGCTAAAGATTCAAAACTATGGCATGACCGCGCACCATAATAAGTTTTCAAAGTATGAAGTATATATATATCATGGCTCATCCAATTTCATAGAAGAAATATTCTAATAAGACTAATGCAAAATTCTGACTGGCCTTAAATCCCATCTAAAAAGCAGGCACGTATGATGATCGATGATTTTTAAGAGAAAAAAATGTGTGAAGATTCAAGTATATCTTTGGAAACCAAAGAATAATTGCATATGCACTGGTATCTTCACTTTTTGTACCTTGAATGACCCTACAACCTTTTCCCGAGACATGATTGTAAATGTATGATAATCATATATATATATATAGTCTCTAACTGAAACTTTGTATTTGTTACACTTGCAAAGAAACTTATAATATATCGTGACTTGCATCTGGCCTTAGGGCAACAAATAACACAGTTGAGTGGGTTCATTAATTGGGATACATGGGCTCCTTCAATCTCTATACATCTTTCAATTCAAATTTAACAGTAAAATAACATATTTTCACATTAAGCTTACCAGTATTTACAGAGCATAAAAAAAGTGATTCCCGTTGAGCTGCATATAAGCAGACATATGAAAGTTCTTTTGTTCATGGTTCATTGGCTTCATAGAAAGTGATTTCAAATAAAGTCCGAAACAACTGGCATCACATGAAATCAGAGAGATATCAGTACACTAACAGTAATCCAGTAAAGATTAATAACGACATACAAATACAATCACAGAATTATAAAGAATGACCTGCATAGCCATCCTTGAGCTCCTCCCCATATCACGCAAGCAGTATGTTTCAAAGTGTTGTGTATAAAAATAAATACTCATGTTGTCTATAATTTCTATTGTAAATACTTATTTGCCTTATTCATCAATCTCAGCCAACGGTGGCATGTCATGATCCCTCTCCATAATCTCGTCCATTTTATCAACATGTTCATGCAGTTCGATCAAGATACTCATGGCATCGTCGTTTTCTATAGTGTTTGTTATACTTTCTTGTTTTTACCAAGTCTTTCTTAGTAGGTGTCTGAAATCCATTTCTTCTTGTGACAAATATGGAATTGTCTGAAATGTGTTGATGCACAATTGTTTTGGCATATCCATATAGTAAATTCTTCTTGATGAACCCTTAGATGCATTTGAAATGACAATATAAGTTGGATTTTTATTCTCATCGGAAGCTCTTGATCTCAAGTAGAATCCTGCATTGTGCAATCACTTTGGCCAACTATCATCCATATGCATTGCAAAACAAATCTTGACCGAAAATTAAAATCTAGTAAGTGGTATTGTATTCATTGATACCATCACTTCCTTCCCAATGATTACTATCTTCCCAACATCGGACCCACTAAGCACTTCTGTTAATCCACATAGAACTCCATGGCATTATTTCTTTACCAAGTTACATCTCCCACGTAATCGTTGCGACATTTACTCCAAAAACCATAATTTCCTACATAATCTACTTTCTTGTTGTAAGTTTTGCAAGCCATATAGTACCAATTTTCATTCTCCAGCATCTTAATAATCTTTGCTTTACAATAGCATATGGTGTTCTGTGTGATACAAACACAGATGTATTAATCAATTGACTGTATAACCAATTGTTCCCACTTCAAAAAAATAAAAATCGAATCAAATGATTGTATGTCCTCCTAATATACATAGTTTTGACGCATACCTTGTTTTCATTAAATTGTAGCTTCTCAGTCGCTTCAAACAGAGTTTATGTTTTTATAAGGATTCTTATCCTCCTATAGGTCCACCTTACCAATACTTGTTGCCTCAGAATTAAATTTATTTAAATATAATAATAATTACAGGTTGTAAGCCACAACACTATGCAGTATTAATTTATCCATCAGAATACAATGCCTTAAATTTATTTACTTGCTGGACATCATGATTGATGAACACTCTTGACGTAGTTGTAGTACAAAAGCTAATCATACCTATAATGCAACAATAAGTTTGAACACATGGTTGCATACACTCATATAAGCATGACAAAGGGATTAAAATTTTACCCAAGTGATCTTTCATGTTTGTGCTAGTAATCACCACCACAGTAGGTACATTCATAGAGTAGGTACATTCATAGAGTCCTCTACGGTGGAATCACTAATTACGTTCACTAATTCAATCCACATTGTTATTTTCATGGCGGTTCCCTGGGATAAAATAAAACGTGAACAATACCTCTCATTCTCAACAAAAATTTCTCGCATCAAAACATCATTATCACCAAATGATTTCGTTACAATGTTTGAGATAGACTTCAGCTTTCCAATAACATCTACAAAAAAAAATTTACGTTATTTACAGGAACCGTTGTCCGATGGGAATTGTCGAATGGGTGTGGCTGGGATTTGCCTCGCACCAGTTTCCAGATGCATTGGAGCATCTTCAAATTTTTTCTTCGTTAGTATATTATCTAATAGTAATAATAATAAATCCTCTCATTATAGTTTTGTTTATTCATAGAAAAAAACAAAATAAAACAAAATAAATGTTAATTTTATCATTTGATATTGTGAGTTTTAAATCCTGATCATGCGGAACTCCCTTTGAGTCTATCTTGGTATGTAACCGAATATGATTTATAGATCACACCATCCTGCATTACTTTTTCAGTGGTCTAATATGCATTTGCGATAAAAATAACAAACAAATAATATAATTAATCATTTCAAATGTCATCAGAGGAATTAAAGCAACATTCAATCAGTTGTTTATTCCATATGTTCGAAGAAAAGAGAATTTAGCATCAAAGAAATATAATGAATAAGCAACCGACCAACATTTAAATATATAACTTGAACATGATCTCGACTGATAAAAATATGTTTGCTTGTACCAGATGACCAACTTGAATGTTCATTATTATTTCTCTGGCCTTGGAACTTTGTTCAGTCTCTTCTTCTTGGGGTGTGCAGACCATTTTTGCAAACATCTCAAGTGGTATTTCATTTTTGCACCTTTTTTGGATAAGCCCTCCGCTTTCAAATTTCTCATAAGCTCTCATACTGACTTTCAACACTTTAAAATTGTCTCATTGGTTTGCTATGCTGCGTTCTGAAATCATCAACTTAAATACATTGGCTGATATACGGTTATATCAAACATTCTCATAACTTTATCCGGATAGTTCAACTGCAAAATAAATTGTGTACGCCAACAAATATAAGTTCGGCACCACTAAAAATAAAAATTCAAACCATTAAGTGGGTGGATGATATTAAGTGAATATATGTTCACTCATGAATTGTATGATGATCTTGCATATTATATGATGAGAGTTGGGTACTATAAATTACTAAGAATACGAATAAGACCAAACAAAGACTGCCTTGTTTCCAGACTTCCATCTAGCTTCTTGTAGGAAATTATTTTATTCAAAAACGATCAAATAAATATTTGATATCAAAAAAAAAAAAAAAAAAATAGTCGGCATCTAAAAAAACCCCTCATGAATTGGTATTTCGACCACTTTGCTTATCTGTCATAAACTGAACCGCTTGCCCGTCCATAATGATAGCTCAGTCTACTATTTTTTATTCCTTTCATGGGACTATCGCGCCTAGCACCATCCTCATTGTCATCCCTGAGGGCATACTCATCGGAGACAAACCTCACGGAGGAACAGATTATAAAAGGAAAATCTTTGAGAACCAAAGAAACTATCCTGCAGTAAGACATGTAGAGATAGGGTAATCTTTACTTCATGTAAGTGCACCCAAGGTCTTTAATATCTTCTTCCCGTGTCTCAAACTGAAATAATGTGAAGTTCCTTCGGCTATGACATGCAATACCTTACCATAAGGGCTTAAAATGCTTTTCAATGTCACGGGAATATTTTTGTTGGTAGTAAGCATTTCGGCGTCTTGGTCTAAAAGTCAAAGAACGATTGTACATAAGATTTGTTAACCCACTTCACGCCTGCTATTACCAACTGTACGACTGGAGATGTTGTAATTAGGTTCCCAATATTGTCAATACAGTTTATTTTTTGTTATTTTGTTATTAATTGTACTGATAGGACTCAGGAATCAGGACTTAAGTCAAAAACTTGCATTATTAAGAGAAAAAATTATGTACAGACTGCACCATCCAAACTCCCTTAAAAAAGCATAGACACACAAATACCGAAAAACGGGACCCCCTGTTTTGCCAGTGCGGTGGAGCCGATATTTGCTTTGTCTATGCGGTTTTAAAATTGTTTAAATATTTGTTCTTAACATCTCTCTTGATAGATGCCTCTCCATTAATTTTCATCTCGACTGCTTTTTCCTAAGCAAAAGGACTTGATATATTTTTCTATATCCGTGGTTTCTAAGCCAAACAGTTAACCTTATATGGCCGGTTAATCTTATTGTGCTTGATTAACAAAATAAGTTCCTTGCTGCTTTTGCATCGCTTACATGAACCCTAGAGCTGCATTCTTTCCCTAGCTCTCACATAATAACATAAGGCATCAATTTCTAATCACTTAAAGGAACAACAATGACCTCGCTCAAAATTAATCAACTGCCACCCAACATAAATCCAACAAGTAAATAAAGTAACTCTATATTCTTATTTAAAGCTACCACAGTAAGCACACAACGGGAGCAATAGGTACACGTTGGCATGACTTATCAGAGTCTGGAGCTGAGATTAAAGAGGACGGTAAAATTCATGTTACAGTTAGAAAATCTAATGCGTTAAAATCTAGAATCTTTTGAAGTAGAACACATGGTTTATCATCAAAAATACCAAGATCATCAAATCTAACTAATGCAAAAATTTATCTCTTTAATCTTCAAAAAATTCAACTCCTAGTGATATTCTAGAGGTAACATGTAATGGTGGTGGACTTGAAATTTTGGTGCTTCTGATATTTATATGGACATAAAAGCTACTACAGGAGTCAAGGAAGCGCTGATGCAGAAGTCTATTCGAGAAATAAAAGCTATTACAGAAGGACAGAAAGGAAATTGATTTAATTATTATATACATCGTAGACATTGCCAAAATCCTGCACCATTCACCATGTACCCAGCTTCCTCATTTAAGCCAATGTAGGTCAAAGTGTCAAACCTGTTTTGAATTTTTGATTTCCCGTTAATATGGTTCAAAAACTTTGAACGTAAGTTCAGTGCTTGAGAAGTGATCATATTGCATCAAAACAAAGCTGAACAAAGCTAAGAAAGGTGGCGAACTCTACTTGCATTAGCATTACCAAGATTCTACTTGCATCGGCAATTACAATCTTGCAAGCTGCTAGCAATACACAAAAATAACTAAAATCAAATACTAATAAAATCAAAATTAAAATTAAAACCTAGTGTGAACACATAAATCACGACGACATCCATGTATCCACCAACAATGTTCGCAATCATAAATAAGAGGCGATACACATAATATGATGGTTATTAATAGCATGGATACGATGACTTATTGACTCAGAGTCTTCGGACTCGTCATTGTCTAGTCGGAATAGAATTAGATCATTCATCCTGTAGGATCACTAAGCAAGACAAAGCTAGATTGAAGTAATAAAACATAAATACGGTACTGAAATGTAAATAACACAAAGATGTATGTGGTTCAGCACTAAGGCCTACATCCACGGGGTGTTGAGTTTCACTATGTGTTGAAGAGTTACAAATGTAGCCGATTGGCTTTAAGTGAAATACGATGACTGAGGAAATGGAAAACATACTTACTCATCCTCTGTCTCTCCTAATTCTCTCTTTTCTATTACAAATCGGTCACCTCTCCTCTCTTAGTGGAGAAGGGTATTTATAGGGAAATATGCGGGGTCCCTTGTCAGAGACCGTTGAAATCTTATCTTCTTGTTCTCTGTGTCAATCCCGCTGGTATCTTCGTTCCGAACCGATGCTCTCAGCGACTGTTGTTGATACCGCTGGATCGATGCCTTTTCTTCCTCAGATAACTTGACACGTATCCTATGGTTAGGGCATTTAATGTGGGTGGTTGGGTCGTCTGCAGACCCTATCACCCCCGTGTCAGTCTGTTTAATCCCCACCGTCGATTTCGGGTTCTCCTCGAGATCGGGTAAAGCAAACTTTAGGGCATTCTTCCCTACTTCTCGGGGGTTCGTAACTTCAGTGCCCCTTGATATAGTGATCTGCATGCCTTCCACGTGTAGATATTTTGACACGTGTCGAGAGATGAATTATGTGTATACAATTTTCCTCTTTTCTTCTAATTGTGGGGTTTAGTCAAAGTTAGAAGATAATTGTCGTCATAATCTTCCCATCTCTCTTCAATAACTTCTCCTGGATTTTAGGGCACGTTCCCCACGTCCTTGCAATAAATTCTTCTCGATTCGTGGGTTGGTCTCAATACTCCTGGTGCTATAAAAGGGGGGAGAGAATGTTAATTTTGACATAAATTCACATTCTCTCCCTTTCTCCTGCCAGTCTTTAACTCCCGACTCTTAATCATCTTCTTCTATTCTTTCCTTTTGTTCTCTAGTTCTTTACTGCTGGTGCTGCTAGAGACAGAATATCCTAGGATCTTCCAAAGTTTTTTCTGCTTGTCGCTGTTTTCATCACTCGCCTCTGTAGGCTTGAAACGCAGGTACAGGGTTTTATCCTTTTCTTTCAATTGTGTTTGTCTTGCTTTTCTGATGTTGTGTTCTTGGTTTTGTGATGAAGAAAAAATATACGAAAGTATATATACTTGCCCCTGTTCTTCATCACTAAACCTACAAACTTCTCGCTATTTGAACTTACTTCTTATGTTTGTAACCAGTCTAGGGTTCTCCGCTGGATGTTTTCTTTTAGGGTTTTCAAATGATGTTCATGATGAGCTTACAAAACCTGCAAAGTTCATTTTCTGATTCTTATGGTTTCTTTCGTTTTGACCTTCGTTTTGTTTCTGTGCCCCTTTGTAGACATGGATGATCATCACCGGGCTCCCTACCAGACTCCGTCGTCGAGCCCTCATAGGACTCCTCCTAGGGACCCAGATATATCTCCGTCCGGAGGAGGTCCAGCTAGGTCTTTGCATCCAGATCTTCGCGCCCAGAGGACCTCTTCTACCCCAAGTTCTAGAACTCCTTTTGTTAAGAAGGGGGATCAAGCGAGGGTCCCACAAGGGTCAAGGTACGCTGTTAGTCGTCCAGTGGATACCCAACGGGCCGGGTCTACAGCAGCGCCACCTACTTCTCATCATCCCGCTGAGCCGCCACTGAATATCCAACCTCTTTGCTTAGTTGCTCCTGATACGATGCCTCCCCCTCCTCCAGCCGTTCCAATGAGAGGGAAGACCATTAAAGCCGGTGCTTCAAAGATTGGTTCATCCAAGAACCCGCCTTTCAAGAGAAAAGCTTCAGAGTTAAGTCCCCCGCAGGGGTCTTCTCCAGATCAAGATGAGGATTCCGAGGCCCTTCCCTTAGTATAGAGCATCTCCGTTTCCCGAAAGAAGGTAACTTTCAAGTACATAGATCTTGAGGCCTTTAAAGTGATGCACGAGCTTGAACACTTTGATGTTAGATTTTATGCTCCTGATGATGATCTTACTTTTTAGATGATATCGAGCTATAAGTACGATGAGTATCATCTGCTTACTATGGTGGGGGCCTTCGAGGCTGGGTTGATGTTGCCTTTGTATAAATCTGGCGATTCTTTCTACTACGACGCCTTGGCTAATCGTGAGGGTTCTACTTCTTCTACACAATGTCGTTACGTGGTGCAGATGACTGGGAATTAGCTTCGTGCACTCAAGGAGTGTTATCTCCGTAGTAAGGGGCAAACAACGATGACTTGCTACGTTCCTAACCCAGCTGAGCGGGGATGGTATACTCCTGAGAACTTTTATAGCTGCTTCGGAGATTATGTTAATGGGAGGAACCGCAAGCCTTGGAGTGTGGGTCTTCGTACCATTACGACACCTAGTTGTGGTGTTCGTCTTTTAAGCGAAGTGTGTGGTACCAAGCTGAAATACGTTCCTGGTACCGAAAGGTCAAGCCAGCGGAGGCTTTTTCCTAATCGCGAGAGGATTCAACGTGATCATGATTATGAGTGGCATGCTACCGTTATTGAGGTTATTGGTACTTGGGCTTATGGTTGGATACCTGGTCCGCGTGATTGGCGTCCCGTTGTTGGTAGCAAAGCTCGTGAAACTCCTCCCTCTCGCTATGGTGATTTCTGCCCATGGAGATTAAACTTTTAGGGCATGAACTTTGAATATGCATGCGACGTTGTTGATATGGATGAGGAGGAGAGTTCTGATGTTGCTCTTCCTTTGAAGAGTTCCGCTGCCGTCAAGGTATGGTTTATTGCTAGGCCGTGTATTTGCCTCTTTTCTGTTGAATTTGACATTTTAGTCAAAGTGAGGAGAAAAACTCATCGGACTAACTTCATATCGATTTTTAGGAAACGAAGAAGAAAAAGCTTGGACCCGTTCAATCCTTTACTGTTGTTGCTGAAGAGCCGGTAATGCCCGATGAGGTGAACAGTCTAGTGAACGAAGAATTCATGGAGGAGGATTTATCCGATGATGAAGAGAGTACCGAAACTTCCCCCCATGAGCATGAAGAGCCCAAGCATGTTGGTGAGGGTTCTGCTGAAATATAAGTTATTCCTGGCGATGGTGCTAAAGAACATGAGGTTGCCGCTGGGGTAGGTGTGCTGCAAGAAGTTGCCCCTGGTGGAGGCCTTGGTCCCCCCCCCCCCCATTAGTCAAGGAAATGAGGGAGCGGGTCCTCAGTCTTCAATGACTGTATCCGCCCAAGAATTCTCTTTTGGAAAGATTTACTCTTCGGGTGGCCCGGTTGACATGAGCGCTGCCAAGGGTTTGACAGAATATTTCTCTCTTCTTTCTCCAAATGATGATTGGGATGTCCTCGGTGGCGGGGTTGGTGGTGACCCCGTTGGTGAGGGTGACAAGACCGTTGGGGAGGAAGACAGCTCTGAGGGTGAAGATGCAGAAGCTCTTGCTAACAGGGAGAAAGAGGTTCGGAAGACTTCTGAAGCTATGAAGAATCCTGATACCGGAAAAGGAGTTTTCATCAATGGTACTATTGTCGAATCATCCTCAGAGGAATTTCCTAAGTTGATGACTTCTGAGGGTGACGATGCCATCCTTGATTGGATGATGAAGAGAAAGATGATGTTCATGCCCCACCCTGCACCATTGGTTCCCGGTGAAAAAAATCTGACGCCTTTACACGTCATATGATGCAGATGACTCCTGAAGCGCGAGTTGCAGAAGTGTGGGACAAGGATTTAAGAGGTTATTCTTCGAATTTCCTGGTCGATCCTCCTTCTAAGGTTGCTGAGATGATGGTCATTGCTGATGGCTATCAATATGGTTTTCCTCAGCAGCGAGTACTCGAGGTATGTTCTCTGGATTTCTGATTGATCACCATTATGTTTCGTGAGCATAAGATCTGACTTATACTTTCTGGTCATTCTTTGCTTAATCAGATGATGAGGAGTGAGCATTGCAACTACACTCTGTACCAGTTTTTCAGGGCCAAGGCCCTTAAGCTTGAGGCCAAGCTTCGTCATCGGGAACAGGAGTTGAGCACCGCTGAGTCTCTCATCTCTTCTAAGGATAAAGAGATTCGGGATTTGAAGGACATATCGAAAGGGAAATAGCAACTGGGCGCTAAGGAAGAGCAGCTTCGAACGGAATTGGCCCTCGTTCGCAGCGAGTTGGAGGAAGCTCGTAAGGGCTCTTCATTAGTTAAAGGTTTGTTTTTATTTGCTACCTTCTCTTCGTCTTGTTCCTTAGTCTTCTTGGTGTTCTGTCTGAGTCCCACCGTATCTCCAGCGGGAGACAATCGAGAGTTGATGTGGCTTCGGAAGGAGAGGGTCCAGCAAGCCTCTCATATCAAGAGGTTAGTGGAGAAAATCAGGAGTGAAGCCACCAAGTGGAATGCTCGGGCCGACGAGCATAACAAGATGCTAGCTAGGTTGCGGGCTAAGAGAACCCAATTTATTGATATGCAGAATAGTCTTATTACCCTTCGTGGTAATCTTCGTGAGGCAATTGAACATGCTTCTAGCTTGGCGGCCAGGGTAGAGCAGTTAGAAAGGGAGTTACATCAAGCTCGCTATTCACATGGTCCGGAGGTTACTAATTACATACAACAGCTCGTTCGAGAGAGAGACGATGCTAGGGCCGAAGCTCATGCTCTTAGCAATGCTTTGACTGCTTCTCGTGCGGACGTTGCCCGTATGGTCGAGTCCGAGAGGAATATCGAGATGAATATGTATAGGCTTACTAGAGGGATAGAAAAAATGAATGATGAAGTTAAACACCTTCGTCACCAGGATTCTATGAAGAAGGTAGAGTTAGATGAGAGTCAATATACTCTCTCGAATCTTCAGTTGGATTATAAGAAAATATCCGATGAGTTCGATTTTCTTGCTGAAGGCCGCAACACTGTTGTTTATTATTTATAGGCAGCTTCGTCTAGAGTCAGAGGTATATGTTTATTTTTTGGTGTGTAAATTTGTATCTCTAATTCCTTATACGTTGCGTTCTTTCCTTGTGTAGAGCTCGAGGGACAGCTTCTCACTGCAAATGCAAAGCTTGAAAAGGCTCAATCTTCCCTAGTGCAGCAGGAGAGCCAGACAACATATTACAAAGGTTTAGCTGGATCTCGTGACGAAGCGGCAACATAGGCAGCTAAGGAAGTGGCTCGGTTGACTTCTTCATTGTCCCAATCTGAGATTCGGGCAACTGTTATTGGTCACAAGGCTCGCTGTCAGTTGGCTGAGGAGGTCAACAAGGTTTTGACACGGGTCAAGCAAGGCCTCCTAAGGGGTCATAATATTGTCAAGAACTATCCCCGTCGCTCCATGCCCGAACCTTTGACTTTCTCCTCTGGTCCTTCTTCGGGTGGGAGTGTTCCTTCGTCTCAAAAGAAGAATCCATTGACCATGCTGAGTCATCCAAGGGAAAATAGATTTCTTTCTCTTTTGTTATAGGAGGTTGATCTTTATTGATTACTTGGTTTCGGGCTATTTTTTGGATATAATATTATTTTCTTGTGTTTTCCTCGATCTTGTAATCAACTTTTATGAAATAGATCACCCTTTTTTGGTATATTTACAATTTCCCTCCTACCTGCAATATTAGGTCAGTTATTATTTTAGATGCTTAGTTAAATTTAACTGATAAAAGTGTTTGATTGCGATGCCAAAGGTGTGCACCTTCGTGATCATCTTGGGACCAATCCCCCGCTGGCTAATCCTGGGCCAGAGGATTCCCAGACGGTGGGGGTCGAGGAAGCGTCCCCGGATATATGGTGGTTTATTGAAATATTTACAAACACCCATTCCGCTGAACCACTTTCTTAAAATTGGTTGGGTATCTCTTTCTGCTGGATGCCTCCCCCATGGTCTTACACTTATAAATACTTATAGGGGGTCCTAAGAGATTGTAAGTGAATACTTTCCCCAATGGATAGATTTTTCAAAAAGTTGGATTGTTTTGATTGATAGATCGAGGGATGCTACTCCTCGTCCGGAGATACAAACATGTCGAGCGGATACGCTGCTTTCTTCTTCCGGTACTCTTCACGCAGGTGCAGAGCTGCGCTGCATTATGGATAGTATGGCTTGAGATATTTAACATTCAAAGGGTGTCTGAGGACTTCTCCTTTGAGGTTACACAGGTAGTATGACATGTTTCCTGCGATGTCATGTATAACAAATGGTCCTCCCCACGTTGGTGCTACTTTACCCCACTTCTTCTCTCGCTGGCATTGGGGTATAGTTCTCAGCACATACTTCCCTTCTATAAAATTTCTAAGCTTAACCTTCTTATTGTATTCCCTTGCTAACTTTTGCTGGTAGTTTTCCATCCTTTGTAACGCTGCTTCCCTTCTTTCCTCCAAGTCATCTAGCCTTTCTAACATCATATCCGTGGTGAGGTTATTTTCCCATACCTCGGTCTTCGTGGTTGGCATAAGGATTTCTATTGGTATGACCGTTTCGGCCCCATAGGTAAGGAGGAATGGAGATTCACCGGTGGAGGACCGACGCGTGGTTCGGTAGGCCCATAAGACGTTGTGTAGTTGTTCGCACCAGCGTTTCTTGTGTTCGTACAATTATTTCTTGAGGATGAGGGCGATAGTCTTGTTTGTGGATTCGGCCTGCCCATTGCTCTGGGGATATATTGGTGTTGATTTTTTCTTCCTGATTTTGAAGGTATCGAAAAGCATGTCTATGTTTTTTCCTTGTAATTGCTTGCCATTGTCGGAGACAATTTCCGCTGGGATACCAAACCTGCAAATGGTATTTTGGAAGATGAAAGTGAACACGTCTGAGTCGCGGATTCTAGCCAGAGCCTTGGCATCCACCCACTTGCTGAAGTAGTCCTTGGCTATGATTAAGGATCGTTTTTCCCTGACCCTTCGATCAGGGGGTCCAACGATGTCTATTCCCCATTTGGAGAAAGGCCATGGACTGTCTACAGAATTCAACTTTGTTGCGGGAGCATGTATCCTTTTGGCAAACCGTTGACATTCTTCACATCTTCTGGCCATCCTAGCTACATCTCTTATCATGTGCGGACAGTAATACCCCTGCATTTTCACCTTGTCCGATAACGATCTCATTCCGTTATGATTCCATGCATCTCCGTAATGGATCTCTTTTAGAATAAGGTGCCCTTCTTGTCTTGACACGCATCGTAGTAATGGCCCGAGGAAAGATTTTTTATATAAGGCCCCGTCGCGGAGGTCGTATCTCCCTGCCTTGGCTTGTATCTTCCTAGCTTGTTTCAGATCTGCAAGTAGAGTACCTTTTTTAAGGTAGAGATGAATCTCAGATCTCAAATATTTTTCCTTGGTAAAATCCTCATCCTCGTTTGCTTTTGTTACGATGTCATCTTCCATGAAATCGTCGGCAATATCCTCCCCTACATCATCCTCAGCAATGTCCTCCATAATGTCGTCCTTGTGATGTGTAGCGAGGGATTGCTGAGGGATGATGGAAGGTTCGTATAACCTTGATACTTTGATTGCTTTCACACTCTCATCTTTTAACATAGATGATATGTATGCCAAGGCATCAGCATGTCTGAGTTCCTTTATGCGTAGGTACCGAAATTTGATGTTCGGTATCTGGGCTGCCATTGTCTGGACTAGCGCCATATACTCTGAAAGGGTTTCATCGTAGACCTTGTATTCTAGCCCGATTTGCCGTATGACCAGCTGTGAGTCACTTGTCAAGCGTACTTTGGTTAATCCCATTTCTATTATTAAACGAAGAACATGTACCACAGCCTCGTATTCAACGATGTTATTGGTATGCCCATGAACTCTAGTCTCAGCGCATGGACGATCCTTTCTCCGGCGGGGGTGGTGATTTCGATGCCTATGCCAGCACCTTCCCGATTTCTGGATCCGTCGACGAAGACTTCCCATTGCCTTCGGTTTGTAGGTTCCAGAATATCGATTGGGTCTTTTTCATCTTCGGTTTCTGGCATGCCTTGGACTTCCTCGTCATTGCCCAGAGGTAAGTCCGCTAGGAAATCTGCCAAGACTTTAGATTTCTGAGAATGTTGGATCTCATGGATTATGTTGAATTGATCAAGATGTGTGTTCCATTTTGCTATCCTTCCAACTTTCCCAGCGCACTTGAGAATACCTTATAATGGAGCTTTGCAGGGGACACGAACATAATGGGTCAAGAAATAGGTTCTCAACTTTTGGGTTGCCCATACTAATGCCAAAATGAGCTGCTCGATCTTCGTGTAATTTCGTTCCGTCGGGTTAAGGGTCTTGCTGCCATAGTAAATTGGCTGCTCAATCTTCGTATTAGTTTTAACTAGCACTGTGCTGGCCGCATCTTCGGTCGCAGCTATATAAAGAGCCAATACTTCGTCAGGATCTGGCTTCTGGAGAATGGGGATCGTCGCCAGGTACTCCTTAATTTTTTGGAAAGCTTCTTCACATTCAGGGGTCCACTCGAATTTGCATCCCTTCTTGAGGATGTTGAAAAAAGGTTTGCATTTATCTGACGATCTTGAGATGAACCTCCCTAGCACTGCTAGGGATCCAATGAGTTTTTGGACTTATTTCAAGTTCTTCGGGGATAGCATTTACACGATGGCTTGGATTTTTTCCGGATCGACTTCGATGCCCCTTTTTGTTACTAGGTGCCCAAGGAATTTCCCTGAAGTAACACTGAATGTACACTTCTCCGGGTTTACTTTCATGTTGTGTTTCCTCATGGCCTCGAAGATGTCTCTTAAGTCCTGGTGATGGTCCTTGTGTAGCTTACTTTTGACCAACATATCATCTACGTAGACCTCCAGCGTATTCCCTATCCATGGTTTGAAGATAGCGTCAACCATCCTATGATATGTTGCCCCTGCATTTCTCAGTCCGAAGGGCATCCTTGTGTAACAATAGAGACCGTGAGGGGTGTAGAATGTTGTGTGTTGTTGATCTTCTTCTGCCAGGAAAACCTGATTGTATCCTGAGTGACCGTCCATGATGGACAGTTCTTCGTATCCTTCCACAGCTTCGACCAGTTGGTCGATGCTAGGGAGCGGATAACTGTCCTTAGGGCAGGCCTTGTTGAGGTTGGTGAAGTCGATGCAAATTCTCACCCCCTCCGTTTTTCTTCGGCACGATGACTATGTTCTAAATCCATGTGGGGTATTTCACTTCCTTGATGAATCCTGCTTCTAGCAACTTACGGAGCTCTTTCTCAATGGGTTGATGATACTCCGTGGCTATTTTGCGCACCTTCTGCCTGAAAGGAGCTGTGCCAGGTTTTATGCGGAGATCATGTTGAATTATATTTGGATCTATTCCTGGCATATCTCCTAATTTCCACGCGAAGACATCCGCGTATTCTATGAGTAGTTTGGATAGGGCTAGTTCTCTTTCCTTGTCCATTAAAGTACCTATCTTGATCATCTTATGATCTTCCTCTGTCCCTATGTTGATTTCCTTAGCGGGTTCCAAAGACGTAAACGTAGGCTTTGGTTCCCCTAGGAGAGGGACATTCTTTGATTGCTATTTGGTAGGATCCTCAACCGCCTTGGCCGCTGAGGTACTTGCCTCAGCGCATTGAACGTTGCCCCCATTTGTCAGCCTTTTTCCTGAGATTCCTTCGAGGTAAAGATCAATTGCTTTTTCCTTGGTAACTTCTTTGTTCCGGCTTCTACGGGATTTCCGTTGCTCATCTAGCTCGTTATTGAGATGGTTTTGCATAGCTTGGCATTCCCGAGCAGTAACCTGGTCACCCTTGATCTCCATTACCCCTTCGGGTGATGGGAATCTAAGGCATTGATGATAATTCGATGCTATCCCTTTGATCTTGTGCACCCATCTTCTTCCGATGATAGCATTGTAGGGGGAAGGAGCGTCTACTACGCTGAAACGGGTGTCTATCTTCATTGGTCCCGCATTTATTTGCAAAACAATGTCCCCCAACGGTTTCGTGGGAGCTCTATTGAATCCATAAATGGTGTGGTACGAAGATACCAGCTGCTCATCGCTTAACTCCATCTGTTTGAACGTATCATAGAACAAGACATTGACTGAACTTCCTCCGTCAATGAGAATTTTCTTGATGTTGCACCCTGCTATGGGCAGTGTGAGGACCAAAAGATCATTTTGATCCTCCATGTCTTTCTCCACATCGTCTGTCTCGAAAGTTATTGGTGCATCCATCCATTGCTCATGATCGTCTATTTTTACCCCATCGATTTTGTACAGCTCGCAGTAATCTTCGAACTGTTTTCTCAGCCTTTTTCCAATCTGCGCTGTTAGAGACGGTCTTGTGGCTTCCGAACACGAAATGGTGTTCAGAGTTCGATTGCCTTCAGGCAATTGAACTTGCTTGCTTCTTTTTGACCTATCATCTGCTTCTTCCTTCCTTACATATTGCTTAAGTTCTCCGTTGTCGATAAGCTTTTGGATCATTATCTTCAAGTTCTTGCACTTCTCGGTTTGGTGCCCATTGAAACAGTGGTAATCGCAGTATTCCTTTGATTTTTCAGATCTTGGTGGTTGTTTCCCTTTTAACCATGGCTAATCCAAGTTTTCTAGACCCTTAATTTCTTTTAAGGTTCGAGCATAACTTGTATTTAGCTTTGTGTAAACCTGATCTTCGAACTTTCGATCATCATTCCGATGGCCTTCTCTTCTTCCTCTCCTATCTTTGTTTGGGCGTTCGATTGAACTTCTCTTCGATCCACTGGCCTTCTCTGCGGAGTTAGTTCGATGAGATCTTTGAGCCTGTGCCCTTGGATTATCTCGCTGGATTTCTTCCAACCTAGCGTGTTTCTCGATGATTACCCGAAGATCTCCTTCAGTCGTGGGCACACTCCCATGAATTTCGACAAACAACGGGCTCATCCTATCTAGTCCCCATTTGTAGCAGTTAATGCTGACCACTGGGTCTACATTACCTATATCCTGGAATATTTTATGTCATCTATCCGTGTATTCCCTGGTCGTCTCCTTGTATCTGGTGGTCAATGAGAATAACTTGTCCATCCCAGCGTGGACAGCCTTGTTGTACATGTAAGTTCTTAAGAACTTTTCAGTGAGTTGCTCGTACGAATTGATGGAGTTGGGAGGTAGGTTATAAAACCAAGATAGAGCCGATCCCTTCAAGCTTGAAGGGAAATATCTGCAAAGGACCACATCTTCCTGATCCCACCGGGCCAACATACGGTTATAATACCGAAGGTGGGCCGCGGGATCACTGGATCCATCGTAGCATTCAAATGCTGAAATCGGACATTTCTTGGGGATTTTAGCTTTGGATAAGCTTGGTACTAGCGGAGTAGTATTAGCTTCTCTCATAACTTCTTCCAATATTCCACCTCCTTGCTTGGCCTTCAGCTGTTTGATCTCTGCCATCATCTCAGCGCGAAGGTCCTCCATCGCACAGTGGTGGTGATCTATTGCTTCGGATTGTCCTGCTCTTCGGTCATTACTATCAAAGTAATCCGAATCTTCGGGGACATAATCCCGGTCTGAGGATCGGTTTCTCCTGACGTGTCTTCGGTCCAAGGGCTCGGGATTGGCTTCGTTTGTTACGACCATTCTCCAGTCGCGATTTGGCTCAGGTGCCTTTGAATTAGCTTCGTCATGTTGGTTTGCGACCCCTAAACTCTGAGTCATCTTGTCTTTGAGTTCCTGGTTTTCTCTAGACAACAATGCCATTGCCTCTGTGTATGTCCTCTGATTCTTCTTTAGTTCTTCGAGTTCTGCCATCAATTGGGAGGAGGGATTCGATCCTTGGTTTGGGGTCCCGACCTGTCCTTTCCCTCCAACAACCATGGTTCGATCTTCGTCGATTGTATGGATGTGGGGGGAAGGGGGGTCGGTTATCCTTATTGGTAGCTCTCCTTGAGTTATGATGGGTTGATTCATCGTTAGCAATGACTGAGTGGTCGGAGTGGTCTGATTCTGATCATTTGTCTGAGGCATTCCGAAGGCTGCCAGGTGCATTGTTGATTCTGCAAACCCTTCATGTTGCTCATGAACGCGTGATCTCGTTGCTAGATTGGTATTATCGGCTTGTTCCGCTATGGCTTTGACCGCTGCTGCCGCTATCGTGCTGGCGTTCATTGGTGAGGTGATCTCTACTGCGTCCACCTTATGGGTTGTTGTCTTCGCCTTCTCACCTTTTTGCTTACTGCGGGTCACAACTGGTGTAGTCCTCAGTGTTTCTTTCGATGGGGCCTTTTCTTTTCCTACCTCTTTGACTTTTTCCATGTCAGATCTCTGTAAAAGACGACGAGTAGTCGAGAAAGGGGACCACAATGGTTTTGTTGGCAAACTTAAACTTAAGTGCGGACAATCACGACACCGAAGGTATGAAAAAGATATTCCATCTATTACTCCCCTCTTCAGAGGTATTGGATCTTCTTGATTCCTTCGACTCGTCGTGAAGTCTATGAGTAACGCAAGAGGGAGTTCTAAATGCGGTTTTAACACCCAAAGATGACAGATCTGCGGTTTTAACGTGGATTTAACACCCGAAGATGACAGATCTGCGGTTTTAACGTGGTTTTAACACCCAAAGATGACATATCAGCGGTTTTAATCAATAATGGTTGGAAGATCTGCTTGTTTTAAACAACAAAGGTAACGAATCTGCGGTTTCAACACTCAAAGTTGAAATATTCGGTATTTTAAAAGGACAAAGATGGCAGATTCGTTATTTTAAAATAGAGAAGACAGATCCAAGAAGGCAGATCTGCTGTTCTTTATAGGTCCAAAATGGAGTTTGTAGAAAAATCAGCGTAAAACCCTTTTAGAATTGCTATGGCTTTTGAAGACAGCCATAACGAAATTAGAATAAACTGTCCAAGATACTATTTCATGAGGAAAGATAAATATTTTTCCGGGACGGAGTCCCTGTTTCTAGCGCCAGATTGTGAACACATAAATCACGACGGCATCCATGTGTCCACAAACAACGTTCGCAATCATAAATAAGAGGCGATACACACAATATGATGGTTATTAATAGCATAGATACGATGACTCATCGACTCAGAGTCTTCGGACTCGTCATTGTCTAGTCGGAATAGAGTTAGATCATTCATCCTATAGGATAACTAAGCAAGACAAAGCTAGATTGAAGTAATAAAACATAAATACAGTACTGAAATGTAAATAATACAGAGATGTACGTGGTTCAACACTAAGGTCTACATCCACGGGGTGTTGAGTTTCACTATGTGTTGAAGAGTTACAAATGTAACCGATTGGCTTTAAGTGAAATACGATGACTGAGGAAATAGAAAACATACTTACTCTTCCTCTCTCTCCTAGTTCTCTCTTTTCTATTACAAATCGGTCACCCCTCCTCTCTTAGTGGAGAAGGGTATTTATAGGGAAATATGCGGGGTCCCTTGTCAGAGACCGTTGAAACCTTATCTTCTTGTTCTCTGTGTCAATCCCGCTGGTATCTTCGTTCTGAACCGATGCCCTCAGCGACTGTTGTTGATACCGCTGGACCGATGCCTTCTCTTCCTCATATAACTTGACACGTATCCTATGGTTAGGGCATTTAATGTGGGTGGTTGGGTCGTCTGCACGCGACAGTCAACTGTATGTAGGCCCTATCACCCCCGTGTCAGTCTGTTAATCTCCACCGTTGATTTCGGGTTCTCCTCGAGATCGGGTAAATCAAACTTTAGGGCATACTTCCCTACTTCTCGGGGGTTCGTAACTTCAGTGCCCCTTGATATAGTGATCCGCATGTCTTCCACGTGTAGATATTTTGACACGTGTTGAGAGATGGATTATGTGTATACATCTAGCATCATAGGAAATTCAATATCAAACTTTAACACATTTTTAAGAGGAAAAAAAGAAGGTAAAAATGCATTAGAAAGTAGTAGTAGAAGTAGCGGGAGAAAAAGAGAAAGGACGTGAACGTAGGTAAAATGGATTTATGGTTAGTCAAGAAAAGGAGCAACTCCCAACCTGTTATCGATCCAAAAACACACAAGTTCCATAACACAACAGCGCCACCACACCTCAAACCCAAATAGAATGTGCATAATGCATCATCCCGCATTTTGACAATTACACTTTCGCAGAGATTCAACCAAATATGGGATATAAACACAAAACTCTATGACAAATGACAATGATCTGCTTTCGCATTTTGAAGTCTCTAAAGCGTCCATCCATCCCCTGACGACTCGAGGACTAAATAAAAAAAAGTATATATAGTTCAAATTTTGCATCTCCGTTCCCGTCTAAGTTTGAAAATTTCTCTAACGCCCCAAAACACTTGCCAAGTATAAACTGAAAAATACTAGAACCTCCTACTATATGGGTTCAACATATACAAGCCCCACAAAGTGGATCCTGCACTATCAACTCCACACTTTCCATTTTTGATATTTCTAGGTCCAAAACGTTTTTTTTTTGGGGCTTGGTTTTGAATTTTCCCGGATTGCTGACGTCATCAGAATTTTTAATAAAAGTGAAAATACCATAATTAACCTCCAGTATTTAAAGTTGTTTTATACGTTAACAGAAACAGAAAATCAAATCAAATTAGTTTTCAGCTCTCTATTCTCTCTGCTCTCGTTGATTTTTTCTTCAGAAACAGAATTAAGTTTTTTCTTCACACGAAATTATTGCATTGAAGAAAAAGAGTTCGTTAGTCTGTTGTTGTGTTGAAGAGGAGACGAAGAAAAAGGATTCATTGTTGCTTTTTCTCAATTTATTGATGTTATTCAGTGGATTTAAGATCTGGCGAGTTTGAAACGATGCATTGAAGAACAACAAATAGGTTTGTATCAATTTTATCTTCTGTTTGTATCGAATAGGTTTGATTCATTACTTTTTCTGAGTGATTGTTTGATTTCTATCTTCTACTGATTTTTTGGATTTTTGTTTTGTTTCGATTTTATTGAGTCTGAGAATAAGAAGAAGACAACTCGGAATAGAGAAATCAACGTAGGTACGAATTGTGATTTCGATCTAGTTTTCAATTCAATTGATTTTGATTGTTACAATTGCGATCTAGTTTTTTCACTTTTTTTATTTGGTTTTGATACTGAGTATGTTTTTGTTGATGCTTACACAGGTTTGGTTGATACCGAGAAGAGGAATAGTAAGAACATTGTTTCAGAAGTACGAAAATAATCAATCTAGGTAAGAATTTTATTTTGTTTTTGATTTCAGATCTGTTTTCAAAAAAAAAAAATTGAATTATTTGTTCTTCTTGCATGTCCGATCTGTTAATTTTTTTTTATACTGAGAGGAGTATGAAGAAACAATTTTGTTTCAGTAGAACAACTTCAATTTGATTTGTTAGACATGCTGTTTTTTTGTTACAGTATGTGTAACTTTAGGTTACACATGTATATCCTGTTGTATTTTTAAGCATGTGTAAGGAAGGTCCAAATGTTTTTTAGTTGCAGCATGTGTAATTTTAGTTTACACATATATATCATGTTTGTATTTTAAGCATGTGTGAGGAAGAAGCAGATGTTTTTTAGTTATAGCATGTGTAATTTTAGTTTACACATATATATCCTGTTGTATTTTAAGCATGTGTAAGTTGAAGTTACATATATATATGTATTGTAACATGTTTATCTGTAAATAGTTGTATCATCTGTATCTTTTACTCATATTTAGCTTGCCGCATAGAATATACTTATCACGAGGGGGCAACGCCCCCGAGTGAATTGCGTTCGTTTTAAAATTTTGATATTGTTATTGTGTGTTTGATATTTTTCAGGTTGTCATGGATCATGTTAGTTGCGCTGCTGTTAGTTGCATTGCTGTTGTTCGCTACTCTTCAGATTTTATTACCCTGCGTGTTAATACTGATATCAAACTTGAAGAGTTTAAGGAACAAGTTTGCAGGGAATGGAAGCAGTTTACTCCACTTGGTATTACTTTCTTCTTCCGAGAAAGTGGGAAAGACTTTCCGCTTGACTGTGATTTTTCGTTGCAAGCTCTTATATCCATCACAAATAGTAAACAGAAGACCAGTGTTGATATTTTCTTGCAAAATATTCCTCGTGTGGCCTCTTCCTACAACTTTAGGGCAGATTCTTCTATTTCTAATGGGCCTAGTAGTACGTCTTCGTCCAGAAACAATCTTAATGTTGCAATGTATTTGGAAGATAAAAGCAAGCCTGCGAAACCTTTGTTATCGGATGGTTGGCCCAAGGTTCTTGGTGAGATTGGTCATGTGTTTGTTGAAGGAGTTACGCAAGTCAGGGTTGCTTTCACCAAGTATCGTCTTCGCACTGGTTTCCAAATGATTGTAACTCACAATGAACGTTCTAGGTTCACGGCTAAGTGTGTAGATGAAAAATGCGGATGGAAATTCCATGCAGCTTCTATCGATGAAAGGAACGAAATGTTTCAGGTAGGTTTTCCATGTTCTGTCATCTAATGCTTAGTATATGTTATGTTTTGTTACAGTATGTGTAACTTTGGTTTACACATGATGTTTTTTGCACCATATTGTGTTTTGGTTGAATTGGTTATATTTTGTATGAACCTCTTCAGGTCAGGTCTTATAACCCTGAGCACATTTGTGGTGCTGGTGGGCGCAACTTGAACCAAACTTACTCCACCAGCTTCTCGTCTAGTTTGATTGAGGAAGAAGTTCGCAAAAATCTTCACAAGAAGCCCAAGCAAATTGCTGCTGATTTCCAGACCAACTATGGGATTAACATGGAGTACTATCAGGCATATAAAGCTAGGGAAAAGGTTTATGAGACGATTTATGGCGACGATGTCAAGTCCTACTCGCACTTAGTATGGTATTGATGCTATAAGGGAAACCAACCCTGGTAGTGTGATAAAGTTTGAACGTGAAAATAAACAGTTCCAACGGATTTTCATCGCATTTGCTGCATGCATCAAGGGGTACCGGTTTTGTCGTCCAATGGTATACTTGGATGCTACTTTCCTTACTGGTACATTCAAAGGTTGCTTGATGGCAGCTACTGGGATCAATGGTGGTAAAGGTATGCTTTTTTTTATGTTTTTTTTTTTGAACAACTTCAGTTGACAAATAACTGAGAGTTACACATGTGTAACTCTCAGTTACACATTACTTTACTCAGTGTGTAACTAAGAAAATAACATATGTAACCTTAAGTTACATATTTGTTTTAGCATGTGTAACTTGTATTTACACATTGTTTTCTGTTTGTGTGAAACTTATTATTCTTTCGATTCTGCACAATTTTTTTTGTAGGATTTTTCCCCCTTGCTTTTGCACTAGTCAATTCTGAGACGATCGACAACTGGGAGTGGTTTTTAAGGAATTTGACTGAATTTGTTGGTGATGGGAGGCCAATCACCTTCCTTTCGGATCGCCATGGAGGACTCTTGCAGGGTGTTCCACTTGTTTATCCAGATGGATTCCACAGCTTCTGCTACTATCGTTTGACGAAAAATATACCCATCACTGCAACAGATCCTAGGTACTCGCTTGTGATGGACCATTTCCGAGAGGCGACATACGCACTCTCACCTGAAAACCATGCGAAAGCCATACAGAAGATTAGAGACTTGAATTACGATTGGGTGGCTGATTACATCGAGACAATCCCACCTGAAGCATATGCGAACATCTAGTACTTTAGCAGAATCAGTCAATAGCTGGGTTCTGGTTCACAAGAAGATGCCTGCATCTGCTCTTCTTGATCAGGTTAATTGAGTGTGTGTGTGTGTGTGTGTTTTGTTATTTTGTTGTCTTTTTATTTCATGTTTTGTCACTTTATATATTCATGAGTTTTTTTTCTGCTTTTCAGAATAGGAGGAAAATAATGTGTTTGATGGTGGAGCGTTGTGAAATTGGTGTTAATATGATGACTCCATTAACCCCTGAATATGAAGAAAAGCTTGTGGCTCTTCAAGATGAACGTTTGGCTTGGGAAGTATTGGTTGCTAGTCCTACTGTGTTTGAAGTTTTTAGCGAAAGGTCTCACATGGTGGACCTCGAACACCAGACTTGCACCTGTCAAAGGTTTGGTTTCTTATGCTTTTTCTTCTCCCTGTATGTTCATTTTTTTTTAGAATGTGTATCTTCCAGTTACATTAGATATATGCATGTCTAAATAGTAGTTACACATCTATTTTGCAAGTGTAACTTAAAGATACACATCCTGTATATGCATCTGTAACTAGCTAATTTTGAGTGTTTTATGATTTGTATGTGCAACTAACTGATTTTTTGGTTATTTTTGTTTTTTTCCAGGTGGCGCGTATATGGTTTTCCTTGTGCTCATGCTCTTGCAGCCATGCGCAAGATTAAATGTGAGGCTATTGATTTCATTTCACCGTATTTTACAAGAGACTATTTTAGGAAGACTTATATGCATGCCATCCAACCGATTCCCAACTACAACAGGCATGTTGAATATAATCGAGACGACACCGTCAACCCGCCTACCGTGAAGAAGCAACCAGATAGACCACCAGGGAAAAGGATTATAAGTAAAGGTGAGAAGAAGGTGAAGAGGAAAGTTCGTTGCAGCAATTGGAAGGAAACAAGTCACAACAAGGCAGGTTGCAGGAATCCTCGGAAGTTCACACCCCACTAGCTTTAGCCTACCAAATTTCATTTCTGCAAGTAATGATTTGATGTCTGGATTCTTATTTTTCTTGGATTATTTGTTTTTTAGTTTTCTCGTTGATTATGTGCAAGGATCATTTATTCAGATTTTATATTTTGTCAGTTCACAGTTGAAATGCATTTTATTCTATTTTTGATTTATTTATGTACATCTGATCAGTGGTCAAATGCTTGTGTAACTTTAGTTTACACTCAAATATGGATGTGTAACCAGAAGTTACACTGCTGTGAATACATGTGTAACATTAGCTTACACATGATAAATGATGGTGTAACTTTATTTTATTTTGATTTATTGGGCAAGTCCGATCAATGGTTTGTGTAACTTCATTTTACACTCAAATATATGGATGTGTAACCAGAAGTTACACTGCTGTGAATGCATGAGTAATATTAGGTTACACATGATAAATGCATATGTAAACTCTGGTTACACCTTCTGCATCAAGTTAAGATGTGTAGTTACTTAACCTGTTGCATACTTTCTGAAACCTGTACACACAGCAGTAGAAGTTCTAACAAGATAAAAGTTTTTAATTCAAAGAATTTCAATCCAAAAATATTTTCAAAACCAAGAACTGCTAAAATCTACTAACTGATGAAATTTAAAAGTTTTAACAACATATTTTCCAAGTCTAACATCTGCTTGTGGCTAACAACATATTTACGAGTATAGAATTTTTTCTAATCCTAATGACTTCTTTACACATCTCTGGATGGATCCGAAAGAATCTTGTATAGCATGCTTCCTCTCATGCGGTTCAGCTTGTCAGTCCACCATAACATCATACTTGAGCTTAATTTTTTGTCAAGTGGTTTATTCTTCATCCTGATCTTCATGTAAGTGCATACACATGGAAGACAGTCAGGAATTGAACCTTGTGTGGACGAAGGGAGATTCTTGGCATTTTCATTCATCCCAAGAGCATAAGGACACAAGAGTCTCAGTTCTATAGTAATTGAAAATGTATATTTCTTGGATTGAAGAAGGTGTTCACCCCTGAGTTCCTTAACACTTGACGAGTTCATGTAGGACCAAGGATTAGAGCTCTTCAATTCATACTCCAGCAGTGTGTAGTGTGTGTTTTTGTTGCACATTGGGGCGAAAATTCTGACTGCATCGTTCTTGTACTTGACATACTCCTTCGCAAGCTTTGGAATCCAAAATCTCTTGAATTCTCCGTAATCCTTCAAGTAAGAGGCCTGCAAAAACCATTTGGAATGTCCAACTTACATTTTTAATCAAAAGTTACAAATGAACAAGTGTGTATGTAAACAGAAGTTACACATAGGGCCTTGGGTTTTACACTGGAAAAATAAGGATGTGTAACTTCAGATTACACATTATAAATGGTTGTGTAACTTCAGATTACACATTATGACTGCATTTGTAACCCTAGATTACACATTATAACTGTTTTCCGACATAAAAAAACTCTAGAGTATGTTATCATAATCTTACAACACACACTACACATTATAAATGCAATTAGATTTTAAATATATCGAAGTACTTACGTATGCTTTTGGCGACAAGAATATCACTTTGTCATACTTGCTGTTAGTGTTCATCTTTGACCTCAATCTTCTAATGTAGAAGTCGATGAATTCTGACTCCAAGAAGGATTCTTTCTTGGTAAGTTGTAGCATTAGTTCTCTAGATATATCAAACAGGTGGCTACCATCTTCGTTGCGTTCAATCCAAGTAATGTCTCTTCATTTTACAAAGAAGTAAACTATTAATCAACATAACAGAATCAAGTAGTAAAACACAACAATCAATAACATAGTCAAGCCTACTTGGAGTCAAGCTACTTACATTTTCGGATGAGTATTGAAATATTCAAACGTTTTCTCCTTGTTCTCGCCTTCCAGCCTTTCGGTAACTTCTGAACCTTTCACATCCTTTCTCATTGTTCCGTCATCTTCTTCAGCAACCTCAACGATTCTTTCTTCTTCTACTTCTGGTACTGGGTCCATTATTTCTTTTTCCACTTCTGGAACTGCGGCCATTCTTTCTTCATTAACAGTCTTCTTAATCTTCTTTGGCTTCTTTCATATTGCTTCAGATCTTGTGTTGGAATTTTTCTATTCCTCAGCACACGTTGTTGCATGAATGCTGGTTGGTTTTCTCTTATTGTATTTGCAGCTTCCTTCAGTAACTCTCCTACAGGTCTTGGAGTTTTATCTATTCCAAGGCTAAAAAAGTTATCCTGTGTTGTAGCTGCGCAAACAAATATAGGCAGAATTTAAAAAATTAACACATGTATGTAACTTAAGAAGATAACCTCAAGCCAAAATAATAATGTATTGTATGTAACCTCAAGCTACACATGCCTTTTACAATGTGTAACTTGAAGTTACACTTCCATTACAAACAAAACATAAAGGAAAAATAAAAAGAAATAACAGTTACAGAAGGAAGAGTGATTACCACTTGAGCTAGGTTCCGCATTCTCCATCACTGCAGGTTCATGTTCACTTTTGTTAATGTCGCCGACAATCTCATCTAGCATTTCACTCACTTGAACATCCGTCATATCAGTAGGGTTAGCTTCTAGTTGCACCAAGCTGTAGGTATGAGCATTGTCAGGCTGTGTTTGCTGTGTTATAGCAGTTATCACCATGGAGTCCTCAAACTGTGTTGAAGCAAAACTGTCCTCAAAAGTTTCAGGTGTCTCTTCAATGACATCTGCATCATCTCTTGCGGCTTTCTCATGCTGCTCAACCACACCAACACCTTCTGCATCTTTCTTTTGCGCCTCATCAGCAGCATGCGTCTCTTTATCAGCTTTCTTCTGCGCCTCATCAACAACATCTGCAGTAGTGCGCTTTTTCTTACCAGTGCGCTTCTTCTTTGGAGGAGCCTTGCGCTCCTCTGCAACAGTTTGAGGTTACAGAATTGTTGGCGTATTTCCAGCTGCAAGGCTCATACATGGAACTGCACAAGGATTGAAATGAGAATTAGGATGATGATGATGATGTTAAATTTTTTTAATAAAATTTCAAGAAGAATATATATCATGTGTAATCGACTGGCTTGGATAACTAGCATGTGTAACTTCATGTTACACATGAATATGGCATGGATACCTAGTGTAACATGGAGTTACACATGCATCTAACTAGTGTAACCAGAAGTTACACATGCATATAACATGTGTAACTAGGGATTACACATCCATATGATTAGTTTACTCAACATTTATTAAGTCTAATCAAGTTAAATAAGCATATTAAAAATGAACAACTAAAATATGAAATTAAAAAGGTTCAAAGACCTTAGTGTCAACTAATTGGGTACCTCTATCAAGTTAAAGAAGCATATTAAAAATGAACAACTACTTACATTCTTCATGGAAGGAAGTTTCCGCATCATCTTTCTCTTTCTCTTTCTCTTGCTCAGTCTCTTTCTCGGTCTCTTCTTCTTCATGCTCAGTACTTCCATCTCCTTGTTGCTCAGTCTCAACTAACTGTAACTCTTCTTCTTCATGCTCAGTAGCTCCATGCTCAGTACCTCCATGTCCAACATCTTCATGTTGCATAAACTCTTCATGGGTCACTTTGTAAAGATCAATACCCATTGCTTGCATAATTTGGCAACTAAATTGTGAATCTTGAATTTTGTTGTTCCTGAAAGGTCCCCTTCTGATATCCCTTCTCTGGCAATTGCATACACTGCTTTAAACATTGCTTGCTTTGCTTGCAGTTGCTCTTTCATATGGACATTTTCAATGGTTTGCGCTTTCAGCCAACCTTGCAGGTCGTCCTTGCTGGGTACCACTGTTGATATACCTAGCTGCTTCTCAAGCTGTGAAAACTCAGCCACAAAGCTAGGAGTTGGCTGCAATTAACAGATGGAGAGGTTAAAAATAGATAGCAAAAACAGTTGAATATTCTAAATATAAAATTTTTCAGTTGTATGTGTAACTTAAAGTTACATAAGCACATTTTATATGTGTAACCTATAGTTACATAAACACATTATATAGTTACACATATAAAATGAATTCACTTGTGTTATCTTTTGCATGTGCAACTATATGTTACACAAGCACATTTAAATGTGTAACTTATAGCTACACATGACAATTTTGATTACATCAAAGTTTTATCTAAATTATATTATCATAAATTTACAAAACCTAAACCAACTGACATATAACACTTACTGAAAACTTTGTCATGTTTGTTTTCCAAATGTAATCAGAAATATGGTATATATCGCACCTCCCAACCATCGGGATATCTTCTTCGTGGTTCTCAACTTTCGGGATTAATCCTCCTGGTGTGTGTTCAGCAAACAATAACTGCAACATATAAATTTTAATTAGTCGATTGAACAAAAATATCCACAACGTAACACTAAAACTGCTGGAATAGAAATTACGCACAAGCTTTTACCAGTAGTTATTGCACACAAGCCTTCACATTTGACAAACAACCAAGATTAATATGAATCTCTTCAAACAAGTGCTCATGTATTAAATCAGGCCACGACACCTTGAGCACCGTATCATAAGTTTCAACGATACTAAGATATTTCGCGTTCACTCCATTGGCATTTTTGTCACCAAAAAACAATACACAACAAAGATAAAGACCTATCAAGCAAACTAGATCCTTCTCATCAACTTTCTTTCTTTTCCCACTTTTGCTCCTTTTTGTCATAAGTTGTTTTATCTTCTCTAAAATGTTTGTCTTAGTCACTATCGTCTGATGCTTTGTAGATTTGATATCAGTGAAGAATTTGTTGTATAAAACATTGTCAGTCAATTCATTAGGACAATAGTACTTTAACAGCTTCTGACACTTTCTGCTTCCAATCCTCTGCATGCAAAATATACCAGTCAGATTTTCCGGTGTAGACTCTATAATCTTATCATCACCAAACTTGAATGAACACGGTGTCTCACAATCCATGTCAAAGCAGTTCAAAAGCTTCAAGACGCCGTGTTTGTTGGTACTTATCCGTCTTGTTGTACTCGGTACAGCTGTATCATAGTCATCGTAATACATCATTACGAGTTCACCGTAAGCAGCTCTCCTAAGATATCTCTGAGCCCTATCAGTCAGTCCTATAGGTTTTATCACCTTTACTAAATCCTTTACTACATTCAACGACTGCCTTAGGTTTCCTGTACACATCACACACAAAAATACATCACACACAAAAATAGCATGAGTCAGTATGTTGTGTACTTATCAAATACACTCATTTTTAACTGCAAAATGAAAATCATGTTACACACTATGTGTATTTGCCAAGTACACAAACTGAATCATTCTATTCTGTGTTGTGTAACCTTAACTTACACATGCATATGAAGGTTTACAAGCGTCATTTTTTGATGTGTAACTATTATTTACAAACACAATACACTCGTAGGTTATATTTTGCATGTGTAACTTTCTAGTTACATAGGCAATTGGCAAATCAGTGATGTTATTATGCATGTGTAACTTCTAGTTACACAGTGACTTGGCAAGTTAGTGGTTAGATTTTCAATGTGTAACTTATAGTTACACATGCATATGCATTACAAACATGAGATTCTAAATGTGTAACTTATAGTTACACAACCACTTTGCAAGTCATTGGTGACATCTTGAATGTGTAACTTACAGTTACACACTCAGTATACAAAGGCTCAATTGTATGTGTAACTACAAGTTACACACTCAGTATACCAACCACAACACAGTTGGTGGTGAGATTTTGAATGTGTAACTTATAGTTACACAAGCCCTTGTTTGCATAGTTATACATTCAAAAGCATTTACATTAGATCATCACAACCAAAATCGCATGTATAGTTTTTACTAGCATGATATCATAACAACACATATCATAAAATAATTTCAACTCTTAATACCTGTTATTGCAGTATCTTTTTCAGCGGTATTGCTTCTTCCTCGCGCCATTTTAGTTCACAAAATGTATATTGAATCTGAATCTGCAGTTTAAAAAGTAAGAAAACATCAATCTCCAGTAGTACTAAACTCCTTAACATGATATTGAGATGATACATGAACAAAAAACATCAAGTAAACCTAACCCCTAAAACCAGAAAGGAAAAGTAGAAGATCGAAAACAGATTCAAACCTCAGTTCGTCTTCTTCTTCTTTCTTCGTCTTCTTCTTTGATCAAAAAAGGACTGAATCAAACAACGAATGAAGCAAAAAACAGATCGAATACACTGAGATTTAACATATCAAAAACAGATCAACTACAGATCGCAAAACATATCAAATTTACTGAGATTAAACAGATCGAAAAACAGATCGAAAAACATGTTAAACACGAAGAAGAAGAAAAGATTAAACATGAAGAAGAAGATATGACCGAAATCTACCTGTTTTAGTTTTTCGTTTCTTCGATCTGCAAAAAAAATTCTCTTAAACAAATTTCTCTGCACTTCTTTGAAGGTTTTCGACCGACAGTTTTCTCATGTGAGATTCAGTTTATCTCTCTTGAAATGAAATGAATGTGTCGGTTTGATAGAAAACCTAGGTTAGATACTTATACAGTGAAGGTTATTCTGGTCATTTCAACCGAATTAAATTTATTTTTAATTCAGGGCCTAGTAATAAAACTCTTTTAACTAGGTGCCTCATATTATGGATTATCCATGGGTTGGGCCTTAGCCTAATTTTCCCAATTGGAATAGTATTAATGTTTTTCTTGGGTTAAACTATGTTAGCATTAATACCTCTCACCAGTTTGATCTAATGGGATAGTTCAATGAATTGTAGTTTTCTGAAAGGGAAATTTTTTCAAAGGTTGATTCCGTAGACTTGCATGATTGGCTAACTTCTCTGCCTTCTTGCTCTACTACAAATATAACAACGAATAACACTGATCACCACTTCTTTTCCCTGTGAAGAATTAACAAATGAAAGGCAGAAATATGTATATTGGCAAAATTCAAATCAACATGGAAGAATACCAGAAGGTAAGAAACCATGAACATTGGTTCGCTCAGTTTCATTTAGAGAGGATTTCTCGAATTGGATTTAGACGAAGATGTATGCTGCAATAAGAGCAATAGTCAGTTAATCTTTTAGAAAACTTACAATGAACTGTTGTTTAGGAGGACGTGATATTGTTTGCTGGATGCTTGGAAATACTTGAAAGACAAAGGAAACAAAAAATGCCATAAGTTAGAATGCATGGTTGTATAACATCAAGATCACAAAAAGATAAAACAAATTGCATGTGAAGGGAGGTATTATAGAAAATAGTAGGATAAGAGGTTATATGAATTGGACTGCCAAATTTGAGGTGCACTGTACCTCCCAACCGACTTTTTCACAATGTTTAAGACGAACTTAAGCTTTCTGACGACAGATACAAAAAAAAAAATACATAATTTATGTTACAAATAGACCTATTTTTTTTTATTTTTTTTAATGTAAGAACAATTGATTTATGCGCCAACCTGATACCTAATATGTGTAACATTTTTCCTGCTTGCCAGAAATTCAACGACTTCTGGTCGCTAAGCTTTTCTATCTTTGAAATCTTGTTCAGGCACATGACATTCTCAAACGAAACTATCATGTAACCAGTAGTTGGATTGGAAACACTAAATTTGGAGCGGGTTGGATCTGTAGAAATGAACATGGTACAATGATTATGGCTATGGCAACACCACTTGGAAAAACGACAGCAATCGTGACAGAGACATGGACATTTCTACTAGCTGTGAGTATGGCGGCCCTCAAAGAATGGAACACCATCCAATTCGAAACGGACTCAACGGCGTTGTTAACACTTGTCTCGAAGGACCCCTCTGAGGCACCTTGGATCATACGAACTTTGTTACAAGAAATACAATAACATCTCCGTTTACTACAGGCTTATGTGATAACACACACATATAGGGAAGCGAATCAAGCGGCGGATGGACTTGTAGACTTTGCAGCAAAAAAACAATTACATCACGGGATTGGAATCAGTAACAGAACATCAACCCACATATGGGAGCACACTCATCCTGATTTCCTTAATGTAATTGTTATGAATGACTCGGTGGGGACTCGTTACACAAGAGAAATTCATGTTTATTAATAATGAAACTTATTCTTTTCAAAAAAAAAAAAAATCCTCCTTAATGTTTTCCTGGATCAACAGTACGTCATCCCTCCCCACTCTTGCCCTGCATTGGATATTGACTTTAAATGTTAGGGCATCCTTATATATTAACAGCTAATATATAACCAGTAGAGGAAAACAATACGTGTTAACCAACAAAACGATCAATCAACAACCTATTCTGTAATCAATCGAGCAACACTACGTATTCCTAAGCGCCAAATTCCGACAGCGACCCCAAAATCCGACAGTGAATGATTAAAAAACGAATGCTTAAAAAACAATTGGACTTTGGCTAGGCATACAAACCTTGTTTACGGTTCTCCATTGCTTTCTGATTTTCCTCAGTTTGATAGCTTGGCTTGGTATCGTCTGTGCGACTGTAACTGAATGTGCGCATCCCTGTACCGTTTGTATATAGATCCCTAGCTAACTTGGTTTCTAAGAAATTCCTTTGAATTTTTTCTCTAAATTTGGCATAGGTTGCCGGCAATTCAACTGCTATATTTGGAGTAACCTATATATTTTATTCCGGTATTAGCGAATATATATCGAAAGTATTCAGTGTTTATTAAGAAAAATAGATAGATAAAAAAGGTTAAAACTATAATTAAGGAAAAAATATGTCTCAAATGGAAAGTATGTGAGGGAAAAAGTCTTAATCCACGCATGATACACAACCATATTCATAAAAAAGCATCTCCAACCCATGGATGTGGGGATGAGGTAGCAAAAAAAAAGTTAGACATCCTCTAGGTGAACCTTTAGTTTTAGACATTTACTCAGAGGATGTCTTCCCATCCTAGTCACATTTTTATTAATAAAAATCAATGAAAACAATAATGGAAATAATTTTAACCAATTATATGCCTACAAATAAGTAAAGAAAGATGAAACAATCTAAGGGTTGGAGATAAAATTTATTTTTTCCTAATATCTAGGATTTTATACCTAGAGGATGTCTTAAAAGTGATGCCGCGTATGAAACATCCACATTCACCATTGGAGAAGCTCTAAGGGCATTTGAAGAGAATTTGGGAAAAATATCTTTTCTGGACGTGATAATTATGGACATTTGAAAAAGATTTTGGAAAAATATCCAAAAAAGAAAATTGGTAAAAAATAATTCTATAAATTTCGGCTTTAAAAAATAATAAATCTAATATTAGTAGTTCACGTCATATATATCCGACGGCCTTGATTTTATTCGAATCATGTAATTAACGGTCATGAAATGTAAGGGGCTAACTTTGATTTTGGCCAATCAGAAGCGAGGATTTTGTTTACCGGCCAATGGGAGGGGAGATAAGCGCAACTCTCAACGTTGTGTGAGAGATGTGATTGGGTGTTTAGGTTGTTGATATATATAGTTTTGGAATTTTTAAGTTGTTTTCTTGGAATGTTGTCCATGGCACTTCCATATTATATAGATATATAAATGTGTAGGTTCTATAAAATCATCTATAATGGCTTTATTTTTTCATTACAAATTTTAACCGACACAAATCCGTTGGATTATTCGCACCCAATCCGCTCATCGATGTATCCATTGGATGTTGGATTGGATGCAGATGCCAAATTTGAAATCCATATTCGATGCGGATGAGGTAAAATCCGGTCCATACAGACCTATGCTCACGCAGCTCACCCCTACATATATGGACAGGGTCCTTAACCCTCTTGTTAAAAGGGGATGTAAATTGTGTTTGATTAGTGTAATGCATTTGCCGGGTCTATTATTAAAGAAAGAAGGGTTGAGGATTTCTTTCGCTTAGGTTTGGAGAGTACTTATGTTTTTGGCGTTTTGATACTAATTAATGGACTAGTAACCTCGTTGATTGTTAGATAAATCATACTATAACTCATGTGAGTGAATCCTTCACAAATTACCAAGCAAAAAAAAAAAAAGAATCCTTCACAAATGCATCTATGTAAGAAGTAGACCTTGGGTTTTGGCTGCTTTACTGAGTTTTGATGACCCACGTCAAACCTTTCAGCTCAATACAGTAATGATGCGCAAAGCAAACCAGCTAAATCCCAACAGTCGTGAGGACGGAAAAAACAGAATGACTCCATCTATGATCCATTCGTGTGGGTCCAGAATAGAATGTCCTTTGAGTATTGTCAACATTTCATCAAATCAAATTATGCCCTTACTACCTGACACGTGCAATCTAACCCCAGTTAAAAAAAGTTAACCGTTCACAAACTCGTCATTAACTATAGTTAATGTGAAAACCACACCAGTTAGTAGTCCAACTATAAATACAGAGACAAGGATAAAGTGAAGACGAAGAGGAGAGAGAGAGAGACTAATTTCAAAATCACTCTTAAGAAAGAAGAAAATCTTAAGAGTCGATATTTTGAAAACCCTAATTTGTCTCTGCACAATTTTCAACGAAGAAGAAGAAGATTGATCTTCTTCCTTTCTCCTCAGAGATTTGAGTTTATATATTTAGAACAGGTAAGATCGATCGATTCAAATGTTGTTTCATAAACCCTAATTTTTCATATCATTAATGTTCTGAGTACTAGTTTGCGTATGAAGTGAATCAAAATATGTTCTGAAACTCTCTGATTCTCTTCGGAGAGAGAAACACATAGCAAAGTAGTACTGTATGTCGGTTTTGCTTTTTCAGTAGTCAAGTAGCAGAGATTGATTTCACCATTTTAAGTAATACATTCAGCATGTGAACTTATTTTACTTCTTACATTTTCAGGGATTTCTACTACTTATCTTCAATCAGTTCAAGTGTTAAAAGAGGATTCATAACCACTAACAATAAATACTACTCTTATTCTCTCATCTTCAATCTCTCATCTTCAATGAAGTTGAAGGAAACTGGAGTTTAGAGTTACAGATATTCTCATCGTCATTATTACTTCCTTAGTTTCTTCTTATTAAAGACTACACACGTGAGTTCTGTTTCTGTACTTCATCAATGGCGAAAATGGTGATTATTATCTCAAGGCGGTTGTTAATGGCAGCAGCAATAATGGCGGCGTTGATATATTCGTTTTCTCTATTTTATCCAGGTCTGTAAATATCAATAATCAGGTTTTTCACTTATTATTGTTTTAAGATCCCAATTTTTCTGATAATACTTTCCAGAATTTCTTTCTTTCTTTACGATTTTTTAATTCTAGGGTTTGGTTGTAACGGTTCGTCTTTCTCCGACATTCATATTGCTTTTTGGACTTTCTCTGTTTCATTTTCCTGAATTTTTAATTTTAATTTTGTTTTTGCAGGTTTATTGAATCAACAAAACAACATCAGAAGAAACTCAACTAATGATCAGATGATGATGAAGAAACCAGAAGAATTCCTTCAACTATTTTCTGCTGTTCGGAGTCGTAAACTTCTTAATACAGATTGTAAGTATTAGTACTAGTAGAAAATTCCTTTGAGGGTCATCGTTACAATACGCTGTACGTGATTGGTGATTTCTTCTGTTTTGATTTTCTGCTTCACACCACCACCAACAACAACATTGTACGGACCTAGCACTCATGTGGGGTCTATTTGTCTCCCATCATCCTTGTGACTTATATATTCTACTACATCGTATACACTTTTTGATGTATCGTTATGTTACCCAATCATAAGATGACATCTGGCAATTTGTGGTGTGAAAGGTGTCTTGCCTGTTCATTCAACAATTGGGTGGTTTTGATTTTTGATTTTGTGGTTACACAGTAACTTGATCCTACTGGTGCATATATGTTGCATTTGATTGATATATTGATGGTACTACTATATTCAGTAAAAAGAAAGTAGTAGAAGAGAACAAGGCATGATGAGATACTTTTAAGATTATACTAGTTTTGTTCTTATATGCTTTAGTTTTGCTTCTGCTTTTCCTTTGGGTCCTTAGTACTGGTATTCATCATCATTCAGCAATGGCTATAATCAGCTTAAGAGGCATATAGGAAAGTGTAATTTGTTTTCATTGTTGGTGGGGTTTGGGATGTTTGCATTTTCCCTTACAAGTACATGTGTTGCTTTACTGATGATTCTTTTTTATGGTTATGTTATGACAGTTTCATCAGCTGCAGCACCAGCATCTGAACAGGAAGAGATGGTGGAGCCCAATAGAATATGGGGAGAGAAATGTTCCAAATCAGACATAATTGTGAATCAAGGTTCAACTTCTCCACTGCCAAATGGTATACCAACATATACAGTTGAGATTATGAATGTGTGCGTTAGTGGTTGTGACATCTCTCGGATTCATCTCAGTTGCGGTTGGTTTAGTTCAGCTCGTCTCATTAATCCTAGACTCTTCAAGCGTATTCGGTACGATGATTGCATTGTTAATGATGGTAAACCACTTCCTAATGGTGCTACTCTCTCTTTCCAGTATGCAAACACATTCCGATACCCTCTTTCTGTTTCCTCTGTCACCTGTTGATGCACATGGAGATGTCTTTTGTTTGAACTCAGCCTCTCACTCACTCACTCACTCATTCAGTATCTCAGTACATCTCTTCCAATAAATGCTCAAACCCTCAAAGTAGGCTAGTTTTTGTCAATATATTAGCTCTACTAACACGCTCCATTAATTACTAGATAATCATCTGTCATGATCGTCAGGTTCTTGTTTTTAGTTTTGCTTGTGTTTTGCAAATTTCCTTTTTGGGATTTTCGGGTCTACTTTTGAAGTCTGCAGTGTTATGCTATGCTGTAAAAAGGAGACATGTACAGAGCAGAGCTGCCAAAACTTTTACGCTGTTAGAGGTGGTCTGTGCAGTACTTTTGGTCGAGACATTGCATAGTACGGTTCTCACCAACCCCCATAAATCGTACTACTTTTTGTATGAGAGAGAGTAGAAACTCCAGAGAGTGTGTGAGAAAGAGGTTATACACTCTTCCTTCTTTTTTTTGTTTATTGTATATAGTTATGCAGCTTATGCTGGTATATGAGAGAAGAGATTTTTATCATAGAGCAGTGGCCGATCCGGTGGATATTATTGATCGTATAGTTATATACTGTTCTTCTTTTTGAAATATGAATGAAAATATCGAAAAAAAAAAACAACAAAAGAAATTGAATGAAAAATCAACTCAGACATTATGTATGTGTTTTGCAAGTTTTTTCTTTTATTTTGTTTGATGATTAATTTAAAGTATTTTATGAATCAATTGATAGTTTGGCTACATCTACCTTCACTTTTTTTTTCCACCTATATTATCCTGTGTTAAGGTTTAATATGCTCCCCACTACTAGCTAGTGTTATGAAAAGCAGTATATAAAGAGATTCATTGATCAGAGTCGGTTAATTTACTAATCATGTAAAAGAAAGCTTTATCTATCTATGCAGTACAATTAAAGTCATTCTTTAACCTAATAATGAAGTGATTAATTATTTTGGATAGCTGGTCAAGGAGTAGTGGGTTTACATTTTGTTTTATCTGTGTAATTAATCATGGTTTAGGTAATTTGCTATCGATTTAATTGCCAAGTTATGGTATCTCATTGGAGCGTGTCAGGCTGTCAGATGGATTTTTGAAAGAGAAACACGAGTGATCACCACATTTTGATTTGCCTTAGTTTGCTATAAGAGATTGAGAACGCATTTGCCTAATCAGATGGTTGGTTTGACCTGTAACAATTCTGTTTTTGCCCGATACTCGTTTAAATGAGCCAAATAAAGAGAGTAAAGCTGGCATATGATTATATCTTCGACTTTCTATTTATCCACCTCTATGTTGAGTCTCAGATTAGATTAGTTTGGTATTGCTATGGTTTTATAAAAGCATTTTTGTGTTATGCGTTGTTGTGCTGTGAAAAAAAATCAGTTAGATGCTTGGTAAAATATTAACTAAAGTTAAAGCTGATTAAAAAAATAATCAAAGTGTGTTTGGTAAAATATGAGATTTAACCATTGTTATTGTGGCAAATGACAAAAAAAATACATATCTCTGAAATAGTTTTATTCAATTTTTTTGGGTTTAAAAATAATTAATTTTTTTACTATCAAAAAGGCGTTGGGGTGCAACTTGTTGCTAGGTTCTCAACCCTTCCAAACTGCTCTGTGTAAATTTTTCTTTCTTCTCTATGAATGCCTCAGCGACGCTCTTTCGTAAAATATAAATATATTAAATATTAAATCTACTAATTGTTACTATTATTATGATTGTTAAAAAAAATTACTTTACTTGACCACTTTTTAAATATATATACTCCCTCCGTTTCACAAAGATAGTTCGCTTTGACTTTCTCAGAATATTAAGGAGACCATACTATTTTACTTGACTACCCCTAGTTACTTACCTATTTTATTTTAATAAAAATGCTAGTAATAAAGATTATCCAAAATTGATGTGAAAGTTATAAATACGAAATATAAAAGGAAAATTTAAAAGATATCGAATTTATGAAGTATAAACTTTATAAGGAATTTATTTTTTAGAGTTAAATGTATATTTTCTTAAAAGGAATGAGTGATATATTTGTTTCCTCAATTATACTAATTTCTTTAATATTTTAGATTGGGTCACGTTAAAATGGATTTATGATTATAAAGAATTCAAGGGTATATTAGAGAGTTCATTGAAAAAGTGATTATAAACAGAAGCTGGACACAATTTTGAAACTGACGAAAAAAGAATTGAGGACGGTCTTTCAGAAACAGAGGGAGTATAATTTTCAAACAGAAAATTAAACTAAAATTAAGTAATTGTTTAATATTTGTTTTAATTTTTATTTTTGACAAATTAAATGAAATGGTATCATAAAATAGTTTGGAAATAAAATATAATAAAATCTAAAGAATAAAAAATTAATTGTATATATATTGAAGGTTAATATTTTTCATTACAAATTAAAATAAGGACAAAAAAGATAAATCAATCGTTACATTTTGGTGGGACCAAAGCTTATGTTTTTGTAGCTTTTAAAAGCTCCTCCTCTCCAGCTTTTAAAAATTGAGGAATTTGGAAAGTGTTTTGGGTAAAAAGCATTTTGATTTTTTTTTACCAAACACCGATTTCAAAAATTATTGACATATATAGATTTTGAAAGTGCTTTTGAAAAAATAAAAACATTACCAAACTCAGCCTAAGTAATTTGAGAGATATTAGATCACGAGCAATGATAGACAAACCGTGTTTTGTCCCGTAAAAACCACCGAGAAATAATCGTGAGGCAGTTGGGGAAACTCTCGAGCATCGAGAGTGGTGCGTGGCAGTGTGGGTCCCGCACTCTATCTCTAGTCGGTACAAAACGCTGGAGAACCCCTTCAGTGTGTTAATCATTTTTGTTAGATCACATACGGATAATCTAATTAGTATGGTTGATTAAGATGAAATTCCATCACCCTCATTGCGTAGGTAGGCATAAATTAGTGCGTGCAAAGCGCTTGTTCTTGCACAGATGGATCCAACATTTACCATCCCAAGAAAACAAATACCAAACTAACCACAGTAAAAAGGCCACCATATCATTTGAAGGAAAGTAAAACAACTTGCACTTTTTGGTTCCTCCTTTTTGAGATAAAGTATGACTAAGTAGCAGTAAGTCAGTAAGTTTAATCCATTATTGTATCTTCTTGCTCTCTTTCTGGCCAAGACCCCTTTCTTTCTATTTCCAACTCTATTATACTTGCTAATCCAGATTGGATCGATGGACTTCTAGTTAAATACAAATAAGCAGGTTAGGCCAAAATATTGTTAGTGTAGATTGTGGATTAGACTAAATATGAAGCAAACAAAAATGTGTTTTCTGAAGAAAAAAAAACTTTAATTTCAATAGATCTTGATTAAAGACGTCGATAATGGTCTGATTAATTATAGTTAAGACTTTATGTGTTAATCTTGTCTGTTTGGTCCAATAAAGTTGTTTCAGGTAGGATCCTATGTTCCTGCTTTCATCGAAACCTTTTCTTAGCTGCATATGTGTAGAACCAGCCCATATTGACCTTCTAGATCATGTTAATAATTTTGTCTTAGTTAATTATTCCATTTTGGTTCACTCCCTTTTTAATTTAGAATAATCTTTAACTAAGGTTTGGTTGGTACTTTGCAGGTTCAGCTCATAGCTCGACTGTTTCTTTTCTTTTTTCTTTTATAAACAAAGGCCTTTGAAGGCGAATGATCCCCGGTAGAAGCCAAATTGGAGGTATAGACCAGTGTATAATAGGTTTGTTCAATTTCGCCCACTGAGCTAGCACATGAGCAACATAATTACATAATCTAGGTTGGAAAGTAAATAGACAAACAATTAAACAGGAAGATAAAAAATGAATTCCTTGTAAATAGCATCCGTTATTGGATCATCATCCAACCTCTCAGCAGAAAATTGGTGGATGAGATCCTTATAGCATCACTCTCAATGATAATGTGCGTAAGTTTTTGCTCCACATCTCTCTTCAGAGGTGCCCAAATTGCAAATTGCTTTGGCTTCCGCTTCAACAACAAATTCAACCTTAAAAACTATAATTGATGCACAAAAAGAAGCTTTATTTGAGAAGTCCCTCATAACATAGCCCGCACCATTCCAGGAAAGTGTCACCAAAGGCATCATCAGTATTACATTTTATCCATCCAAAGGGTGGGGGCATTTATTTGTCATGATAACCAATAGTGATACTAGATGGAATCTGCAGTTTAGGTTTCCTAGTATAAAGCATAGCTCTGTCTTTATTGATAACAACAGAATGGGTTTTCTTAAGGTTGTTGAAGACAAAATTAGTTATGTTACTCCAAAGAGACCATTTTATAGTGACAAACAAACATTGACATTCATCAAGTAATTTAGTAACAAGATCAACCAACCAGGAGACAAGCCAATCTATTAAGGATTTGTTTACAAAGGTAGTAGTGTTCATACAGAATGAAGATAGATTCCAAACATGACTAACAAAAAGACATAACACAAGAGCATGCATAATAGACTCATGAAGATCAGAATATCTGGAGTAGTCCACATAACTCATAGGCATTCTAGTATGAAGAATAGATTTTGTAGGCGTAGCATTTCTAGCAGCCTTCCAAATAAAAATCTGAATACGATGATGTGGAACATTAAGTTTCCAAATACACTTCCAAAGTTTAATACAAGGGGAAGACCTAAGTCCTCTAAGTTCCAAGTAGGCAAATTTAGAAAAAAATCTGTCATTCTTTGAGAGCTCCCAAGCCCTCCTGTCAGGAGTCCGCAACTGGCTTAAGGAAATAGTGACAATCTTCTTAACAGAAGCATTGTCAAAGTGGGTATTTAATCTTCCAATATTCTAAGTTGTAGTCTCTAGATTAATGAAATAAGAAACATTCACATTAGGATCATGAGGGATCAAAGGGTTAGGTGTAACAGAACCGAAATTTGGTATCGACTTATCACACCAGGGATTAATGAATTGTCCATCTTCCACGATCCAAGAGATAAAAAGTTTGGTCAGCTCTTTATGATTGTAGATATTTCCAAGTTCATGAGCAGCTATTATGACATTTAACATTTAGAAAATCAGTCTTAGGGAAATATTTAGCTTTGGGAACAATACCTAACATGCAATTCAGGTTTTCAATAATCTTCCAAGAATTTCTAGCTAGCATAACTAAGTTGTTCAGCTCAGCTTTCCTGAAACCTAATCCTCCCTCAGATTTGGGAGAGCACAGGATATCCCAACCAAGTAAATGAAGCTTTCTATCTTTAGGGTATGGGTTTCCCCCGACCAAAATTTACAGAGATGGGAATTCATATTCCTACAAAGGTATTTGGGAATAAGAAAAGCTCCCATCTGGTATAAACAGATGGCTTGACCAATGTTCTTAACCAAAGTAGTTGTAGCAGCCTGAGATGGAACCAAGTAGAAATTCTGTCATCCACAGCTTGCAAAATCCCTACATGAGTTTGAATTTTAGAAGCTTGAAAAGAAATATGAGTACCAATATATTTTCTCATAGATCACGATTATGAATATCAAGAATACTAAATATTTGACATATAAAATGCTCAGAAAGTTTTTTTACTAAACAAGATACCAGACTTATCAAAGTTGATTTCCTGACCAGAAGCCAAACAATATTTTTGAAGATAATCCTTTATGGTTTTAAAATCTTTAACAGTAGTTTTAGAAAACAACAAAAAGTCATCCGCAAAAATGAGACGGGTGATACTAGGGGCATCCTTATAGACTGTTATGCCTTCCACTAACCCCTTTCTAGTCAGAGAGTCAATATAGGGAGACAAAGCTTCAGAGCAAATAATGTATAAATAGGGAGACAAAGGATCTTTTTGTCTCAAACCTCTCTCTGGTTTAATTAAACCATAGGGTCTACCATTGAGAAAAAAAGAATAAGACACAATAGAAAGACACTGGTTAATTAGCTTGACCCACTAGTCAAATAAACCCATTTTCTGAAAATTTATCAAGAAAATACCACTTCAACTTGTCATAGGGCGTTAGACATGTCAATCTTAATGGCAGCTATATCCTTTACCTTTTGTAATGGTTAACAGTATCAAAGGACTCATTAGCTAGCAAAATATTAGCAGAGATACTCCTTTTAGGAACAAAAACACTTTAATTTTGGGAAATTAGATTATCCATAAATGGTTTTAATCTATTGACTAGGGTTTTAAATAGATTCTTGTAAATGAAATTACATAATCCTATAAGTCAATATTGAGAAACCAACTCAACTAAAGGAAATTTAGGGATGCGAGTTGTTGATGGTGGATTTCTGGCGAAGGTTAAAATCGTAAAATCATGATCTTGCATATTTCTGACATGGTTCAGACACGTATTTAAAACTGATATTTTAGGATTCATGAAATCTCATTTCACAATCTCTTATCGAGCGTACACTCTCCCAGAGCATGCATGAATATATAATCCGTAAAGCCTCTCAACTGAGATTTCGACACTTTGCATATTTCATCAATACTTTTGTATAGGAATCGATAATGATTGGACGACTCCTACACATATTGCATGCTAGTATAGAGCGTTAAGGTCTTCAGGATGTCTTAATGTTATCCTGACTCAGAACGAGTATGATGTCTCTATCATCTCAAACCTCGATTCTCGAATAAACGCTCCTAGAAATATTGCATGCTAGTATAGAGCAATTCATAGATTAACTATAGCGCAACATTCATCAATTGAATTCCTAGAAAATAATCTATTTTGTCTCATTACTCTGTTTCATGGCTTATTCTCAGCTGAATTCCATAGATTTGTAATAGATATTCAATCTGTCTCATTAGTCCGTTTCATGGATTATTCTCAGCTGAATTCCATGGATTAGTAATAGATATTCACTTTTCGGGGATTTAGGTTAGCACCGAGTAAGCCCCGAGAAAATGGTGCGAGTGTAATTAATAATAATGCACGAACGAGCACCAAATATGCATGAGTGACCACCCAAATGCATAAATGAGCATTCAAAAATATGGACGAACGAGGAAACCTACGCAAAATACGAAAGAAAAATAATAATAATAATAATAATAATAATAATAATAATAATAATAAAAGAGAGGCGCACACGAGACCAAGCCCACCGGCAGGCCGGTCATGTCGTCGTGGCCGGTCCGACGACTCCCCTTTTATTTTTAAATCTTATTTTATTACTTTCCTTGTCTCATGAAAACTCCTTGTTTGAGCAAACTTCCTCGTATGAGCAAAACTCCTAGCTAGTTTTTCCATATTTCCTCACTCAATGAAAAATAATAACATAAAATAGGGAAGAATGTCACGGGACGAGCCTACTAGCGGGCCGGCCATGCCCTAGCCGTGGCCGGTCCCACACCTCCCTAATTCCCTATTTTATTATTATTTCTTATCTCATCTCATGAAATTCCCTCGTTTGAGCAAAAAACCTAATTTTTTCATATTTCTCCAATTTTGCTCAAACTACCAAAAGGCCAAAAAGTCAAATGGTCACACGACCATCCAGGCTTCTCACAAAAAATAGTAAAATATCATTTATTTTAATATTCTCAAAATATTGGTCGCACGAGCAAAGTTCTACTTGCTCATTCAAGCAAAATCGAGAGTTTCAGTCAAGATCAAACTCTTCTAAAAATCCAAAATATTGCTCGAACTCGCACCAGAAAATACCAAAATTCTCAGAATTGAGTCACGGAAATATGATGACACGGGCATGCCACCTTGACCGACCAAGGTCGGCCTTTTGGCTTCCAGAATCCGGTCTCACACCCTATCATGATTTTGACCTAATTAATCTTCCATAATTCATATTGGGTTCAAACTCTTTCCAAACAACTTGGAATTTGATCAATCGACCACCAATTGGTCCCACGACCACTAACCGGTCCCACGACCACCAAGGGACGGTCTCATACCCCTTCGTCAGTCCCTCTCTCCATAATTAGGTTTTACCACCTAATGCTCAGACGAGCACATTTTAATAATGATTAAACGAGCATTTAATCATCCTTTCATCAACTGGTCTACAAAGGACTTTGGTGCATGCTCATTCGAGCACCTGGGAGCTAAATGGTCGTCCCATCATCCCATGTTACCGGTCCCTCTCTCACTCATTTGGTTGATTTTCAGTAAATCATCAATTAATGAACAATCAATCAAAATTAGGATTTCAAACCAAATGCTCTGCAAACCATAATTCTGAGCAAGTTCAAACACTAATAATTTTATGTTGATCCAGCAATCAACACCCTAACTAATTACACAATATTCGGTCCAGCTACCAGTATTTTTAATTAATATTTTATTTGGTCCCGCTACCAATAATTCATGAATCGAGCAATATTGCTCAAACGAGTAATATTTATTTTGCTCATTTATCAACACTAAATTACTTAAGCTAGCAAAATACACGATCAACTGGGTTCAGAACTCATTGATTCAAGTATCAATTGCTCGACCGAGCAATATTCCTCATGTTGATTCAACTATCATCATTCGAGAATTCTATTGATCCAACAATCAATATTCTAATTTATTTATCTTTTTGCTAATAGAATTCTAATTTATATTTAATGTTTGGTCCTGCTGCCAATATTTTTGCTCGACTAAGCAACATGGTTCGAGCGGACGACCATCCAATATTTCTGATCCCTACTTTGTCATTCGACCATTCATGATATATTAGATCAGAAATGAGCATTCTGTATAATTCAACAATATCTTTGATTTCCTGACATATCAAAATAAGTCCTTGATCGAGAAATCTCATCGACGCTCGATCCAAATATCATTACTACTTCGACTAGTAAAATGATATATCACAATTCATGAAGACTCAACATTATTCCATTATTGTGTCCCAGCAGATAACTTATGATCAATCCATGAGTCTCAGAGCATAACACATTCTTTCATTATGCTCGACTCATCAAGGCTAAGACTCATCGTATAGTCAAGTTAACAACTGACTAATTAAATAAATGCATGCCTTGCAGACTCCACATTCATGAGATATCAATCATATCGCATAGGGAGATATTCACTAGGGTTTTGATCTGGCGGCTTACGACACGTGTGTACATCCACGATGAGAAATGTGAGTAAGTCGTGCAAGCAGTTGAGGAAGTTAGAAAAGTAGTGGATGGATAATCAACCAAGTCTCTGCACGACATGGAACTGGTTTAACCACGATTTCCTACTTTCCCGCTCTTTCACTCCAGCAACCGTCACACTTACTGGGATCAATGTGTCTACTATTCTTGTAATATAAATAAGTTTCTGAATCCACAATTGAGCAACAACAATTTCGATCAACAAAAAATTATCACTCAATCGATCAAAACTTATCCTATCCGAACTCAACAGTTCACAAAACTTGCAGAAACCTTCAACACATTCATAATCCTTGATCATCATTGATCTCACACACACTTCTCAGCTTTCCTCCTACAGATCGATCGTCATCCCTCTTTGTGACCGAATTGACTCTGGAACGATCATTTTCTTGGTTTAGGCCGGAGTCCTACAAATTGATATCTCGAACTCAAAGCACTCTCGTGCAGTGCATCTGTTTGAAAAAGGTTTAGGCGATTTGATTGTTCGAGGAGTCTCCGCCCGCTCGAGTATCCACTTTCCTAAAAAACCAGCAAATCGTTTTCACCCATCAACAAGAGCTATGCTGGTATGACTAAAAACTTTTGCTATATGCCCTGTTCCAAAAAAAGTCTGTGTCATATCAACAACAACTTCCCCACTATATCTCAATGCTTTTGGTAGAACATGTCAGTAAATCCATCAAGACGCAGAGCTTTTTTACCCCCCATTTGAAAAACAACATTATTAATTTCCTCAGCAGTGATGTGGGAGTTAAGATGAATGTTATCTTCATCAGAGAACTTCACAGGGAGTTCTTGGAAAATTTCATCCTGGTATTGCTAAGGGTTAAAAGAGTATAAATTTTTGAAATAATGAACAAAAAAAATTACCAATATTATCCGTATCAGTTAGAATGGTATCGGAGGCATCTTTAATCCAACTGATGACATTCTTTGTATTCTGAAAAGCGTGACTCTATGAAATAAGGAGAGTTTCAGTCTCCTTCCATCAGTCAAACTTATCTAGATTTGTCCTTCTAGTAAAATTCCTAAAGGTTGTACAAGTATTCCAATCTAGCTCTAAGTATAGAAACAGATTCATTTGGGGTGGAAGTTTGAATATATACCAGTTCCCCTCTGGTAGTAGTTATGTTGGTTTGAATATTATCAAAAGAGGTTTTGTTCTAATCTCTAAGTTTTTTTTTTATACTTCAAAGTTTAGCTTTTAATTTATAAGATGGAGAATCCAAAACATTGGCCATAAAGTGAAAGGGCTTAGGTATACAAATGTCTTCAAAATTAAAACCAATATGCATAGAATAGTGGTTAGAAGAGTCTCTAAGAAGATTATTAACCCTGAAATTGGGGAATAAATGCTCATCTATTTGATTTATCAGACATCTATCAAGTCTTTCAAGGATAAAGTTAGGGATCTACTGCATATTAGACCAAGTAAATCAAGGACCGAAAAAACAAGGATCATGCAAAGCAAACAAATTCCAGAAATTCGTAAGATTATAGAAATCAGAATCATCAACCTCTAAACCACCATTATTTTCATCAGTACCAAGCAAGGCATTAAAGTCTGTAGGATCAGAATCTCGCAGCAATAATGCCTCAGCAAAATTATTAACAATACAACACGACAGTGTCGCAGAACAACTTCAGAAACGACATAGTAAACGACATCAGCCAAATCATGAGAAAAGTGTGACGGTCCTGCGAAAATAAGAAAGTTTTTCGAGATTGATATTTATAAGGTTGCGACAATGTCGCAAGTCATATCCGAAAATAAAGGACAGATTAGCTGTCGTCCACTATGTAATTCCCTATAAATAGCCTTTCAGTTGTAAAGGAAAGGGAGAGATCTTTTTAGAGATAGGAATAAAAAACAATTAGGAGAGATAAAATCAAGAGTGGTTTTTGTTCTTAATCCCTTTATCTTTTCTTCTAAGATTGTTCAAAGATTCATCAATAAAATTAAGATTGTTAATCCAAAAATGAGTTGAATGTTAATGAAATCTTGTGAGGGGTGTAGTTTAGGATTTGCTGAAACTACATAATGGCGCTAGAAACAGGGAGGGGGTTGAAGATTGAAGATTGTTCTAGAAAAAGTTGAAGATTAATATTGTGATTTATTAGAATTGAAAGTAATTGGTGAAAAGACTTACATAATCTCTTACAATTTGTTAGTATTGAAAGAATGGATAGAAGGAGAAATGTATCGGAACAACCGACAACTGCTATAAGAAGAAGTAAAAGACTTGCTGGAAGGGAGAGAAGTGAAATGGGAGAATCTACTAGAAGGAGAAATAATGGAGAAAATCAAGTTCAACCGCCAGTTCAGCAAACACCGATACAAAATGGAACAACAGATTATGATAGAGTGAGTGTACACACTTGGCGATCAAATTCAGCAGAAGAAGTAGAAGAAGTGCAGCAAACCAGGAACCATAGATAGGTAGAGAGAAATCAAGAAGCAGATGAAGGAATAATTCATGGAGATGAGGAAATTGGAGCGTTAGAAACGTTGAGACGAAGAATACATGAAGAAAGAAGAGTTGAAACAGAAGAACGTTCAAATCTAACAAGGAAAAATCACGAATTGAGGATGGAAAATATGAGACTACAAAGTAGAAGATCTAGAAGTAATACAAGATCATATTAAAGGTCCACTAGAAGAGAGATGAGGAGAAACTCACCCACAGTTAATGCTGGAAATAATATTCGAGAAGAAATACCAAATCCTAATGAAGAACATCGCGAAGATAGGGAAAGGACTGATGATCGTTACGTTCCACAAAATGAAACTTCTGATGATAGGCAAAATGATAGAAATCAAGAGAATGGACAACGTCAGAGACGAAATAATCAAGATGGCGAAGGGAATCGAGAGGAAGGAAGGAGAATTTTACATGAGAGAGAAGCTCAAAGAAATCAACAAACGATGGAAGAAGAAATTGAAAGACAATATGCTGAACAAGCACGTTTAACTCGCGAACGTGAAAGATTGAGAGCGGAAATGGAAGAACAAGAGCTGCAGGAGGCGATTCGCCAGAATAATCAAGACAATCAAGAAAGAAGGCGTACACAAAACCGGAATAACGGTAATCTCAATGAAGAGTATGGTAGAGTACAGAGGAGGGCTGAAAGACAACGAATGGAATTGATAAGAAATGAACAAAATCATGGAGGGGAAAATGAGAGACATCATTATATGAGAATTCAAGATAGAGATGAGGAAGAGAATCGCAGGAGAAGACGAGATGAGAATGATGAAGAAGAAATGCAAAATTTCGCGAGAGAAGAAAGACATGAACGCAGAAGAAGGGAGGCAAAATTAAAAAGACCAATGGATCAAAATTTAGGCGTAAATGAACAAATCTTAAAAGAATTGGAAGAAATGAGAGGAATGCTAAATAATAGAAGGGAAGTAGGCAGAAGACAATTAGACGAAGCTATAGAAGAAGCTGCGAAAACTCCATTTACAAGAGAAGTACAACTAGGAGGAATACCCCCGAAATGCAATTTTCCTGCGTTAACCAACATCTTTGATGGAACAACTTGTGCAATTCAACATATCAAAGCCTATGTGAGATGCATGTTACAGTGGGAAAATCATAATGTCGTATTGTGCAAGTATTTTGCATCCAGTCTAACAGGAGAGGCGTTAAAATGGTTCGAAAGTCTACCAAAAAATACAATAACATCTTTCAATCATTTGCAGACCACATTCTTGGGGGCATATATAAGTAACAATTCTTCGCGACCTGGTATTGAAGATGTGTTTGGATTAAAGCAAAGGATTGGCGAAAGTTTGAAGCACCTAACTAAAAGGTGGAGAACTATGTGTAGTGAAATGGCTGGCCATGTAGATGAGAGATATCTTATCTTATCATTTATCAATGCTATGTTCGCAACCAATCTATTGTATATCCAAATTTTCAGAGTCAAGAACACAATCACAATGACCGAACTGCGAGAACTTCAGGAAGAGTATATTGCTCTAGGGGAAAGGCAAAATGATATGGAATCATACCCAGTTGCGAATACCAGTTCACAAGCTATGAATGCAAGATTATTACCCAAACTAATAAACACAGTGGCGAGCACTTTGCAAGGACAACAAGAAAAGGTGACGGTCAACAATCAACAGAAACTGGTGGCTATGAGAAGCCGAGATCAATAGGAGTATGAAAGAGAAAGAAATTTTTACAATCGTGGTGGAAATAACAAGATTCAAAGACTTGATCAGCCGCGAGAAACTTATGGAGGTCAGAGGCAAAACTATCATAGAGGACAGGGAAGCCACAAGATAATGTGGGAGGAGATCAAGATGCCACATCTAAATGCAAGCATGGAGAAAATATGGGAAGCTATAATTTTGATGGAGAATATACCGACACCATGTAACATGGGAACTGAACCACCTCCAAGCAACATAAGTCATGAGTTCTATTCTTATCATCATTTCCATGGACATACTACAAATGATTGCAGAAATATAAAGAGAATTATTCTGAGAATGATAGATCAAGGAAAGCTAAACCACTTTCTGGTAGGGTATCCACAATCTCAACCATTTCCGCCACCACCACTAGAGCATCACAGAGTAAACACGGTAAAAGAAAAGGAAACATTCTTCGTAGAAGTTGGTGCAAAAGCAAAGAATCTATTCTGTCACTCTGTCGTACATTCATACAAGACAATTGAAGATTTTCATGACAATGTTTTAAGTAGAGTGTTCGCAAGAGACAATGATGGAAAAGAAATTATGAATATTGCGAAAATATCGCCGCTAGAGGAATGGCAGAAACAAACTATTTCTTTTACCGCAGAAGAAGTCCCTGAAGGTGGAGAAGTACATGACAATCTATTAGTGGTAAAATTAGAAATTAATCCAAAACCTAAAGAAGATGAAGATGATGAAGATGAAGATTCATGGGCAATTAATAGAATTCTGATCGATACTGGAAGCTCTGTGAATATCTTATTCTATCATACTTATAAAACCATGGGAGGGAGAGATGATGATCTTATACCATAAACATATAATATATATGGTTTTAATGGTACTGCCAACAAGCCTAAAGTGGAAGTTACTATGCAAATCCCATTGAAGGGGATATCTTATGAAATCCTGTTCTGTGTCGTTGACATAGAATCACCCTACAATGCATTGATTGGACGGCCTTGGCTACATGGGATTCTAGGTGTAGCTTCAACTTTCGACCAGTGCATCAAGTTCCCTCACCCCAGCGGAGTAGGAATCATAAAGGGAGATTGGGTTGAAGGAAAGAAATGTTACGAAACTGAGGTAGAATCCTGCGAAGGAAGAGCAAGCAAGAAGGAAAGTTGACGACACAAAATCAGAGAGACACAAAGAAGTGAGAGGTTGATGGTGGATGCCATCGAACAAAAAGAAGAAGAAATGTTGTGAGGCTGATGCTAATTCATAGTAAGAAATTGTGAAAAATTTACTATCAATGAAGCAATAGCAGAGAATAACAAAGAGGCAAAAAATGGCGAAAGTAATAAAAATAAGAAATGTATGAATGATTGATTTGTTGCGACACTCTCGCAACAAATAAAATTCTCAAAAATACATTTTGTTGAATGACAAAATTGAGATTGCGAACTGCAAATACAATATGATGATATACGAGAACTTCGCAGAGATAATAAATTCTACAAAAGACAATCAGAGAACAATGACAAAAGAGAAAGGGGCGAACCTTTATGGCGTACATCTTAGTTCGTGAATAAAATTTCGCAAGAGGCAAATGTAAGACCTAAAGTACGTCATATAAGGGGGTACCTGTTGCATGGCTCAGGGAAAGGATATACCGCCACCAGAACCTGAGTCATGGAGATTTGGGGTCAATAAAGCCCATCCGGGAGAGGCACCTTGGATTCTCAGCTTAAGCATATGCCTTAGTGTAGATGGTGGATTTTCGACAAAGGCTAAAATCGTAAAACTCATAATTATACGAAGCTCTGATTCAGCAATCAGACGTGAGTATCGAGACACGGGTCTCTCATCGAATTCTCAACGGAGAGTACTTTCTCTCAGAGTACATGTAGATATGTAGTCTCACGACTGGACAACGACATATCTCATGAATACTGAATACTTTCAGTGATTATTTCTATATAGTATCACGAGATGGACGGCTCCTAGACAGCTTGCTCTGCTAGTATAGAGCGATAACATCTTCAGGAACAAACAACGAGTTTACCCTGACTATATAAAGGATATGACTTACCGACAAGCTCTTATCGAGATAATTAATGCTCCTAGACAGCTTGCTCTGCTAGTATAGAGCCACATAGTTAATTATTCCTAATTAAGATTAATTCTGCCGTGACATTCATTACTGAATTCCCAGAATAATCTATTATTGCTCCTATTCCATGGTCGAATCCACGACTGGTCCCATGGAATGGCAATAACAATTGCTCATATTCCATGGTCGAATCCACGACTGGTCCCATGGAATGGCAATAAACAGTTGTTCTGATTCTATGATCGAATCCACAACTTGATCTCATAGAATAGCAATAACTATATTATCTCATTACTCCGATTTTATGATCGAATCCGCAACTGGTCTCATAAATGGTAATAGATAAATCTTAATTACTCCGATTTTATGGTCGAATCTACGATCCCATGGAATGGTAATGCTGACTTTATTATTCTGAATTCGTAGTCGAATCCTCAGCAGATCTTATGAATTAATAATAAACATCTTATTGCTTAGTTTTGTGAATTATTCTCCACCGAATTCCACAATTAGTAATAAATAATCAACAACCGGGCGTCTGAGCTACCTCTAAGTAAGCCCCGATTCAAATGGTGAAGGTGTATTCAACGACGATACACTAACAGTCACCGCACGAACGAGTATTTCCAAAATACAACGAAATGGTGAACCTATGCAAAATAGAGAAGAAAATAATAAATAATTAAAAATATTGACCAGGGTGCTGGGAGCACGGACACACGACCGGCCGACCGTGTCGTGGTCAATCCCACGCTAGTTTTATATTTTTAATGCATTTTTATTATTTTCCATGATTTGATGAAAATTCTCTCATTTTATCAAATCTCCTTCGTCTCGAGGAAACTCCTCGGTTTCATGGTACTTCCATAAATCCATAAAAAATAATATAAAATTAAGGAAAGGAGTGTGGGGCGTGACCATTGGCCAACCGGCCATGCCTTGGTCCCAACCGGCCCCACACCCCACGGTTCCTTATTATTTTATTATTATTGTTATTTCTCTAATTTCATGAAAAAACTCCTTGATTTCATGGTATTTTTGCACAAATCATCATATAATAATAAAATAAAATAAAATAATAAAAACTTGTGGGACCGGGCCACTAGCCGGCCGTCCATGCCCTAGCTGGTCCCACACACCATTTGCTTTATTATTTTATTATTTTTTATCCTATTTTTCCTTGAATTCATCAAATTCCTTGATTTTATGGTATTTCTCTCAAATTAGGAAAAATTCCCTCAAATCATCAAAAATACCTAAAAATATTTAAAATTAGGGAAACTCGTGGGATCGGGCCCTAGCCGGCCGGCCGCGCCTCCACGGTCCCACAATCCCTTGTTTTATTATTTTAATATTTTTTGCTTCCCTGAACTCATGAAAACTCCTTCAATTTATGGAAACTCCCTAAATTCATCAAATTTCTCAATATTCATGAATTTTTCATAAAATCATCAAAATATTATAAAATTAAGGAAGAGGCACCACGGGACCGTGGTCACGACCGGCCTACCATGCCTTGACCACGACGGTCCCACACCTCCTCATTCCTTATTTTATAATTATTTTTCATCATCTCATGGTGTTTTCCTCAGTTTCGTCGAAACCCTAATTTTGGCATATTTTCTCGAATGGATGCTCAATTGCACGCCAGAAAATATCAAAATTCTCAGGACTGAGACGCGGACGCCTTGGGGACACGAGCACGCTATCTTGACCGACCAAGATTGGAACTTTGGCTCACGAAAGCCGGTCCCATCAATTTTCACAGTTTTTACCTAATTTGCACAATTGCTCGTATTAGGTCCAAAACTCTTCCAAACACTTTGGATTTTCATGAAGTGATCGTCAGGCGGTCACGTGACAACCCAGTGCCCGTTTCGTGACTCCATGGTCGGTCCCTCACCTCGTCATAATTAATTAGGTTTTCTCGCATAAGGGTCAGACGAGCATTTTTGAATAAATGATTAAGCCAGCATTTAATCATTCTTCCACCAAAAAATCGTCAACTCTTCAGGAGTTCTTCGTATTTTCTCACGTGAGCATATGGACACTACATGGTTGATCCACGGTCCCATGTAGTCGCTCCCTCATTCGTCCCATGGTTAAACTTCTGACGAACCATGAATTGATCATCAATTGATCAAATTAGGGTTTCTGAATCCAAGGATCATCATTCCAGATTCCAACCTTAATAATTTTACGACGGCCTCATGGTCATTAATTTAATTAATTATGCTCGGTTCTACACCAGTGTTCTAATTAATATTTTTGGTATGCTTCCAATAAGCCAGCAACAAATGCTCAGACGATCATATATTCAACAATTCATCACATGAGCAACACTTGCTCAGATGATAAATATTTGCTCAAACCAAGGAATATTGGTCCAACAATCAATATTCAACGATCCATCGAATGAGCAATACTTGCTCGCTTCATCGTAAGAACTATACCTCCGTCTCATGACATGTTCAACTCATGAGTTTCAGAACATCATGTTCAACTCAGCAACTACATGGACTCATCGTCCCATCAAACCACGAAGTCATAAATTGACTAACATACCACGAGACGTCAATCGTGTCACTTTGGGGGATATCACTTAGGGTTTTGGTCTAGCGGTCTACGACACGTGTGTTCAAATACACGATGGAATGTGAGCAAGTCGTGCAATCAGTCGAAGGATTTCAAGAGGTAGTGGGTGGAAAATCGACCAAGTCTCCACACGTTGAGCAACTGGTTTCAAACACGATCTCTACTTCCCCACTCCTTGATTCCATCAACTGTCACACTTCATGGGATCATGGTGTCTAAAAATTCCAGCAATATAAATAAGTCTATGAATGATGATTGAATCATCAACATCAACAGTATCATCAATCTCACGTCTCATCGACAACACGAGATCATCAACTCATCAATTGAGCAACTACTCTCAATTGAGCAATTTCCATCACTCAGAGCTTATCGTATTCAGAATTCACACACCCACAATCTTTGATTACCATTGATTCCACACATTTCTCAGCTTCCCTCCTACAGATCAACCCATCCTCTCTTGTGACCAAATTTACTCTGGAACGGTCATTGTCTTGATTTAGGATGGAGTACTACAGATTGATCTCTCGAATCTAAAGCACCCCCTTTGCAGCGCTGCATCTGCGTGAGGTTTAACATTTCGCTCGGTTCGAGGAGTCTCCTCCGTACGATCGTCTCCTCAATTCCTTAAAAACCAGCAAATCGTTTTTCCCATCTACAGATTGGCGACCACAGTGGGAGATCATTCTCTCGGTTTCAATCTCATAATTTCACAAGATGGTTGATCTCAGGTCGGGTTCAATTACGAATGCTAACACAAACCGTACTAGCACTAGCAACAACAACAACCAGAATATCCCGGAGACAATTCCTACCTCCAACACTGATGGTGGTGACATTACTCCTCCTTATCCCGAAGGTCATCCACTGTCTGGACGACACCCTGAAGAAGTCAGAGGAGATCCACTACCTACCATTGCTGATCTTATCAAAGCGCAAGAGACTCTTGCAAAAAATCAGACTGACATGGCTGCTACATAGAAGGAACTGTGTAATTATCTCAAAACTCTTACTGACAAGATGTCAGAGAAGACTTAAGAGAAGGGAAAGGAGAAGGATAAATCCTCAGACGACGATCCTGAAGTAATTCCAATCCATACAGTAGAAGACGACGAAGTCCACAAAACTGCTGCAGACAACTCATCAGCGAAGGGATCATCAAATTTCATCACTCGCGAGGAACTGGAGAACCTTTTGGAGAACCGTGGAAAAGACAAAACATCGCATGTCCATCGTCATCAACATCCTTATCCTGCCGCTACGCAGAGGATTCCACTCCCCAAAGGTTATGTTTCTCCAACCTTCACCTTATATGGTGGAACTGGCAATGTTAGGGAACATGTCTCTCGTTTTCTCGAATCCCTGGGAGAACATGAACATAATCATGTCGTTCGTCTCAAGGAATTATCAAAATCTCTGAAAGGCAGAGCATACACCTGGTATAACAACATCGCACCAGGGACTATCAACAATTGGGGAGAAATGGTAAACGCATTCTACATGAAATACTTCTTCGTGTCAGAAAAAGTCACTCTCCGACCTTGGAAGGATGTTTCAGAGGGTCAGTGAAAATCCCAATGATTATGTGAAAAGGTTCAGAGTCCAAACCCTGGATTGTCATGACCCAAACATCACGGAGCAACAACTGGTGTACTTGTGCATCAATGGCATGCTCCCGGTCTACAGGGCCTTGCTAGAAAACCTTCGATTCCAGACTTTCTCAGAGCTTCACGAAGCTGCGAAGAGGTCGGCAACCACTGCACCCGCTCTTTTGGAAAGATCAAAGTCTACAAAGACTGAGGATTCAAAAGACACTCGAGGAAGCAGGCGTTTGATCAACAAGCAGTACAACCTGCAACCTTCAACAAATGCTGTCGACGAAGGGAGTAAGCAAAAAGCAGAACCACAGCACAAGCAGACTTCCTCCACCCCTTCAAAGGCACGCAAGAAGGAGAATTCGAAAATCCCTCCTCAGCATACGGAAGATCCAGAAGCACCTGATTTTCCCTGTTCAATGGAAGAAGTTAATGAACTACTCGATGCCTGGGTTCAAGATGGTGCAGTCAAATTACCTTATGTCAAGAAGGAACCAACCGAAAAGGCCATGAAAAATCCTCGGTATTGCCGTTTCCATAGATACGTCAGCCATCCCACAAGTGATTGCAAAATTTTGAAGCGCATATTCAAGGAAAAGGTCGAATCAGGAGAGCTCAACCTGCGGACTGAGGGAGTGCACAAAAACCCCCTCCCAGTCAGAACTTTTACCATATCTGAACCTCCTGTCAAGAAAGCGGTTCAATCTCTGATCGAACATGTCTGCGAGTTGTTGTATCTTTCGAAAGCTCAAAGGAAAGACATGTTTGCTGCACTGAACCACACCGTATGCGGAAAACGTCTGCTGATCCAAGAAACCACCACCGAATCTTCAGCCACCGACAAAGAAATGTATGACTGGGGACTGATCACCACAGTACACATTAAAGAAAATGAGTTCAAAAGGGCGTTCGTCGATGTTGGTACCGATGTCAACATCATCCCTTTGAAAACTCTCAGAGCTGCCGGTATTACTCGACAAGAAGCCACCCAGACTCCCATAGCAATTAGGGACCACGAAGGAATCTCCAGAGACGCATACAACTTTATCACTCTCAAAGTTACGGAAATATTTATCTGCACTGAGGCCAAGTTTTTCATAATCCGGGAAGACCCTGGGTACGACATGATCCTTGGAAGAACTTGGATTCATGCCGGAAGGATAACGATGCCTTCAACACATCCTGTCATTGACAAGGATTCCGAGTCGGAAGACGAAGCAGAGGATACACCACCATTTGAGCATCTGGAAGAAGTAAAAACTCTGATGGGGCTTACGCGGGAACTTGGAGAAAATCCGCACACCTTTATCAGAAGGTTTCGAGCTCAGGCAAGTCTTATTCCTCCTCTTGCTCCAATATTACCAATGTTCAAATACGCTACTATGATCCAGGGACTTCTCCCCATGAACAATTTAGCAGTCATCAAAAGCTACGAGTGGGTAACTTCACCTCAACAATATTACACTCAATGGTTGGGTTCGGAACTTCTTCAAATCGATCACCCCATCGAGAGGTTTATTGCTGAAGACTTGGCTAAGCATGATCAACACTATGCTGGATACTCTCTTCTGTGCGAGTGTCCATATGTGCCACAATCGTGGGATTCCACCAAACAGGGAATTCCGAATCAGCGGAAGATATTCAAGGCACGATCGACCAAGCCTAACAAGTTTCATGAAGGGGACCTGGTTCTCAAAGCAGCTCAGCGCGGTCTTCATTCTACAAGGAACTCCAATTGGGAAGGACCATTCATGGTCGCTAAGTCCGTGGCCGGAGGATACTACAAATTGATCAATACATATGGCAGAACCCTACCAATAATTCACGAAAATTGGCTCAAGGCGTTTATCTGAAATTATTGGACATTTAAGGTATTGGGCGTTCGAAGCATTCATGGCGTTGGGATTTAACATTTAGGATTTTCTTTCATTTGTATTTCAATTCCTCCAAAATATTTGCAATACTTGCAATCAATATTTGAATCTAGCAATTTATCAAAATTCAGTTCATATTTCGTAAAAGAAAATCTCTATCAAATTTACAAGAAAATCCTTAACCATCAGTGAATCCAAAACCATCTAAATATCAAAACCCAATTATAAACCTCACATCTCTCAGAAGTTCAGAAGTTCAAGATATCGGCAAGAAAGGGCTTTCGCTCATCAGCATCCTTCAAGATTTGCAAAGCCGCCCTCTCCTTGTTCAACTCCTCGGTCAGATTGGAAATCTTGTCCTCGTTCTCCTTCACAGCATCATAGGGAAAGGGTATGTTCTTCTCACATGAATCCTTGATAACGTTTATTTGCTTACGAAGCCATTTCACGTTGAGGTGAAGTCTTTCTGAATTCTCCAAGTTAAACTCCCAATCAAAGAGTATATCTGGAGTCACGGTATTCCTGGGGTCTCGTATGCATATCACTCACGACACGCAAGATAACGCCTACTTGCATGGTTAAAGCATAAGCACGCCTAGGGTTCCTGTCAACGATCATGTGGCCAAACTTCTTCCATATCATCTCGTACAAGCGTGCATATCCAATGGTAACACTGAATCCACCGACCAGTTCATGATACGGGAGTGAAGTGTTAAAGGGAGGATCGAAAGCAACCCATGCAGTTGGATATTCATACACTATTATACGGTTCTCAGTCACTGGAGCGGCTCCCACGACCAAAGCAACAGTTCCTTCGATTTTCTCCGCTGCTATATCGGTTTCTTCTATCACTAAGGCAACAACCATCTATTTTTCCATAACTTCAGAAGGGTTAGAGTTATCATCATTGGCTCCAGTATCCTCAACTTCGGTATTTAGCACCTAATACGAAGATTACATGAGGTTAGAGTCACGAAGCCAAAGGAGATTATGAAACACAGTATACCCACAAGGCAATATCATCAAAGTTCATCATACTCCATTCAAGGCACGAGCAAATAACATGAAAGTCATGAAAACACATTTTACGATGAGTCCGTCTGAAGAAACTGAACTCTGACCTGTACTAAGAGACGAACTGGGAACAATCTACAAGGAATCTGAGGATGGATTATATGCCATTCTCTTCGTATGGATGTCCTTTATGACATGTCAAAATTTCATGACAATCCGATGAACGAGCGACTAGATGTGGCCAAAATATCAAGTGATGCACAATCTGAAAAAGTTCTGGAAGTCTCCTGGAAGTTTACTATTTTGCGTTTTTCATGCTCTGAACGTGCTAAAAACTTAAAAAGCTTCTTTTCTAAAGCTTGGAAATTTTCCGGACTTGAATTTGCACATGCAGATCATCAAAATCCGACTCCGGCCAAAGATGCTACAGCGTTTTTACTAAAAAGCTGGGTTCTGAATTTTCTGACGACGAAGTTCGACTAAGTTTTCATATATTCACGTGGGTTCTCATCAATTAATTCACAAGTCAGCACTTCTATACTTCTATGAAGAATATACAGGATGTATACTTACTTGAGGAGTCTCCAAAGTGTCCAAGGGGTTGGAATTGTCCACATCAACGACAAGAGGAACATCACTTCCATCCGGCTCCGAATCTTGGGAATTACCTCCATTCCCATTCCCAGAGGATGATTGAGTCCCAGAATTCTCCATCTCCATGACGACGTCCTCATGTACACGTCCTGTACAATCAATATTTTCTCTATGAAGCACCACATTTGAACATGTGAAGAAATACTTACAGTTTCTTCGTCACTCAAATCAGCGACTGCTTGTTCAGTAGCAGAAAATTGAAGACCTTCAAGACTTGATGGAGTAAAATTCTGCAACAAAATTAACAACATTGGCTTCCTGATTCTAATGTTAATAGCAATGAAAGTCACAGTGAGAAATATTGGGAACTCACCAAAGAACGACCTGGGGACTTCACGGTATTAGGTAACAACTTATAACTTTTGTTCCTTCCTTCTCCGCCGTGAACAACTTCTCCAATATCTGAAAAATCTGCATGGATTCGAGGTCTTACGCTACGACCATCCTGTAAAGAATTCAATAACATGATCAGAATACAGTTACCATGGTTTCATAAAATATATGTGGAGAATCTTACTTGAGAACATCCTGGAGATAATTTTCGTTTATCACCAGAAAGGTACTTCAGCCTTGGTCGACCAGAGATCATCTCAGCAGATGGAGGAATCTTCACTGGAGGCTGACTAACTGTCACGAATTCATGCAATCTCTCGAATTGTTGATGCCAGAATTCTATATAACCTGGGGTTACATATGCAAATCTATCAGAACCAGGAAACTAGTAACTACTCCCTTCCACGTGAGTGTGATCTAAACGAGACGCAAGCTGATCAACTGATGGTTTCCTTCTCCGGATAGTTGGAAAACATTGATCCATACCCATTTGTCGAGCCGCCCTACCAATGTTGTATTCTTCTACGGCCCACTATCCATGCATAACGGATAATAAGTGACCAGGAGTACAGCTCAACATGAAGGATCTTTCACCATCATTCGGGTTCACACCAGATTTCAGAGTCGTGCTCTCTCCAGTATTGAAAGTCGTTGGTTGAGAAACATAATCAGGAACCGATACCCACTGACGAAAGTCGAACTACGATTCTTCATCCAACACATCAATGAGGCGTGCTTTAGACCGAGGCTTCTTTGTAGACCAACGCATGATTCGGGCATTATCTATCTCGGTGAAGATGTGACGGGCATCAATATTTGGTCCTTGCAGGATATTACGTGGGACATGCGCATAATTCTTGAAGTTCTCCCACATCAAATCTTGAAGAAACATCGTGTTAACATAACACTCAATCTTCATGAAGCTATTCGACACGCTGGAATCTAACACCAAGGAGTCTAAGTTAGAATACAAGGAACCCAGGAATAAGCTACCTATTTGGAGTTGCTCACCTTGAGCCATCTTAATAGCAAAAAGGATTACGAAAGGCTTCAACAAATGTCCACTGTCTTCGAATATGTCTCTGGATAACCATAAGCATAAGAAGCGGCAATATGTAACATACCGGTGATGGGACTATTAGAAACTTCATCTTTTGGCTACCAACGTGTCAACCAATGGGCATAACAACCTTTACTACCAGACGCCTTGTTCACTTCTTCCATCGCAGCTGTCAGAGTGTCAAAAACCACTTTTTCCCCATCCGAAAGACCTTCAGAGAAATTACCTGTAACGGGAGATGCATCAAAGCAGCCACATCTTCTAAGGTAACAGTAAATTCTCCCCATCTACATATGAAGGTATGAGTGGGAACACACCAACGAGCCAGCAAAGCCACGATACTTTTCACATCATGATTAATAGACAAGTCTCCAGAAGCTTGAATAGCTCTCGTCACTTATGCCTGGTTGAGCATAACCCTGACATGAGGGAAACCCAACATATGCCTCGCCCATCCAGAAATTTTTTCCATAGGGCGTCGAGAAAGATTAAACTCTATGGTCGATGCAAGGAAAATCCCTCGTTCGAGACAAAGCCGTATTATCATCTTCGGGGTCACCAATTTATTCTGAGTCACAGTCCTAGGGTTGATCAGAAGACGATATACTGGGGATTTAAGATATGCTTCAGCTCCTTTTGGATCCTCCTCAAAGAATGCGTCGTCTATATTAGGAATGTTCTTCACGCCAGTGGCATCCTCCTCTTCCTCACAAATGGAGTTCTCGTCCATGCATGCATCATCCCTGGAGATGTCATCATCAGTATGCGATTCGTCCCTTGAAGTATCGTTGGCTGAGGAATTGGTCATTTTTGCTAAAACAACTGCAAAGTCCACATTGCATTCTACTTCAGTATGCTGTCCAGACATGAATCAAGGAAATACGGCAAAAATGGTAACTCTTAACTATTACCTTTTATACTTACACTAACAATAGTGATAGTAACGGTAGAGTTAACACCTCAAAATCGTTCGTCTCTTCGAAAACTGCAAAAACGAACGAAACTTTATTAATTTCGAAACTGATTTTTCATAAAATCACGGACACAATTTTCATAATGTGAACATTCACACAACTGACCCATGAAGTTCATAACAATACAATATTCTATCATAAATATATTGTCTATCTTTGAAGAATCCTCCAAAACCCACGTTTTGATTTTTCGAAAAAACAGCAATTAATGCAACTTGCATACATAAATTCCCAAGGATTTTATCTAACGAAAACAAACTCATGCAAATAAAATATATAATCATATTTTGCACAATATATATCACGGCTGCATATATATATATGTATAAACTATTTTTCCTTCGTATCGTCATTATTTGTCTTTAAAACGAAGGTTTATTTCAAAAAATATTGTGAAAGCTCACATCTCATACATATGATAAAGTTTTGTATTTACATGAAAGGTCATAAGAAATTTTTTATCACTGGACACAAGTTCATCATACATATTTTCCTTCGTGTCATCGTTATTTGTCTTTAAAACGAAGGATTATTCCGATTTCATGAAAATTCACTTATTTTATGATAGAACCTTGGTACACATGAAAGCTCATAAACTAAGTTTTATCACTGAAACTAGGTTCATATACTAAAAAAAATATCTCCTAAATCAGGGATTATAGTTAGTTTGCAAAACTAACGATCGAATGAACATACGTTTTCAAAAACGAGGGATTTTCATAAAACTCACACTAATATACACACATGTATATAACTTCATCATGATCAAAACATGAACAACTCATGAAGGTCACAACATCAGCAAACATCAAAAAAAAAAAAAAAAAAAACACCTGGTCGGTTTGGCCGGAAATCGGCCGGCGGCAACGACAACGACGGCGGCAGGTGGTGGTCCGGCAGCGGCGGGAATTTTCTCCTGCTGGCGTGAAGGTGCAGAGATGATGGAGAGCTGGTCGTGGAGTAAAAAAAATGATGAATCCCTTTTATATCAATTTTATTTCCAAAACCTAATTTTCTAAGGATTTCCTTATTGGGCCCGACCCGTGAATCCTAACCGACCACGGACTCGTCGTCCAAACCAGCGGTTCAACACCAATTTATGCTCATCAAACGGCGCTCCAATCATGACATTGAAGCCTTCATCAAGTCGTGGTTTGCTCATGCTCTCTAAATCCGGTAACGTCTCAACTTACGACTAAGTTCAATTACTGGTATTATTTATGGCCGGAAAATCACCATTTAATGCTGACTGAGGAACACAACTTTCCTCACTAAGCATGGGACTTAATGTAGATGGTGTATTTTCAACAAAGGATAAAATCGTAAAACTCATAATTATACGAAGCTCTGATTCTGCAATCAGACGTGAGTATCGAGACACGGGTCTCTCATCGAATTCTCAACGGAGAGTACTTTCTCTCAGAGTACATGTAGATATGTAGTCTCACGACTGGACAACGGCATATCTCATGAATACTGAATACTTTCAGTTATTATTTCTATATAGTATCACGAGATGGACGGCTCCTAGACAGCTTGCTCTGCTAGTATAGAGCGATAACGTCTTCAGGAACAAACAACGAGTTTACCCTGACTATATAAAGGATATGACTTACCGACAAGCTCTTATCGGGATAATTAATGCTCCTAGACAGCTTGATCTGCTAGTATAGAGCCACAAAGTTAATTATTCCTAATTAAGATTAATTCTGCTGTGACATTTATTACTGAATTCCCAGAATAATCTATTATTGCTCCTATTCCTTGGTCGAACCCACGACTGGTCCCATGGAATGGCAATAAAAATTGCTCCTATTCCATGGTCGAATCCACGACTGGTCCCATGGAATGGAAATAAACAATTGTTCTGATTCTATGATCGAATCCACAGCTTGATCTCATAGAATAGAAATAACTATATTATCTCATTACTCCGGTTTTATGATCGAATCCACAACTGGTCTCATAAATGGTAACAGATAAATCTTAATTACTCCGATTCTATGGTCGAATCTACGATCCCATGGAATGGTAATGCTCACTTTATTATTCTGAATTCGTAGTCAAATCCTCAGCAGATCTTATGAATTAATAATAAACATCTTATTTCTTAGTTTTGTGAATTATTCTCCACCGAATTCCACAATTAGTAATAAATAATCAACAACCGGGCGTCTGAGCTACCTCTAAGTAAGCCCCGATTCAAATGGTGAAGGTGTATTCAACGACGATACACTAACAGTCACCGCACGAACGAGTATTTGAAAAATACAATGAAACGATGAACCTATGCAAAATAGAGAAGAAAATAATAAATAATTAAAAATATTGACCAGGGTGCTGTGAGCACGGACACACGACCGACCGACCGTGTCGTGGTCAATCCCACACCAGTTTTATATTTTTAATGCATTTTTATTATTTTCCATGACTTGATGAAATGAGTGTGGGGCGTGACCATTGGCCAACCGGCCATGCCTTGGTCCCAACCGGCCCCACACCCCAAGGTTCCCTATTATTTTATTATTATTATTATTTCTCTAATTTCATGAAATAACTCCTTGATTTCATGGTATTTTTGCACAAATCATCATATAATAATAAAATAAAATAAAATTATGTAAACTTGTGGGACCGGGCCACTAGCCGGACGGCCATGCCCTAGCCGGTCCCACACGCCCTTTGTTTTATTATTTTATTATTATTTATCCTATTTTTCCTTGAATTCATCAAATTCCTTGATTTTATGGTATTTCGCTCAAATTAGGAAAAATTCCCTCAAATCATTAAAAATACCTAAAAATATTAAAAATTAGGAAAACTCGTGGGACCGGGCCCTAGCCGGCCGGCCGCGCCTCCACGGTCCCACACGCCCTTGTTTTATTATTTTAATATTTTTTGCTTCCCTGAACTCATGAAAACTCCTTCAATTCATGAAAACTCCCTAAATTCATCAAATTTCTCAAAATTCATGAATTTTTCATAAAATCATCAAAATATTATAAAATTAAGGAAAAGGCACCATGTGACCGTGGTCACGACCGGCCGACCATGCCTTGCCCACGGCGGTCCCACGCCTCCTCATTACTTATTTTATAATTATTTTTCATCATCTCATGGTGTTTTCCTCAGTTTCGTCGAAACCCTAATTTTGGCATATTTTCTCGAATGGATGCTCAATTGCACGCCAGAAAATATCAAAATTCTCAGGGATGAGACACGGACGCCTTGGGGACAGGAGCACGCTATCTTGACCAACCAAGATTGTCTCTTTGGCTCACGGAAGCCGGTCCCATCAATTTTCACAGTTTTGACCTAATTTGCACAATTGCTCGTATTAGGTCCAAAACTCTTCCAAACACTTTGGATTTTCATGAAATGATCGTCAGGCGGTCACGTGACAACCCAGGGACGGTTTCGTGATTCCATGGTCGGTCCCTCGCCTCGCCTCGTCATAATTAATTAGGTTTTCTCGCATAAGGCTCAGACGAGCATTTTTGAATAAATAATTAAGCCAGCATTTAATCATTCTTCCACCAAGAAATCGTCAACTCTTCAGTAGTTCTTCGTATTTGCTCACGTGATCATATGGACACTACATGGTTTATCCACGGTCCCATGTAGTCGCTCCCTCCTTCGTCCCATGGTTAAATTTCTGAAGAACCATGAATTGATCACCAATTGATCAAATTAGGGTTTCTGAATCCAAGGATCATCATTCCAGATTCCAACCTTAATAATTTTACGACGGCCTCATGGTCATTAATTTTATTAATTATGCTCGGTTCTACACCAATGTTCTAATTAATATTTTTGGTACGCTGCCAATAAGCCAACAACACATGCTCAGACGATCAAATATTCAACAATTCATCACATGAGCAACACTTGCTCAGATGATAAATATTTGCTCAAACCAAGGAATATTGGTCCAACAATCAATATTCAACGATCCATCGAATGAGCAATACTTTCTCACTTCATCGTAAGAACTATACCTCTGTCTCATGACATGTTCAATTCATGAGTTTCAAAACATCATGTTCAACTCAACAACTACATGGACTCATCGTCCCATCAAACCACGAAGTCATCAATTGACTAACAAACCACGAGACGTCAATCGTGTCACTTGGGGGGATATCACTTAGGGTTTTGGTCTGGCGGTCTACGACACGTGTGTTCAAACACACGATGGAATGTGAGCAAGTCGTGCAATCAGTTGAAGGAATTCACGGGGTAGTGGGTGGAAAATCGACCAAGTCTCCACACGTTGAGCAACTGGTTTCAAACACGATCTCCACTTCCCCACTCCTTGATTCCATCAACTGTCACACTTCATGGAATCATGGTGTCTAAAATTCCAGCAATATAAATAAGTCTCTGAATCATGATTGAATCATCGACATCATCAATATCACGTCAAACTGACAACACGAGATCATCAACTCATCAATTGAGCAACTACTCTCAATTGAACAATTTCAATCACTCTGAGCTTATCGTATTCAGAATTCACACACCCACAATCTTTGATTACCATTGATTCCACACATTTCTCAGCTTCCCTCCTACAGATCAACCCATCCTCTCTTGTGACCGAATTTACTCTGGAATGGTCATTGTCTTGATTTAGGTCGGAGTACTACAGATTGATCTCTCGAATATAAAGAACCCCCTTTGGAGCGGTGCATCTATGTGAGGTTTAACATTTCGCTCGGTTCGAGGAGTCTCCTCCGTACGGTCGTCTCCTCATTTCCTTAAAAACCAGCAAATCGTTTTTCTCCATCTACACTTAGGTTGGGCGACTAAGGTAATAAGGACTCTCCCAAGGAGTGCAGAATCTGACCAAGGCGCCGAGGTACACGGTTGAGTCAAGAGTCCCAGGGGCGTCTGGAGCGTACCTTGCCATTCTTGACAAGTCTTGGCTTATACTGCACTCGGCCCGAAGAAAACCCTATAGGTAAAAGGGATAAGAGGCTGTGAAAATAACTGGTTGTTGTTAAGACCGGATGGGAGGAGCCAACCTTGTATGGTAGAGGTACGCCTCCTTGAAGGGGCAACCAGGGGGGAGATAAGGGCGGCACCCTCCATTAGGGAGCTGATAAGTGTCTTAAGATGCAAATTTCATGAGACTTTTTACTCACAAGGGTATTAAGGCTTGTCAATTTGTACGAAAATCCTGAAGATGCAATAATACTAAAGAGAAAGATAAGACGAGATCAATGGGTTTTCGCATGAAAGTGCGAAAACGTCCTGCGATTTCGTCGCAAGACGACAATGTCATGGGGCTTTATTTTCGCAAGAATATTTAGGCCTGTCATATTGTTGCAACAATCCTGAAGAGGCAATAATACAAAAGAAAAAGTTAAGACAAGATCAATGGGTTTTTGCATAAAAATGCAAGGACGTCCTACGATTTTGTCGCATTGACAAGAGGTGGCATAATAAGACCTTTAACTAGGAAGGCAAAATAAGACCACACAGGAATGAGATTATAAAAATAATCAAAATTCACTTCGCATATGATTGCGAAATTATACATAAACAACTGCGAAGTTAAGGCACAAAATAAGAAAAATCTGCACAATCTCTCATTTGGATACAAATAACAGAGGCAAGTATGGGAATGCATGAAATTAGAAAATGTTATTTGTCTCCACATGATAGATTTACGCAAAAATTCAAAAATTAATGATTATGTTGATTAACCGTATTGCAAGGAAGAATTGTTTTAATGAATGCAGGTCGAAATGAAAGAAACTCATATATTAAGGAATATGGGGAACCAAAAGAATTCGCAAATATACAAAAAAAAAGAATAAATGTTCAAGTATTACAGAAGATCAAAGAAAGAAACATAGACTACTTCTTAGTTGATCCTTCATCATCTTCATCAAATTTGTTCTCTTCTTCGTCTGCATCAGAACCTTTATCTCCATCAGAACCTTCATCACCATCAGATTCTTCATCATCAGCTTCGCTATCAGAGATGGTCAGACTATGAATGTTCTTTGGGATCTCCTCCAAGAGACAAGAATAATCAGAGTGAGGAATATTATGGTCATCACAAACCAATTGAATAGTTTGATTGCGAAAATGCAGAGCGTCGTTCTTAAAGTTCGCAACAGTGATCTTGATTTGATTCTTTAATCTAGAATATTTGTCGTTGCGAGAAGAAAGATTCCTTGCGAGTTCCTCTTTTTCAGCTTCAAGTTCCTCAACTCTTTGGCGATATCTACTTTCAGATCCTGCGAAGCATATAACAATTAATCAGTAACTTGATAAAAACTTGTGAAAAACCAAAGATTAATAAAGAAAAACAGTTAATGACCTTCTCTCTCAGAAATCATATCTCTAATCAAGGTTGTATGCTCAACTTGGAGACTAACATTTACACCTAAATCTTTTCTGGCGTTATCCAAGATTGTCGCGGCCCAAGCGAACTCATCATCACTATTTATGAGAAGACGAGAACGAACTTGGTTTTCTCTCTCGCTAAGCACAACATTTTGACGATTGGCTTCATCTCGTTCAAGTTGAACCTCAAGAAGAGTCTCTTGGAATTTCGCCAAAGCCTTAACACCTTGATCAGAGATACGATCTTTATCATCTATAAGATTGCTAATCTTGGTTCTTAATTCATTGATCTTCTCTTTAGAATTGAGATAAAAACGTTTAAATTGGTTGGCTAAACCTAAACTAGATCTACGATCAATCTCTAAGAGGCAAAATTTGGATTTAAGTTCATTCAAAGGCAGAGATGAAATTTTATCTTTAGAGAAACTATTCAAAGATTTATTAAGATGTTCAAGAAGAGTGTCATTATCTAGGGCATCGGGAAATGAACGAAGAAGAATGGCTTCATCAGAAAGACCATAAATGTCTGCAAAAAAGATTAATCAAATAAGATAAGACAATACGATGAATGAATGAAAGAAAGGAAAGGAGAAAAATTGCATACCATAGAGCTGATCATTAGCTTTTTGAAGAGTAGAAATTTTGTTCCTTTGCGAAGAAGTGTCGGTTTCCAGTTGTTTGTTCTTCTCGCGAAGACCTTTAACTTTAGCTTCTAATTGTTCGTTCTTCTCACGAATACCCTTAACTTCAGTTTCCAGTTCTTCATTCTTCGTACGAAATTGAAGATTCTTCTTTTCAAGAATTTTGCGTCTCCTCTCCAAATCTGAGGCAACAGCGAAAGAAGCTTTTCCATCCTGCGAAGAAAATACAAAAAAAATAATTAAAATAAAAAGAAATTTTGAGTCACAATAATGAAGAAATAAAAAGACGAAGGCATACCAAACTATTGAAGGAATTTAGGAATCTAGGAGTCACTGATCTGGAGACTCCACGAAGAGAACTATCACCATCCAACAAAGGAGTATCACAAATAGTTGCGAGAGCTTTGCATATACTGGCGAGGCAATTATCTCCCATCCCTTGCCAAGAATCAGAGAAGATACCAGATAACTGTGCCATAGAGGATTCAGGTGGAGAATCTTTCTTCGCAGCAGAGTCGTCATCATCATCTTTGTTGTCTTTATCATCTTCAGAACCATCAGGGAAATGAACATCTGAAGGAGGAGGATAATTCCCTCTCTTTCTTTTCTTTGAAGAGGATGCAGATGATTTTCCTTTGCGAAGAATATCTTTACCCTTATCACCAGTCGTCACAGCCTTGGTGGATTCTTCTACTTCAGCAATAACCTTCATACACAAATGAAGATAAAAAACAGAGGCAACAATATATTGTTTAAAATCATAAAAGAATATTTCTTACCTCATCTGTGTATGAGAGAAGATCTAGCAAGGTATTGGCTTTCCCAGTCCTGCGGTAGCTATCTTTCAGTTTCTGGATCTGTAGAATGTCGCAAGAATCAGCGAACAAACGAGTAAAGATAAATAAAGAAACATAAAGTGGGCGAAATTAGAAGAAATATACCTCTTTCACTTTATCAGGTCAAGAGAATACCCAGGGTCGATAAGCGGTGAGATTCGCAGGACTGACATTAGAACCAGCAATATAGGGTCCTTTCAGCATCAAGGGGAAGACGCACCATTTATCATCTTTGGATTGGCGAGGGGTTTTATTTATTCCAGAATGCCAATCAATGTCATGCATGAGCATTTTATCTTCAGCAATATATCCTTCCTTTTCAAGCGAATACCCCAGTGAGTATTCTCTTTCTTCATGGATATTAATTCATAATTTTCGAAGAAATTCGCTACTGTATACTTCTCAGCGACTATCTCTAGATCTACGAATTTAGGATCCCTAAGTTCTTTGGAATAAAGAGATCCTTTACCAGCACCACGGTTAGCGAACTCCAGCATCAGACGGATGCAATCCCCACTCAATTGGAAGATAGCTCGCGAAAATCCCGAGTGAGCGAGAATCTCATAGAACAGAGGAATATCTGGGTCATAAAGAGGAATGGGGAGACCTGCGAGAATTTGACCCAGCGAAACTATGATTGATTGATCATTACAATATTGATCAGAGAAAAGTTTGATAGAAAGAATTGATTTGGCACTTTCACCAGGAATGGTAGAAAGTGTGAAACCTTTCTCGGCAAGATCTTTTTGAACTTCCTTTAAGGTTTTCTCATGTTTTGACCACTTAGAGACATATCTGAATATAGAGTATGGGAATGGACGAAGAATTAAGAAGATTGAAGAAGGAAGATAGAAGAAAAATTACAGCAGAGGAATTTACGGAGAAAATGATAAAGTTGCAGAGAAGATGAAAAAGAGAGTAAAAAAGAAGAAAAGGGAGAGTAAGAAGAGTATATATAGAGGAGATTTTCGAGAAGATAAACACAATTAATGCGAAAAGACGTGAGCGGTTGAAAAGCAGCGGTTATAGAAGACTTGTCAAGAAACAGACGGGAGAAAGGATACGTGTGATAAATGCAGAATATGAAGTGATGGATAGCTGCGGCATTTCTCACATCGTTCTCTACTTCGCAGAGAAGATATGAGAAGAGGCAAGATGTAGGATCAGAATCTCGCAACAATAATGCCTCAGCGAAATTATTAACAACACAACACGACAGTGTCGCAGAACAACTTCAGAAACGACATAGTAAACGACATCAGCCAAATCATGAGAAAAGTGTGACGGTCCTGCGAAAATAAGGAAGTTTTGCGAGATTGATATTTATAAGGTTGCGATAATGTCGCAAGTCATATCCGAAAATAAAGGACAGATTAGCTGTCATCCACTATGTAATTCCCTATAAATAGCCGTTCAGTTGTAAAGGAAAGGGAGAAATCTTTTTAGAGAGAGGAATAAAAAACAATTAGAAGAGAGAAAATCAAGAGTGGTTGTTTTTCTTAATCCCTTTATCTTTTCTTGTAAGATTGTTCAAAGATTCATCAATAAAATTAAGATTGTTAATCCAAAAATGAGTTGAATGTTAATGAAATCTTGAGAGGGGTGTAGTGTAGGATTTCCTGCAACTACAAAGTCGCCTACAAAGAAGACTGGTTCACTAGGGGGTATGGGTGGCATTTTGTTAGAGCACTGCTCGGTCGAACTCGCATGCATTGCTATCTCAAACATGTTTCTCAAAGTTAGTGATCAAAACTATAAGTCTTGATTTCTAGCCTATTTATAGATGTCTCGGACTAGGACATAGATTGTGTAGTTGAGCTTAAACTTCACGGCGTTCATCATTTAAATAAGAAAAACTACTAAGGGGATCTTGTGGAACTTCATCGACAAAAGGTATGTGGAGACTTAAACTCATCTATCACTTGGAAAGTCTATTTCTACTCTATCTCCTATATTGAGACATGAGTCATATTACGATATAGTTTTCTATATACACATTTGAGATTTTGAGCTGAGTTTATCTCGCTTACATATTTCTTGAAATATGTGTCGGCAAGCTTTCACTTCGACCAAGTTCATCTGATATCATGTGAAAATTGCCGAGTAACATCTTACATGGTTTGTGTGATACAATCATTTGGTGTTGTCTTGGAATGTTTCGTTATGATTATTTCAATAACTTGAAAATTGCTTTGATGCTGATAGTGTGTGAAAACGGCTATTGTCATCCTCTAAGAAAGTTTCCATGATTGAAATAAGAGTTTATAACACTTAACCATTATTGTATATGTCATGTTGTGCACTCTTGCACATATGTAATCCATGTCCGGGAACCATAGTATGCGCACCCGTTTGCGTACCTGTTGGTTTGAGAAATCCGGGAACCTAAGTATGCGTACTGGCGTATAGGTTCATGTCCGAGAATTTCTGTTGGGATTGAAAGTTCGCGTACTCGTTTGCGTACTGACGAAACCCAATCTTAGTCCGGGTATTGCAAGTATGCGTACCCGTTTGCATACTTGAAGATTAAATTTCTAAAATCGGTTATGAACATAACCATAACCATTTATATAATAAGGAATACAATCTTTGCAAACCGTGGCTATAATGTTCATGATCGATTCGAGTGAATCAAACCGATTTTGCTTCAATTGTGTTCTTGTATAATTCTATGAGAATATAGCAATTGAACAAGTCTTTAACTAGTTTCATTTGAGTCATTTGAACTAGTTATGGTTAACATGAATAAGGTTGATATGAGAGTAATCATATGGCTAACCTCGGTTAACTATTTGTGAGCCAACATGGTATACACATTCAGGTACGGTTACATAAACCTAAGTGAGGGTACATTTCATTTGTGTGTAACAAGCTAAGTTCGATCTAACGGTTGAAAGATATTAGCTCGGTTAGATCAGGTTTTTCATCTAACGGTGAATATTGAATGCTTTGTTACCAAGGTAACTTGGATTGCAAACCCTGATTTGAAAACTATATAAAGGAGAACTCAAGCAACTGGGGAAACTAATCCCCACACCTCATGTGTGTTACTAGTTGCATAAACTAGAGTCGATTCTTCTTTAACCTTAGGTTTCTATCGAGATCCTGTAGGTTAACGACTTGAAAGACTTCATTGGGATTGTGAAGGCAGACCCAACTATTTTCTTTGTTGTTGTGTGTTTTGATCTTTCCCGATTCTATCGTATTGAGTTCAAGTGAAATAATTGACTCGAGATTAATTTCTCCGATATGCAAGATAAAAGTAATCACAAACATCTTCGTCTCATCATTTGTGATTCCACAATATCTTGTTTCGCTAGTCGATTAAGATTATTGTGTGTGATTGATAATACTAGGCTGTTCTTCGGGAATATAAGTCTGGTTTATCAATTGGTTCCTGTTCACCTTGATTTATCAAAAGACGGAACAAAACTCTTGGGTATTTCTGTGGGAGACAGATTTATTCAATCTATAGACTTTTCTGTGTGAGACATATTAGTTTTTCAAGTCTTCGACTTTGGGCCGTAGCAACTCTTGGTTGTGGGTGAGATCAACTAAGGAAATCAAGTGCATAGTATCCTGCTGGGTTCAGAGACATAAGGAACGCAACTGTACCTTGAATCAGTGTGAGATTGATTAGGGTTCAACTACAGTCCAGTCCGAAGTTAATTGGTAGTAGGCTAGAGTCTGTAGCGGCCTGATACAGTGTGGTGTTCAATCTGGACTAGGTCCCGGGGTTTTTCTGCATTTGCGGTTTCCTCGTTAACAAAACTTCTGGTGTTTGTGTTATTTTTTTCTCGTTATATTTTTTTATATAATTGAAATATCACAAGTTGTGCGTTAAGTTCAATCAATTAGAATATCCGACCTTGGGTTGTTGATTTAAATTGATTGACACTTGAACGTTGGTGTTTGGTACCGTTCAAGTTACTGCTCTTATATTCAATCGGGCTCGCGGATTTCTATTTGATGATTGCGGATTGAATTAAGTGTTAGAGATATTAAACTCTTTGATATACTTTTCTCTAGATTGAGTCTGACTGTCTAGTTGATTCTCTAGAAAGTATAATGGAGTAAGTCCTCTCAGATTTCCAAACTAATTGTTGGATGTGGTTGTTAGACCCCCGCATTTTCAATTGGTATCAGAGCAGGCAAACACGTTAAAGACCTTATAAGTCTATGTTTGTAGCGATCTGAGGATTGACGATATTGTCTTTGATAAACGCATCACCAGAAATAAAAGTTCTGTGTCTTTGAAGTCTATTAAAGAGAAAGATCTGTCAATGTCGAATATAGAAGAACCTTTTGTTCCAAGGAAACAGACGTACATTGACAAATGTTTTCCTGACTACCTTACTGGTGAGTCTGACTCTGAAGTTGAAAGGAATGCATCCAAAGAGAGTTCAGTGATTCTAAAACTTGTTAGAATCTAGGCTGATGATGTCAACCGATTGAAACACAAAGTCAATGTCCTTGTTGGTATGGTATATGAGCGAGACTCTCGTCTAAAGGCTCTTCAAGAAGAAAATTTCTCAGTATGTTCTTCACGAACTCTACTTAAGGAAAAACTCAATAAGGATGCTTTGGAAATTGAACATCTTTTAAGTAAACTCTCCTTTCAAGAGTGTTTCAAAGAGTCCCCATACCAATTGCTTCTGATTTAACTGTACTAGAATCAGTTTCAGAAGTAAAACCAAAATCCCTTCCTGTTGAGAATGATGTGCATTTGCTCCCCGGCTACGATGTGATTGGGCCGCATACTCTCAATATGCGGCCCCTCGTCTCTTTTTGACACGTCATATTCTTAACGTGATTTCCTTTTTAAAGTTTGGTAAAGGAAAAATACCACCTGGCACCTGCTTATAACTACCTAACAAACTGTCTCTTCCTCTAGTCTAGTTTTTATCGTGATTCTCTTTTCCCCAAAATATCAAAACTTTAACAATACTCTCAAGTAAAATTGCAGAACATACCCAACTCTAGTAATCCGACTAGAACCTAAGTGATTGGAGAAGAAGCTCAAGATGAACATTCTGAAATCACCCAACAAGAACAAAAAAGCTTAGCCCTCTCTAAGTAAGTAATTTTCATCAAACTTATGATTGATTAATAATTTTCTGATTTCTTATCATTTTTAATTCAATTAAGAAAGTAATGTTGAAAGAAACGAAAATGGGTGACTAAAATTAAAGTTAATAGGAAGATTATATTTCTAAGAACAGGGTTTGATGTTTCCTAAGAGTTAGTTTTTTTATTTTTCAGAAATTGAAATTTGTGATTTTTATGTAATTTTGGTTGCAAATCGCACCCTAAGCATCAATGACTTCATATTGCAGTATAAGAAAGCGGTAATGGACTGGAAGGAAAAAGAGTTACAAGTTGATTATCAATGTAAGCCTGTATTTTTTCTCACTTGCTTTTTGAAAGGGAGGCAGCGAAGATGTATACTCGAAAGGTTTCGCTATATTTCAGAAACAATTAAAAAGGTTTGGTTGTTATCTTGACAAAATTGAAGATGAGAATGATGAGATTGCAGTTCATAAGGTTGAGATCGTGAGTCCGTTAAAAATGACAAATATCGGAAAGTATGGTTCAACAAAAAAGAGAATACAATATAATGTAGTTGGACTGGTTTCACGTTTACAGGTATTCTATGTGTGCATGCCCCGAGTGTTATTCTTTCATGAAGAATTTTGGAGATTACGTCGCAGTATTTTCTAAAAAGCTGGTCTAAGCATGCCAAGAATGGTTTCATAACAGACAATTCAGGGTTTAAGGATTCGAAGGAAAATCACAAAGGAAGGAGACCAAACAAAACAAAAGTTTCGGATTATTTAGGTAGTTATATTTTTTTCTTTATAAGCGGTTGGTTTTTTACTTTATGAAAACTGTAAAAGGGAAATATTGTTAAACACACGACGTTTCAAGAAGGAGAGAAGGGCCGCATACTCGAAGTATGCGGCCCAACCACATCGTAGCCGGGACGGTGCATTTGTCCTCTTCTAATCAAGGAATATCCACATCACATGGAAGGAAGTCTCCCAACGATGGTGTTAAGACTGCTCTGTCTAATCACTCATGTGATCAGAAAGTGTGTCTCTTTTGTAATTCAAAAGGGCTTGGTGAACAAAAGAGGAATTCGAGGTTGAATGACAATTCTATTATTCGTCACCAACACACCTTAGATTTAATCCTGAAATGTGTAACTGACATTCGTATGTCTAAACCTATCGTCTTAGTACTCACCCTGTGTACCCCACCAGGAAAGTCAGTTCAATGTGTTCCTCAAATGTTCAAGTGAGAAACAGCCTTTCTAAACCATTCCGTTCAAGAAGAACTCATGGTTTTTCTTCTATTAAAAAGGGAGATTATGTTGTTAATGATGTGAAAAAGGTACCAGAAGAAGGATGCGATTGAGAAATGGAAATCAACCTAAAAAGGATAATTGAAGGATATAAAGAAATCATCTCCAGACTGTCAATTCCCTCTGGCCAAAATTCTTCAGGTAAGAATCAACACTATGCGTCATATTTATATGATAGTAAATTTTATGATAACTTTTCACATCATAATGGTTTTCCTCCAAAGATCAGGAAAAAGAGGTTTAACCGGAAATAACGTTCATTTAATGAGCTCAAGGCTCATACTTGTGTTAATTAATCACAATGTTGAATTCTCACTCTCAATAAAAATCCTGAAAGAGTGAGATATATTTTTCAGGTATACTTGATGGTAAAATGTTTTTCTGATTTTCTATGCTATCCTCTTATCGTTCTTAGCTGGATGATCATTCACAAACATTTCTGCTTAAGTATTTGTACTTGGTTTTTGACAAAATCGTGGTTTCTTAACCTTAAATCTTTTTGCTTTGTCAAAATTACTACTCTTACTCTAAAAATTGTTCTCCTGTATGAATACAATTTTTATTGACCTAAGATCTGTGAGTTTTCTCACAGAGGAAGACATTATCATTGTATAGTCGTATTATTGTGTACTTCTCCTTTTGAGTTGTTTATGAATAATGGGCTAAGATCGTGTTCGTACGGGTATCCTTGTTACATGTGAAAAAGTGGGGGTACAACAACCACACCCAATATTTCGCTTAGAAATCTGTATGGACAAACTCCAATATACTTTCTAGAGAATCAACTAGACAGTCAGACTCAATCTAGATAAAAAGTATATCAAAGAGTTTATATCTCAATCTCTCGATTTGATATATATATATACTCAAGCAAATAGAAATCTGCGAGTCTTTATCAAATACTAGAGAGACAACTTGGATGGTACCAAAGACCAGTATTCAAGTGTCAATCAATTTAAATCAACAACCAAAAGGTCGGATATTCTAATTGAATGAACAACGCACAACCTGTGATATTTCAATTATATAACAAAAAATAATGCGGAAAAGAAATAACACAAACACCAGAATTTTTTTAACGAGGAAACCGCAAATGCAGAAAAACCCCGGGACCTAGTCCAGATTGAACACACATTGTATTAAGCCACTACACACACTAGCCTACTCCAAATTAACTTCGGTCTGGATTATAGTTGAACCCCAATCAATCTCACATTGATCCAAGGTACAGTTACGCTCCTACGTCTCTGATCCCATCAGGATGCTACGTACTTGATTCCCTTAGCTGATCTCACCCACAACTAAGAGTTGCTAGGATCCAAAGTCGAAGACTTTAATAAACAAATTTGTATCAGACAGAAAAAGTGTACGGTAATAGATAAATCCGTCTCCCACGAATATACCTACGAGTTTTGTTCTGTCTTTTGATAAATCAAGGTGAACAGGAACCAATTGATAAACCGGAGTTATATTCCCGAAGAACAGCCTAATATTATCAATCACCTCACAATAATCTTAATCGACGCAGCGAAAAAATTATTGCGGAATCACAAACGATGAGACGAAGTGTTTGTGATTTCTTTTATATCTTGCCTATCAGAGATATCAATCTCAAGCCAATTATTACAATTGTACTCGTACGATAGAAACAACAAGATCAGATCACACAACTGCAAGAAAGTAGTATCGGTCTGGCTTCACAATCCTAATGAAGTCTTTAAGTCGTTAACCTGGTTTAGAAGAAGAAACCAAAGGTTAAAGGAGAATTGACTCTAGCTTAGCACAACTAGTATCACGCAGAAGGTGTGGGGATTAGGTTTCCCAGTTGCTAGAGTTCTCCCTTACATAGTCTTTCAAATCAGGTTTTGCAATCAATGTTAGCTTGGTAACAAAGCATTCAATATTCACTGTTAGATGAAAACCTGATTAGATTCAAGCTAATATCTTTCAACCGTTAGATCGAAAACTAGCTTGTTACACACAAATGAAATGCACGTTTCTAGGCTTGTGTAACTGTACCCAAACTGGTACATTTGTTGGTTTAACAATAGTCAACCAAATGGTTAGCCATATGATCACTTTCATATCAACCATATTCTTCTTCACCATAACTAGTTCAAGTGACTCAAATGAACTAGTTAGAGAGTTGTTCAATTGCAAGGAAATCTTATGTAACTATACAAGACACAATTGAAGCAAAAACGATTTGATTCACTCGAATCGGTTCATGAACTATATAGCTACAGTTTGCAATTTGCATTCCTTAATTTGTATAAGAATAAGTTCACAAACATCGTTTTTAGATATAACCTACTCAAGTTCGCGGACTGGGTTCGCGGACTTAAGTTCCCGGACGGAGTTTACAAACTCCAACAGAATTTCTCGGGACGAGAACTTCCGCCAGTTCGCGGACTTGGCTCACGCCACCATTCCGGTTCTCTTGATCAAAAAAGTTCGCAAACTTCGGTTCAAGGAATAAGGACTTATACATATATGTGTTTCCACAACCATGCTTATATCCTCCAATGGTTATATAATCTAAACTCTCATTTCAATCATTGAAACATTCTTAGAGGACATTGATATTCTATAGTTTTTATTCACAAACTATTTTTCGTCAAAGTAAGCAATTTTCAAAGTGATTGAAACTTGTCATGACTTTCGTCACTAGGTAAAGATGAACTTGGCTAAAGCGAAAGCTTACCAACACATATTTCGAGAAATAGATAGACGAGATAAACTCTGCTCGAAATAGAAAATGTGTATAATCTAAGTCTATATAGCAAAACGAATTTTGTCTCAATATAGGAGATAAATAGACTTTTGAGTGATAGATAAGTTCAAGTCTCCACATACCTTTTAGTCGGTGAAGATCCACCGGTTCCTTGAGCAGTCCTTCGTCTTATATGATGATTTCCATGGAGTTCTTGAGCTCAACTACACTTTCTATCCTAGTCCGAGACCTTAGCTATAGTAGACTAGAAATCAAGACTTATAGTTTTGATCACTAACATTGGCAAACATGCTTGAGAAAGCAACGCATGCGAGTTCGACCGAGCAATGCTCTAACAATCTCCCCCTTTGTCAATTTTAGTGACAAAACTATCAATACATATGGAATACAAAAAATAAATAAATTAAATTTTGTAGCTCCTATTCCACATGTCTAATCTTCAACATTACTCAAAATCTTCGTCACTTCCAAGTACTCCAATGATCCCAAAGGTTGTAAGTTCAGCATCATGGTTGTTGAAAATCCGTAGCTATAACAATGAGAAAACAAGAGTTCTTAATCATTGTTATACAATATCATAGTATCATTACACAACGTCAAAGTTCAATTGTATCACAACTTCAACAACAATACTATGGTGATATGTATCACTCCCCCTTAGTCAATACTCCATCTCACATGGAAACCACCCCCCCTTACATAATGATCCGAAAATCATATGTATTTGTAGTGTGAACTACATATTAATTCTCCCCCTTTTGTCAATAAAATTGGAATTGGTACAAGAACGGGATCCTTATGAAATTTCCGAAAGAGAAATTTCATGACCAAAAGAAAGAAAAACATATCATCTTATTTAGATGGAATCATAAAGCCGAAGCTAAATGCATTCATCAAGGAGTTTATAAAGATACAAAATAACCCCTATAATATTCCACAGCCGCACTCCCCACAAAGATTTGGCAATTAAGAACAAGTTCAATTAAGAACTCTCCCCCATAAAATATCATTCCCAAAAGAACAACAAGAGCGACCTTAATTTCGAAAGAAAAGAAGGATTTCTTTGGACATAACAAATCACATACGAGTATGAATTTGAATCCAAATACTCAATTAAATTAACCACAAGAGAACCCATGATTAATTTAATCGAAAAATGCTCAACATAAGTAAACTTATGGAGACTCAAAAATATACAATTAGATTAATCACAAGAAAAACCATAATTAATCTAATCGAAATACACAACCAAACTAATCACAAAAGTAATCAATTTAATTGGTCATGCTCGTCATAAAAACTTACGGAGAAACAACTAAATAATCTAACAAGATTATTAATTTAGTTGAATATGCTCGACATAAAGTATCTCGCGGAACAACAACTAAGCTAATCATAAAAATAATCAACTTGGCCGTTTTAGTGCCCAACATAAGACACTTTATGGAGCCTCACAGTAATACATAAAATATGGATCAGGGAAGATCAATACTGCGGAATACACAAGGATTCATTCTATTTTCCATCACTATTCACATAACGATATTCAATAGACATAATCCTTACAAACAAAAGAATTTAACCTATCTTCCATCAATAATTGACATAATTGGCTTAACTTTTGTGTTTGTCAAAAGTCTATTCATTCTTTTATCAATATATGCATATAGACATACGAAAGAATTTACTTTTGACAAGGTATGGGACAATCATAGTTCACAGACGTAAACACACATATCCCATAACAATATTGCAATATATATATATAACCATAAAGATTAATACTGCAAAAATCATCTTCCAACAAATTTAGAATTTAAACCAATAAATCTAAAATCATGAAGATGAAAACGTTGGACATAGCTATGTGTAATCACAATAATGGCTATTCCAAACTCTAGTTATTCTTTTAAACAAAACAAGGAAAATAGGAGATTTACTAGGCAAATAAACTCATATAGAGAACATGATCTGAAAAACACTAAACCCGGTCAGCAACCAGAGATTGGATATGAACGATCTCATCAGTTGATTTCTTCAGTTCGTTTTTCAAAAACTCAAGATTCCTTGTTGCGATTCCGAGTTGTTCACGTACGACTTCAAAATCTCGAAGAAGATTTCCTACCAGTTGTGATGACATCTGAACTGGCAGTTTGTTTTCATGATCAATGGCATGATAACATGTTATGAAAACAGGATTCTCGTGAAACTCGATAGTCTTCCCCTTCTTGACTTCATCATCTTCGTTTCCTCTATTCATTGCGCACACCAAAAATTGGTAAAACCCTTTGACCTTTCAGAACATTGTAACAAGGGATGACACACAAGTGTATAAATAAGTTCCATGGAAAATCCTAGGAGGATTTGTACACGTTCGTGTGGGTCAGGAGTTCGTGCACTAGAGGTCACGGCCTTAAGGTGTGACCAAATGGAATGAGAATGAAGTTTGTATGTCAAGACTAATATTTGAGAACCAACTATTTGGAGGAAGCACACGCAACCATGAAATTTTCTCAAGGACGAAAGATCATGATTATCTACAAGAGAAAAACTGGAGCGAAGCTCAACAGATTTTAAAGATAAATAAAATAAGGAAGGGAAAACATACAACCTTGACAGCACTTCTCAAGACACACTTCTTGAGAACAATGAGCATCCTTCTTAAATTAAAATAGGGATGCTATAGTGAGCAGTCATGGTGTATTAAGATGAGCATTTTGCTCATCAATATTGACTTCTTCTTTTTCTCCTTCAGAAGGATTTAGAGACAAATCACATGACATAGTTGAAGGAGTTTTATTAAGAGAGGAACAAGGAGTACCTGAGTCAATCGCTTTCCATGTTTTTTTTTTGATGCCCTGTTTGAGTCTGTTTATGCTTATCTTAATTTCTGAGACTCGATTATTGATATGAAAGCAATCTGGAGCTGAAATCTTGGATTTGCGGCCTTCTTCAGGGAGGGACAAGAAACTCAACCTTTCTTTCTTTCTTTCTCCTATGTCTTTTCCTCTTTTCAGAGTTATTTAAGAAGTCAGTTACTCTTCTGTCATTCTTCCTTCTACCATTTTTCGTTTCAAAGGCACGATTAAGAAAAGACTTATCATAGTAGTTTTCTTGATTGTCGAAAGTGTCTTTACTCCAACAATGTGAGAGATAGGTTTGATGACTTCTTTAGACATCCATGCAAGCATGTTGTGAAGTTTTTCATTCCTTAAACGAAAACGACATCTTCGCTCAGAATGTCATTTATTTCTGCAGTGATAGCAGTTAAAGGAATTATTCTTAACAGTTCTCGTGTGAGTAGATTTGGAAGAAGTAGAATCCTTGTTTTTGGGCACATTACAAGCTGCGAAAGGTTTTTCACATGAAGAATTATCAATAGCTTTAAAAAAATTGATCTTACTAGTTCTTGGAGCGTCTATCCCTTTATAGCCCAGACCACGTGTATCACGATGTTCTTCACATGCTCCAATCATAAAAGACAATTTTGTAGAGCTATAATTGAATCACTTATCCGAAAGAGACATTTCATGACCAAAAGAAAGAAACACATATCAACTTATTTGGATGCAATCATAAAGCCGAAGCTAAATGCATTAATAAAGGAGTTTATAAAGATACAAGATAACCTTTATAATATTCCACAACCGCACTCCCCACAAAGATTTGGAAATTAAGCACAAGTTCAATTAAGAACTCTCCCCCATAAAATATCATTCCCGAAAGAACAACAAGAGCGACCTTAATTTCGAAAGAAAAGAAGGATTTCTTTGGACATAACAAATCACATACGAGTATGAATTTGAATCCAAAATACTCAATTAAATTAACCACAAGAGAACCCATGATTAATTTAATCGAAAAATGCTCAACATAAGTAAACTTATGGAGACTCAAAAATATACAATTAGATTAATCACAAGAGAAACCATAATTAATCTAATCGAAATACACAACCAAACTAATCACAAAAGTAATCAATTTAATTGGTCATGCTCGTCATAAAAACTTACGGAGAAACAACTAAATAATCTAACAAGATTATTAATTTAGTTGAATATGCTCGACATAAAGTATCTCGCGGAACAACAACTAAGCTAATCATAAAAATAATCAACTTGGCCGTTTTAGTGCCCAACATAAGACACTTTATGGAGCCTCACAGTAATACATAAAATATGGATCAGGGAAGATCAATACTGCGGAATACACAAGGATTCATTCTATTTTCCATCACTATTCACATAACGATATTCAATAGACATAATCCTTACAAACAAAAGAATTTAACCTTTCTTCCATCAATAATTGACATAATTGGCTTAACTTTTGTGTTTGTCAAAAGTCTATTCATTCTTTTATCAATATATGCATATAGACATACGAAAGAATTTACTTTTGACAAGGTATGGGACAATCATAGTTCACGGACGTAAACACACATATCCCATAACAATATTGCAATATATATATAACCATAAAGATTAATACTGCAAAAATCATCTTCCAACAAATTTAGAATTTAAACCAATAAATCTAAAAACATGAAGATGAAAACGTTGGACATAGCTATGTGTAATCACAATAATGGCTATTCGAAACTCTAGTTATTCTTCTAACAAAACAAGAAAAATAGAATATTTACTAGGCAATAAGACCTTTGAAGAATTCTTTATCGTTCCCGAACTCCTTGTCTTCAACAGCCATTGGAACATAAGGTTCATTAGAGTAGGAGTTTATATCAATAAACCTTCTTGGCTGATGATGTCGAACCAGGGCCTTCTGAATCTCATGAGTCTTATATACAAAAGCCTTTATTTGTTGAATATCCTTTCGCATCTCCTTCAACTCTTCAAGAACATCAGAAAACTTCTGAGAGTTTGAAGTAATGGCTCTTGGCTTCCTCACATTCCTTCTCTTTCTTTTCAAGGTAGGAGATAATGGAGATTTCTCTTTTTCCTGCATGATTGATGGATTAACAATCATATTAACATCTTTTCCATCAGAAGACATCATGTTAGGAATATCCATAACGTATGGGTTTGTGAGAGGAAATCACAAATTGAACTGAACAAGTATTCTTGAGATAAAAAGAGGTTTTGAAGAAGGAAAAAGGAATGTAGGGTTTCAAAACCTTTAAACAGGTTCGTACACGTCCAACTCACAACCTTATAAAGAGTAGAATTGTCGATAATAACCCTCTTTTGTTGATAGACAGGAAAGAACAAAAGTAAGAAAAGAAGAAAAAAAACTTTTCCTAAAGCCTGAGAGGTACAAATTCATTGTCTCTTTTGATCAGGCACATGAGACAAGATTTCCAAAACAACACAATCAAGTTGGTTGTGGTGAACAACAATTTGTCCACCATTTCCTCTTGAAAGGAATCCACAGACCACTTTCTATCAAAACGACTCGACCATACTCTCTTCTCTAATGGTCTTGGTTTATCCTTGGAAACTAACTTCTTACACGAAGATAAAATCCTACATACCTCAGCGGTCTTCCGAGCAACTTTAAGCTTATTTGCTAATTTATTTTCTATTCGTCCGAAGTTTGTTGACGTGCCTCAATTGGTGTTTGTACTTGTAACACTTTGAAAGTTCATGACCCTTTAGAGAAAAATACGAGCACGTCAAACTGGAATAAAAGTCAGGCTTCTGAGATGTGCATGCATCTAGACACATGGTGGAACCTGAAACATTATAAACAAAGTTTCCTAGAAATGGGTCAATTTATTCTTCCAGATTAGTTGGGTTCTCTTCTGAAAGAATATCGAGATTGATGTATGTATATCTACAGTTATCAAAATCAATATTTTCACCAAGTAGTGCAACACTTGATTTCTCTTCTTCATTAGAATTATAATTGTCAGACATTTCATCAAGAGTTGCAACAAGACCTTTGTTCCCGGTGTATTTTCTACGATTTGGGCACTTGTTTGCAAAATGACGAAATCCCTTACACTTAAAGCACTGAGAATATCCTCGTCATCAGTTTCATCAGTTTCCCTGTTTTTAAGAGGAATATGATTATGAGGTTTAACTGATGCTTTAGGCTTATCTCTGGAGAACCGTTTACTTCTCTTCAACAGAAGATCCCTAAACTGTCTTGTGATCATCGAGATTGACTTTTCAAGATCTTCATCTGATGAATCTGTCTCAGAGTGATCATCTTCAGAGATATACACTTTTTTACACTTATCAAGTAATTTAGTGTCCTTTTGTGATTTGAACGCAACATCCTTAGTTTTGGATGAATGTTCGTGATCAAAGATCTTAAGCTTCCCAACCAGCGTATTTCTGGAGAGATTATCAAGGTTATTTCCCTCAACGATGACATGCTTCTTAGAGTCGTATCTAGATGACAACGATCTGAGAATTTTCATCACAATGTCCTTTTCAGGAATAGTCTTCCCCAATGCAAAAGATGCATTAACAATTTCAGACACTCTGTGATTAAATGTATCTTCATCTGCCATACGAAGGTTTTCCCAATCGGAATTAAGGTTTTGAAGCCTAGCTTCCTTTTCACTAGAGTTACCTTCGAATATGGTTTCTAAGATATGCCACGCATCTTTAGACCTCATGCAATTTGACACATAGTGCTGAAGATTTGGGGTAATGACATGTATAATGACATTCAAACCGTTGGAATTTTGCTTCGCAGCATTTATCTCGGCAGGGGTGTATTCACCAATATCCTTGGGAACGTTTACATCTCCATCTGCCACGACGGGAGCATTATAGTCCTTAACAACATATACCCATGATTGAAAATCACGTGCTTGAAGAAAAGCTCGCATAGCAATTTTCCACCACAAGTAATTACAGCCATCGAAGACTGGTGGTACGTTAATTGAGACAGCACCTCTGTCCATAGAGTCGGATCACTACAAACACAGACTTGTAAAGTCTTAAACGTGTTTGCCTGCTCTGATACCAATTGAAAAAGTGGGGGTACAACAACCACACCCAATATTTCGCTTAGAAATCTGTATGGACAAACTCCAATACACTTTCTAGAGAATCAACTAGACAGTCAGACTCAATATAGATAAAAAGTATATCAAAGAGTTTATATCTCAATCTTTCGATTTGATATATACTCAAGCAAATAGAAATCTGCGAGTCTTTATCAAATACTAGAGAGTAACTTGAATGGTACCAAAGACCAATATCTAAGTGTCAATCAATTTAAATCAACAACCAAAAGGTCGGATATTCTAATTGATTGAACAACGCACAACCTGTGATATTTCAATTATATAACAAAATATAATGCGGAAAAGAAATAACACAGACACCAGAATTTTGTTAACGAAGAAACCGCAAATGCAGAAAAACCCCGAGACCTAGTCCAGATTGAACACACACTGTATTAAGCCGCTAGACACTAGCCTACTCCAAATTAACTTCGGTCTGGACTGTAGTTGAACCCCAATCAATCTCACATTGATCCAAAGTACAGTTATGCTCCTACATCTCTGATCCCAGCAGGATGCTACGTACTTGATTCCCTTAGCTGATCTCACCCACAACTAAGAGTTGCTACGACCCAAAGTCGAAGACTTTAATAAACAAATCTGTATCATACAGAAAAGTCTACGGTAATAGATAAATCCGTCTCTCACGAATATACCTACGAGTTTTGTTCCTTCTTTTGAAAAATCAAGGTGAACAGGAACCAGTTGATAAACTGGACTTATAATCCCGAAGAACAACCTAGTATTATCAATCACCTCACAATAATCTTAATCGACACATCGAAAAAAATATTGCGGAATCACAAACGATGAGACTAAGTGTTTGTGATTTCTTTTATATCTTGCCTATCGGAGATATCAATCTCAATCCAATTATTACAATTGTACTCATACGATAGAAACAACAAGATCAGATCACACAACTACAAGAAAGTAGTATCGGTCTGGCTTCAAAATCCCAATTAAGTCTTTAAGTCGTTAACCTAGTTTAGAAGAAGAAACTAAAGTTTAAAGGAGAATCGACTCTATCTTAGCACAACTAGTATCACACAGAAGGTGTGGGGATTAGGTTTCCCAGTTGCTAGAGTTCTCCCTTATATAGTCTTTCAAATCAGGGTTAGCAATCAATGTTAGCTTGGTAACAAAGCATTCAATATTCACCGTTAGATGAAAACCTGATTAGATTCAAGCTAATATCTTTCAACCGTTAGATCGAAAACTAGATTGTTACGTACAAATGAAATGCACGTTTCTAGGCTTGTGTAACCGTACCCAAACTTATACATTTGTTGGTTCAACAATAGTCAACCAAATGGCTAGCCATATGATCACTTTCATATCAACCATATTCTTCTTCACCATAACTAGTTCAAGTGACTCAAATGAACTAGTTAGAGAGTTGTTCAATTGCAAGGAAATATTATGTAACTAAACAAAACACAATTGAAGCAAAAACGATTTGAGTCACTCGAATCGGTTCATGAACTATATAGCCACAGTTTGCAATTTGCATTCCTTGGTTTATATAAGAATAAGTTCACAAACATCATTTTTAGATATAACCTACTCAAGTTCGCGGACGGAGTTCATAAACTCCAGCAGAATTTCTCGGGACGAGAACTTCCGCCAGTTCGCGGACTGAGTTCGCGGACTTGGCTCACACCACCATTCCGGTTCTCTTGAGCAACAAAGTTCACAAACTTCGGTTCAAGGAATAAGGACTTATACATATATGTGTTTCCATAACCATGCTTATATCCTCAATGGTTATATAATCTAAACTATCATTTCAGTCATTGAAACATTCTGAGAGATTGGAGATATTCTATAGTTGTTGTTCACAAACTATTTTTCGTCAAATTAAGCAATTTTCAGAGTGATTGAAACTTGTCATGACTTTCGTCACTAGGTAAAGATGAACTTGGCTAAAGAGAAAGCTTACCAATACATATTTTGAGAAATAGATAGACGAGATAAACTCGGCTCGAAATAACAAATGTGTATAATATAAGTCTATATAGCAAAACGACTTTTCTCTCAAGATAGGAGATAAATAGACTTTTGACTGATAGATAAGTTCAAGTCTCCACATACCTTTTAGTCGATGAAGATCCACTGGTTCCTTGAGTAGTTCTTCGTCTTGTATGATGATTGCCATGGAGTTCTTGATCTCAACTAAACTTTCTATCCTAGTCTGAGACCTTAGCTATAGTAGACTGGAAATCAAGACTTATAGTTTTTATCACTAACATCGACAAACATGCTTGAGATAACAACGCATACGAGTTCGACCGAGCAATTCTCCAACAACATGTCACGAACTGACTTTGGAAACCCTAATATCAAGGTTTTTGTGAAACCATTTAAATACCAATCCCACCTGTTGAAAAGTACGCATACTCCAGGCAACTTTTTTTTTCTCAAGAATGGCATCACCTTCAGGAACTTGTTATTTTCCAAGAGGTTTTTTTGATAAGGGTTTTGGTCTCACACTCGAGGAGAAGGAAAAAGGGACTCTCGTGGAAGTTGATGACACGTCTTCTCTATCTCCTAATAACTTGTATGATATTGAGGGTGATGAAGAGATTTCTAATGAAGTTGGTCAAAACTTTATCGGAAAGTTTAACGATGCAAAACTGTTGCTTGTTAATACTCTAAAAGATCTAGATGGTTTAAGAACTGAATTGATAAAGGTCAACACCGAACTTGCTCTAATGATGACACGACTTAAGGATCGTCTCAATGCCGTGTCTGAAGATGTTGTCAATTCTGTCTGTCACAAGCTTGAAGGTCTTGGAACCAGTGAATCTTCCGTACCGGAACTCTGATTATCGCTTGTGATATCTCTTTGGTTTTTAGAATTGTTTTAGTTCCTTTTTTTTCTAGTAAATCTTCTTATGAGACTTTATTTCTTGTGTTTTTAGAAGAATAACTAGGGTTTGGAATAGACATTATTGTGATTACACATAGCTATGTCCAACATTTTCATCTTCATGTTTTAGATTTATTTATTTAAATTCTATGTTTTTTTTGGAAGATGATGTTTGCAATTTTAATCTTTACGATTTTATATATTGCAAATTGTTATGGGATATATTGTTTACGTCCGTGAACCTGTGACTGTCCCATACTTGTTCAAAATTTATCTCTATTATGTCGGTATGAAAGTATTGATAAAAGATAGAATGAACTTTTGACAATACAAAAGTTAAAAGCCTTTTATGTCATTATTTTGATAAAAGAAAGGATAAAACTTTTGTTTACAAGTATTATGTCTATTATATGTCATTGTGCAAATAGTGATGAAAAATAGAATGAATTGTTGTATATTCCGCAGTATTGGTCGATCTCCGATCCACATTTTTATGCGTATACTGTGTTTCTCCGTAAGTTCTCTTATGTCGAGCATGACCAATTGAATTGATCATTTTTGTGGTTGATTCAATTGAGAGTTTTGGATTCAAATTCATGTTTTCATGTGATTTGGTTATATCCAAATAAATCCTTATTTTCTTGTAAAAGCAAGGTCGCCTTTGTTGTTCTTTCGATAATAACATTTTATGGGGAAAAGTTCTTAATTGAACTTGTGCTTAATTTCCAAATCTTTGTGAGGAGTGCGGTTGTGGAATATTATAGGGGTTATCTTGTATCTTTATAAATTCCTTGATGAGTGCATTTAGCTTCGGCTTTATGATTGCATCTAAATTAGTTGGTATGTTATTCTCTTTTGGTCATGAAGTATCTCTATGAAAATTTCATGAGGATCCCACTAGTTTTCGTACTTTTGCCAATTTATATTGATAAAAAGGGAGAGAATTAATGTGTAGTTTCATTCTACAAATACATATGGTTTACGGATCATTATGTAAGGGGGAGTGGTTTTCATGTTGAGATGAAGTATTGACTAAGGGGGAGTGATACATATCACCATAGTATTGTTGTCAAAGTTGTAATACAATTAAACTTTGATGTTGTGTAATAATACTATGACACTGTATAACAATGATTGAGAGCATTTGTTTTCTCATTGTTATTACTACGGATCTTCCACAACTATGATGCTGAGTTGAACACGTTTAGAATCATGGAGTACTTGGAAGTGACGAATATTTCGAGTCGCGTTGAAGATGCCAATGAGATCAAGCATTTGTATGAGAAGATACAAGTTTTTATTTATTTTGTAATCCATATGTGTTGATAGTTTTGTCACTAAAATTGACAAAGGAGGAGATTGTTAGAGCACTGCTCGGTCGAACTCGCATGCGTTGCTATCTCAAGCATGTTTTTCAGTGTTAGTGATCAAAACTATAAGTTTTGATTTCTAGCCTATTTATAGATGTCTCGGACTAGGACATAGATTGTGTAGTTGAGCTTAGACTTCACGGCGTTCATCATTTGAAGACGAAGAACTACTAAGGGGAGCTTGTGGAACTTCATCGACAAAAGGTATGTGGAGACTTAAACTCATCTATCACTTGGAAAGTCTATTTCTACTCTATCTCCAATATTGAGACATAAGTCGTATTACGATATAGTTTTATATATACACATTTGAGATTTCGAGCTCAGTTTATCTCACTTACATATTTATCGAAATATGTGTTGGCAAGCTTTCGCTTCGACCAAGTTCATCTTATATCATCTGAAAATTTCCGAGTAACATCTTACATGGTTTGTGTGATGCAATCTTTTGGTGCTGTCTTCGAATGTTTCGTTATGATTATTTCAATAACTTGAAAATTGCTTTGATGCTAATAGTGTGTGAAAACAACTATTATCATCCTCTAAGAAAGTTTCAATGATTGAAATAAGAGTTTAGAAAAATTAACCATTATTGGATATGTCATGTTGTGTACTCTTCCACATATGTAATCCATGTCCGGGAACCATAGTAGGCACACCCGTTTGCGTACCTGTTGGTTTGAGAAATACGGGAACCTAAGTATGCGTACCCGTTTGCATATTGGCGTACAAGTTCATGTCAGAGAATTTCTGGTGGGATTGAAAGTTCGCGTACCCGTTTGCGTACTGGCGAAACCCAATCTTAGTCCGGGTATTTCAAGTATGCGTACCCGTTTGAATACTTGAAGGTTAAAGTTCTAAAATCGGTTATGAACATGAACATAAACATTCATATAATAAGGAATGCAATCTTTGCAAACTGTAACTATAATGTTCATGATTGATTCGAGTGAATCAAACCGATTTTGCTTCAATTGTGTTCTTGTATAATTCTATGAGAATATAACAATTAAACAAGTCTTTAACTAGTTTCATTTGAGTCATTTGAACTAGTTATGGTTAACATGAATAAGGTTGATATGAGAGTAATCATATGGCTAACCTCGGTTAAGTATTTGTGAACCAACATGGTGTACACATTTAGGTACGGTTACATAAACCTAAATGAGGGTACATTTCATTTGTGTGTAACAAGCTAAGTTCGATCTAACGGTTGAAAGATATTAGCTTGGTTAAATCAGGTTTTTCATCTAACGGTGAATATTGAATGCTTTGTTACCAAGGTAACTTGATTGCAAACCCTGATTTGAAAACTATATAAAGGAGAACTCAAGCAACTAGGAAAACTAATCCCCACACCTCTTGTGTATTACTAGTTGCAGAGTCGATTCTCCTTTAACCTTAGGTTTCTATCGAGACCCTGTAGGTTAACGACTTGAAAGACTTCATTGGGATTGTGTAGCCAGACCCAACTATTTTCTTTGTTGTTGCGTGTTCTGATCTTTCCCGATTCTATCGTATTGAGTTCAATTGAAATAATTAACTCGAGATTAATTTCTCCGATAGGCAAGATAAAAGTAATCACAAATATCTTCGTCTCATCATTTGTGATTCCACAATATCTTGTTTCGCTAGTCGATTAAGATTATTGTGAGGTGATTGATAATACTAGGCTGTTCATCGGGAATATAAGTCTGGTTTATCAATTGGTTCCTGTTCACCTTGATTTATCAAAAGAAGGAACAAAAACTCTTGGGTATTTCTGTGGGAGATAGATTTTTTCAATCTATAGACTTTTCTGTGTGAGACATATTTGTTTATCAAGTCTTCGACTTTGGGTCGTAGCAACTCTTGGTTATGGGTGAGATCAACTAAGGGAATCAAGTGCGTAGTATCCTGCTGGGATCAGAGACGTAAGGAACGCAACTGTACCTTGAATCAGTGTGAGATTTATTATGGTTCAACTACAGTCCAGTCCGAAATTAATTGGTAGTAGGCTAGAGTCTGTAGCGGCTTAATACAGTGTGGTGTTCAATCTGGACTAGGTCCCGGGGTTTTTCTGCATTTGCGGTTTCCTCGTTAACAAAACTTCTGGTGTCTGTGTTACTTTTTTTTCGCATTATATTTTGTTATATAATTGAAATATCACAAGTTGTGCGTTAATTTCAATCGATTAGAATATCCAACCTTGGGTTGTTGATTTAAATTGATTGACACTTGAATATTGGTGTTTGGTACCGTTCAAGTTACTCCTCTTATATTCATTCGGGCTCGCAGATTTCTATTTGTTGATTGCGGATTGAATTAAGAGTTATAGATATTAAACTCTTTGATATACTTTTCTCTAGATTGAGTCTGACTGTCTAGTTGATTCTCTAGAAAGTATATTGGAGTAAGTACTCTCAGATTGCCAAACGAATTGTTGGTTCTGGTTGTTAGATGCCCGCATTTTCATATTTGACATTAACTATCCCAAAAAGCATGTTTAATGCTGATATTAGGTTCACCATAGATGAAGTGAATATGACAAAGTTTAATTTGAGTGAATAATATCATTTATCGTGACATAGATTCCCCTTGAGATGTAGGATAAATTGTTAAGATCAATCTCTTTTTTCCAGGCTAGGACAAGACCACCACTTCTACCAATACAAGGCATATTAAAGGTGCAAGGAAAGCCCATGTTTCTCAATTTCCTAGCATCTTTTTTGTTTTTGTTTCAGACAGGAGCACAATGTCATGGTTAATATTTTTGAAAATGAGGTTAAGCTCTTTATTAGCCGATTTTTTCCTAATCCACGCACATATTGACAGGTTCATCAGAAGCATCCACGGATAGTTCATCAGTATAGTTATTTGAATGAGGTATGATATAAAAAATTACCTGACTGGTAGAATCGGAACTACCATTAAGTTGAGTATTGGCAGTATCACCATTCAGATGGGCTCCTTGATCAGCATTTAGATCCCGATTGGCAGAGAATTATTACATACGTCATTTTGAGCTGGAGAGCCACTAGTAGGCTCATTGAAATTACCATAAGGGTTCACAAGGGTATAGATATTAAAGGTACAATTGTAGAGGTTTAAGGTATGTAGATTCCCCAATTTAGTAATAGAAAGACAAAGATTGTTATAATCTGGTACTGAGTTAATAGGGTTTTCAGGTGGAACAATAACAATGCTAGGCAGAGTAGAGCTACTAAAAAGAGCATCATGTTCAGCTGCGAGAGTGGTAACTTCTTCTCTAGTAATGATTGATTTTTGAGCAGGAATATATGCAGTCTTGAAATATCTTGCTGAGTTGCTTGTACGAATCTTCCCCGAATTAGTAGGGATAAGCCCGAACTGAATTCAAATCAGCTAGCTTATCTGTCTGACTAGAAATCTTCTTGAAAATAACTGAGAAAGAATTTTCTATAGTGACAATAGGTTGTAATTGAACAAGACCGGCATATGAGATTTCCAAAACACCAGACTTATTTTGAAAAAGGACCTATGTGGAGATATCTTTTTAATAACTCTTCATCTGTTATTTGGGATCCTTCTTCAACATCAGCAGCTTTGCCTTTGTCATTATTATTCTTATTTGGAGTTTTGTTTTGAGTATCCTAAACAATATCTTCTTAAATCTTAGTAGAATATCCCAAGTCCACAGCTGAGTCAGAGTCAAGAAGTTGAGTTGGAAATTCGGTGGCATCCATTGTGATACTTTTTTTAAGGAGTATTTAGTACCAGAAGAAGTTGCTTCCTTAATCTCATTTTGATTGCACCTAGTTTGATTATTCTTAAGAGCCTTATCTTCTGACATAAGGTCACTCAAACTAGATCAAGAGATTAGAGGTAGTTCAAACCTGTCTTTATATCTGACGCTGACTTGTGATCATCCATTGTTAATAGACTATGTTCTGTGGGCGACTGATCATAAGTTGGAATCAAGTTTGTTATTGTGCAGGTACATAAGAAGACTTTGAAGATTTGAATACAAAAATATTTTTTCTTATTAGTTTCGTATCTTTGTGATTTGCTTTATTCACAAACTTGATCGTCTGGGATCCGACTAGATCTCATTTATCTTTGATATGCGATTGATTGACTAGTCGTATTTAGATCGACAGGCTATTGTTTGTTGGTACTCTTCAATATCTGAATCTGATAGTTCTGTTTGACTTGATCTGGTTAACTTGTTAATCCAGATCTTGGAAGATCTAACCCGACAAATGAGTTTATTGATTTTAACAGAAAAGTCTTTGTTAAGCTCAACTAGAATATCTCTAATTAACTTCTTGAGATAAGAAGAGTGGTTACGAAACAAATTACTCTTGTACTATTTGGAAGATAGTCTAAAGGGTTGAGTGCTAGAAGTTGAAATGACGAGGGTACCCAATTACACCACAATCTTTTCGTTTTCAACCTATAAGTCTGATACCAAGTGTGATCGTCTATGGAAAAGTAGAGACAATACAACAATGAGTTATACACTTGATAATAGTTACGGTATCGAAACAATATACTATAGTATTACAATCAAGTATCATGGATTAACGTACTAGTGTATTTACTTTTTATTATAATAAAATAATTATAATTGCGGAAAGTAAAAGTAAATCACACAACAATATTTTTTTAACGAGGAAACAACGCCAAATGCAGAAAAACCCCAGGACCTAGTCCAGTTTTGAATACTCTCAGAATTACGCTGTTATATAAAGAACAAAGCCAACTTCGTATAGTTGAGACCAAGTAATCTACCTCTAGTTACTTAGTCCCTCAGAATCCCTACGCCTACAACCTTCTGGCCAACACACGTGAATCCCAAGATAGAAATCACTATCTTGAGTTGCTTTACCGATATAAAGTCTTAAACACTTAACTCCTTTTGATCGTATTCCAAACAGTAAAGGAACAAAGATGTCTGGTAACAACTCTATCAATATTTAGAAATACAAATATGTTGAGTTTTGACAAAGGCTCTTCTGTTTTAACAAGTAAACTCCTTTGTCGGGTAAGATCAATCATGATACGAAATAATCAAATCTAGATTCACAACTATCGGATTCGGATATTGAAGAATACCACCAAATGATAGTTTCCGATCTATATGACAACTTGATCAAATCTAGATAAATTAGATCTTAGTTGTATCCCAACCAATCAATATGTGTGCCTAAAGTAATATCACAAGATGCGAAACCAATCAAAAAATTATCCTTGTCTTTAAATCTTCAATTGTACCTGCACACAAAAAGTTGATTCCACTTATGATCGACCACGTACATCACAGAGTCTGTTAAAAATGGATGATCACAAGTTGTCTTCAGATCTAAAAACAGTTCTGAAGATCGCCTCGGTACTTTGATCTAGTTTGAGTGACCTTATGTCAGAATATAAGGATCTCAAGAATAATCAAACTAGGTGCAATCAAAGTTTCAACAAACGTTAGTCAATTAAATCAATAATCGAAAACTAAATAACAACACTCTTGTCTAGTTTCTCACCAATGGTACTTTCTAGAGCTTCTTGATCCCAAAGAAGTCTTTAAATGAGCGTATGTAAGAGTTTTCGCCTAATTAGGGTATTTTCCTCTCCTGTATAATATTATAAGTAATACTAATAGTTGGCTCCGCTGGAAACAATGAAGTTCACTTTGCTAAGGATAGCTTCTAAGAAGAACAAACTTCACTATTTATTGACCAAGGTTGTTTAGGCAACAAGTGAAAATACGAGGGTACCCAAATATACCTCAATCTAAAACTTTTCCACCTATAAGTCCTCTTTCCGAAAGTGATTGTCTATGGACCGAGTCGAGACAATATAACTAATCGGTTCACACTTCGTGTGATAGTCTATGGACACGAGATCGAGACAATACAACAATGAAGTATGTTTACTTGATAAAAGGTTCGTACTTAACCAAACACAATAGGATTGCTATCAAGTAAATAGGAATTAACGTTTGTGTAATTTACTTTAAATTATAATAACAACAATTATAATTGAGGAAAATAAAAGTAAATGTCACAGCAAGATTTTGTTAACGAGGAAACCTCAAATGCAGAAAAACCCCGGGACCTTGTCAAGAATTGAATACTATCAGGATTAAGCCGCTATACAAAACCAAACCAACTTCGTATAGTTGAGACCAAGCAACTAAACCTATAGTTCACCTTGAAAAAGTGGGGGTACAACAACCACACCCAATATTTCGTTTAGAAATCTGTATGGACAAACTCCAATATACTTTCTAATGAATCAACTAGACAGTCAGACTCAATCTAGATAAAAAGTATATCGAAGAGTTTATATCTCAATCTCTCGATTTCATGTATATATATATATATATATACTCAAGCAAATAGAAATCTGCGAGTCTTTATCAAATACTAGAGAGACAACTTGGATGGTACCAAAGACCAGTATCCAAGTGTCAATCAATTTAAATCAACAACCAAAAGGTCGGATATTCTAATTGAATGAACAACGCACAACCTGTGATATTTCAATTATATAACAAAAAATAATGCGGAAAAGAAATAACACAGACACCCGAATTTTGTTAACGAGGAAACCGAAAATGTAGAAAAATCCCGGGACCTAGTCCAGATTGAACACACACAATATTAAGCCGCTACAGACACTAGCCTACTCCAAATGAACTTCGGTATGGACTGTAGTTGAACCCCAATCAATCTCACACTGATCCAAGGTAAAATTATGCTCCTACGTCTCTGATACCAGCATGATGTTACGTACTTGATTCCCTTAGCTAATCTCACCCATAACTAAGAGTTGCTACGACCCAAAGTCGAAGACTTTAATAAACAAATTTGTATCACACATAAAAGTCTACGGTAATAGATAAATCCGTCTCCCACGAATATACCTACGAGTTTTGTTCCGTCTTTTAATAAATCACGGTGAACATGAACCAACTGATAAACCAGACTTATATTCCCGAAGAACAGCCTAGTATTATCAATCACCTCACAATAATCTTAATCGACGTAGCGAAAAAAGATATTGTGGAATCACAAACGATGAGACGAAGTGTTTGTGATTTATTTTATATCTTGCCTATCGGAGATATCAATCTCAAGCCAATTATTACAATTGTACTCGTACGATAGAAACAACAAGATCAGATCACACAACTACAAGAAAGTAGTATCGGTCTGGCTTCACAATCCCAATGAAGTATTTAAGTCGTTAACCTGGTTTAGAAGAAGAAACCAAAGGTTAAAGGAGAATCGACTCTAGCTTAGCACAACTAGTATCACACAGAAGGTGTGGGGATTAGGTTTCCTAGTTGCTAGAGTTCTCCCTTATATAGTCTTTCAAATCAGGATTTGCAATCAATGTTAGCTTGGTAACAAAGTATTCAATATTCATCGTTAGATGAAAACCTGATTAGATTCAAGTTAATATCTTTCAACCGTTAGATCGAAAACTAGCTTGTTACACACAAATGAAATGCACGTTTCTAGGCTTGTGTAACCGTACCCAAACTTGTACATTTGTTGGTTCAACAATAGTCAACCAAATGGTTAGCCATATGATCACTTTCATATCAACCATATTCTTCTTCACCATAACTAGTTCAAGTGACTCAAATGAACTAGTTAAAGAGTTGTTCAATTGCAAGGAAATCTTATGTAACTACACAAGACATAATCGAAGCGAAAACAATTTGATTCACTCGAATCGGTTCATGAACTATATAGCCACGGTTTGCAATTTGCATTCCTTAGTTTATATAAGAATAAGTTCACAAACATCGTTGTTGATGGTGGATTTTCAATAAAGGACAAAACCGTAAAATCATGATATTGCATGTTTCTGAGTTGGCTTCAGGCATGTGACGATTCATATTTTACGAAGCCATGATGAATATGTTTCCTGAAAGGCCTCCACTAGATGAGCGTTCAGTGCCACGCATTTCATCATGTCCTCTATGTAGAATAACGTAATTGGGCGGTTCTCCGTAAGATTGAGAGAAACAACGCCTTCAGGGCGTCGGTGACACTCACTGTTCCCTGACTACATGAGAGAGACCCGCCTCTACACAGAAAAACGATTGGGAGGTTCTCCATAGATTGAGAACAACAACGCCTTCAGGATGTCGGTGACACTCACATTTCCCTGACTATGTAGAGAGACCGTGTATATATCCAGGCGGTTCTCCGTAGATTGAGAGCAACAACGTCTTCAGAACTTCGACAACTCGCTGTCTTCTGACTATACACCTTCGGAATGGGTATGACGCTTTAACTGGCTAATATCTCTTCTGCAATAGATTGGTTCTGCCGTGACATTTACCACTGAATTCCCAGAATGATCTATTATTGCTCCTATTCCATGGTCGAATCCACGGCCTGATCCCATGGAATGGCAATACTATTGATCCAATTCCATGGTCGAATCCAGGGCCTGATCCCATGGAACGGCAATAACAATTTCTCATATTCCATGGTCGAATCCACAGCCTGATCCCATGGAATGTCAATAACAATTGCTCATATTCCATGGTCGAATCCACGGTCTGATCCCATGGAATGGAAATAACAATTGCTCTTATTACATGGTCGAATCCACAGCCTGATCCCAGGGAATGGCAATAATAATTGCTCCTATTCCATGGTCGAATCTACGGCCTGATCCCATGGAATGGCAATAAACAATTGTATCATCTCATTATTCCAATTTCATGATCGAATTCACAGCTAATCTCATGGAATGATAATAGATAATTTTATTACTCTAATTTCGTGATTGAATCCACGACTGATATCATGAAATAATAATATTTAATTACTCCAATTCTATGGTCGAATCCACAATCCCATGGAATGGTAATACTTAACTTTATTATTCTGAATTCATGGTCGAATCCACGACTGATCCTATGAATTGATAATAGAACTACTCATTTTATTGCTCAGTTTCATGAATTATTCTCCACTGAATTTCATGAACTAATAATAATACTCAACAACCGGGAATCTGGATCATCACTGAGTAAGCCCCGCCAAAATGGTGCAAGTGTACTCGACAATGATGCACGACTGAGCACCCGGATGCACAAACGAGCATCCAAAAACATAGACGGATGAGGAATCCAACGAAAAACTGGAGAAAACAACAAATAATAATAAAATAATAAGAGGCGCCCATGGGGCCAGGCCCATCGGCCGGCCGGCCATGCCCTAGCCGTGGCCGGTCCCATGCCTCTTTTATTATTTTGCCCTATTCTGTTATTTTCATGAACTCATGAAAACTCCTTCGATTTAACAACTTTCCTTATTTGTGCAAAACTCATGAATTCTCCATAACTTCATGGACTCATGAAATAATGTTATAAAATAGGGAAAGGTGTGCGGGACCGGGCAACTTAGCCGGCCGGCCATGCCCAAGTCGTGGCCGGTCCAACACCTCACAATCCCTAGATTTTTATAATTATTGCTCCCAATCTCATGAAACTCCTCTGTTTCAACAAAACTCACGGATTCTTCATAATTTCAAGGATTCATAAAATAATAATATAAAATTAGGGAAAGGTGTGCGGGACCGAGCAACCTAGCTGGACGGCCATGCCCTGGACGTGGACGGTCCTACACCTTGCAATCCCTAGTCTTTTATAATTATTATTTTCCTCAATTCATGAAACTCCTTGGTTTGAGCAAAAATCATGATTTCGTCGTAATTTCTCAAATTTTGCTCGAATCATGAAAAACTAAAAGCCAACATGGTCACACCGACCAGTGTCATCCCTAGGGCTTGCACAAAGCCGGTCCCACACGTTTTCATAATTCTGACATAATTTGCTCAATTACTCATATTGGGCCCAAACTCTCTCCAACCAACCTGGGGATTGCTCAAACAGAAAAAAACTGGTCCTGTGATCACCAAGAGCCGGTCCCACACTCTCTTGGTCGGTCCCCACTTCTCTTACTTAGGTTTTATCACCTAATGCTGAATCCGGCAATATTTCAATAAATGATGAAACCAACATTTAATCATCATTCTTTAATCAACCCTCCAACTGAGGACCCTGGTCCATGCTCACTCGAGCACTGGGCACCACATGGACGCCCATCATCCCATGTGATCGGTCCCTCTATCACTCATGACCTATTTTCAGCGATTCATCAATTAAAAGATAATTGATCTGAAATTAGGGTTTCGAATAAATGTTCTACGAATCATTATTCTGAGCAAGATTCAAACACTAATGAATTTAGGTTGATTCAGCAACCAACATCTGAATTAATCATTTGGTAATCTACCAATATTTTAATATTTTATTGGGTCACGTCACCAATAATAATTCGTCGAATTGAGCAATACTGGCTTGGTTGCTCAAATATTGATCCAGCTATCAAAATTTAGTAATTTATCATTAATTTTTCGAATTGAGCAATACTTGCCCAATTGCACGTCAAATTATCAACAATCATTAATTTTTCGAATTGAGCAATACTTGCTCAGTTGCATGTCAAATTATCAATAATCATTAATTTGTCGAATTGAGCAGTTTTTGCTCAGTTGCTCGTCAAATTCTCAATATTCAGTAATTCGTCGAATTGAGCACTACTTGATCTCGCTCAAATACTGGTCAGTAATTCATCACTGAATCTACAATATTGACATCATTTCAGAGAACTACATGTTCAATCCACGAATCGCTGACCATTCATCACTCATGCTCGATTCAACAAAACCTAGGCTCACTGTCTAATCAGTCAACAACTGACTAACTAATACACGTCTGTCACTCAGACTCCACGATTCGTGAGACATCAATCACGTCAAATGGAGGGATATCACTTAGGGTTTTGGTCTGGCGGTTTACGGCACGTGGATTCATCCACGACAAGAAATGTGCATAAGTCGTGAAAACGGTTGAAGGAGTTAGCAAAGTAGTGGGTGCACGATCAGTCAAGTCTCCACACGACATGGAACTGACTTTAACACGATCCCCCACTTTCCCACTCTTTCACTCAAGAAACCTTCACACTTATAGGGATCAATATGTTCACAACTCTGACAATATAAATAAGTCTCCAAATCCATGATTGAAAGACATAATTACATTATCAACATTCGTCTACACAGAATTTTTCGAGCAATTACTCTCAAGAATTCATCAATCTTTCAGAACTTATTCGAACTCAACAGTTCACAGAAAACTTACAGAAACCTTCAACACATCCACAATCCTTGATCAGCATTGATCCCACACAATTCTCAGCTTCCCTCCTATAGACCAACCCATCTCCCTCTTTGCGACCGAATTGATTCTGGAACGACCATTGACTTGGTTTAGGTCGGAGTCCTACAGATTGATCTCTCGAATCTAAGCACTCCCTTTGCAGTGCATCTGTGTGACGTTGAACAGTTTGCTCGGTTGAGGAGTCTCGACAACACGCTCGTCTCTTCAATTCCCTGAAAAAACAGCGAACCGTTTTTCCCCATCTACAGATTGGAGACCACAGTGGGAGATTAATCTCTCGGTTGCAATTTTACATTTTCACAAGATGGCTGGTCTTAGGTCTGGGTTAGTCACAAATCCCAACGCAAACAACGCTAGCACTAGCAACAATGGTGGTACTCCAGAAACTACTATTGCTTCCAACATCGGCGCTGGTGACACCACTCATCGTCAAACCAGCATTGGAAAAAATCCCATCTCGGATGGTCTCCCGAAGAAATCAGAGAAAATCCGCCTACCATAGCTGATCTCATGAAGGTGCAAGAGACTCTTTCCAAAAATCAGATTGACACGGCTGCAACACATAAAGAGCTGTGCAATTATCACAAAACTCTCACTGACAAGATGTCAGAGAAAACTCGGAGAAACGAAAATCCAAAGAAACATTTTCGGCTGTTGATCCTGAAGTCACTCCGATCCATGTAGTAGATGATGATAAAGTCTACAAGGCTGCAGATAACCCACCAATAAATAAACCTATAGGCTTCATCACTTGTGAGGACATGAAACGCTTCATTGAGGATCGAGGAAAAGACAAAGCATCATATGTTCACCGTCATCAACCTCCATATCATGCTGCTACGCAAAGAACTCCTCTACCGAAGGGATACACTTCCCAAACGTACGTCTACACTGTACAACGGAACACAACCTTGCTGGAGAATCTGCGATTCTAGACTTTCTCAGAACTTCATGAAGCAGACAAGATATCGGCAACTACCGCGCATGCTTTGCTGGAAAGAGAAAGACCTAGACTGAGAACCTCGTGATACTCAGCGTCTCTTCAACAGACAATAAAGCTTCCAACCTTCCAATAACATTGTTGCTGAAGGAAGCAAAAGGAAAGCCGAAGCACCACAGCAGAAGCATACTTCTTCAATCTCTCAGGATCCTTCGGAAGCGCAAAGAAAGGATGACCAATCCTGAAATGCACCAACCTCAACCCTGCATCAACAAACGAGGAAATGATCAGACAGAATCAAACTTCTCTCTTCTCATTGAATAAGTGATCGACTTACTGGAAGTCTGGATTCAAGATGGTGCAACCCAATTGACATTCATCAGGAGACATCCAACTGAGGAAGAAGTGAATATTCCCAGACGCTTGTCTATCCCAGAAATACTCCCTGAACCTTTATCCACAAACAAAGAGATGCACGACTGGGGACTGCTTACCAGTCCATCTCAGAGGAAATGAATTCGAAAGAATGTTGATCGATGTTGACACCGTCATCAACATCGTTCCACTGAAAACCCTCCGAGCCGCTGACATCACTCGACAAGAAGCTACTGGTCATCCCATCATTAGAGCACTTGGAGAAATTTTGAACTTTGACGAGGTTGAAGCAAGAACCTGCAAAAGATGCATAAACATTCATCAAGAGGTTCCGCACTCAGGCAAGTCTCATTCCTTCCATGTCTATGTCATTTATTTCCTCACATGTTATCCTAGCATGGGGACTCAATTCTGTTAGCAATTCTGCAATAGGTCATGAATGGTAACTTCATCGCATTACTATTTCACCAAGTGGTTGAATCTGACATCGCTTCGAATCGAGCATCTCACCGAGGCATTCACTACTGAGAGATGACGGAAGCATGGAAGATAACACTTTGGACATTTCTCCATAGACTTGTAGGAATGTCCACGAGTATCAGAAATCTCTGATGTCTGCACAAGTGTTGCATCCCGCTATCGCATCGGAATACCGAATCAACAGATGATACACGGGCCGAGACGATCAAGCCTAAGACATTCGACACTTCAGCGCTCAAGCATATAAGAAGCCTTTGAATTGTACTCCCAATCAAAGAGTACACCTTCGATAATAACGCCTCTAGCTTCAGTATAATATCTCAACGTAACACACTGGTTCAACACCGACACTATCAAAGTATAGCTGAATTACAATCGATAAGCCTTCACTATCCCATGATAAGACTTCTGAAGCAGATGCAACATCATTCATCAATGGATGCTACAAACTCCTTCAACTGTACTAAGTGAATGAGGGATGCACTGGGGACTTGATTTTATTGGAAATATCAATTCAATATATTTCAATAAATGTTATCCACATAACAAGTCATTACAACCTGATGTGATTCCATGAAACGTCGTCAAACGGAACCACTCTACATCAAAAGCCCCTGCACGACTGGGGAACTTCCTCTCTTCACCAATCATATCCAGAATGAAGACTGCTGCTGCTATCTACCGCGCAACAACATCGATTCCATGACCACTTCATAGTAAAGTCATATCATGAGAATTTGGGTTGAAATCCTAATACACCTTCATCTTAGGAATGCTCAACTCACCAATTAGTTTGTGCATGCCCACTGGATGGTAGAGCAAAGACTATCATCTTCGGTCTCTGTATCATCTCCAATCATAGTATCGGCATCAGCATGTGGAGGAACTTTATTCATGGTCTCAGCATCAACAAGAATTTATGAAGAACTTCCAGTTGTAATCTCAGCATCAGTCTCGGGCGCAACATCCGGCTTCATCAACTATCCATTCTCTATGGATCGTACTTCTTCAATCCCTAATGATTCATATCAAGATGTGTAGACCTGGAAACATGGTAACATGAACGTCTTCCCAAATCTTACACGACAGACAAGCACAAACCAAAGTCTTCTACAAGATTTTCTCATCGCTTCAACAAAAGAGATACAACACATTTCAGGCCATGGGTTTACAAAAACGTACCGATGGGTGAGGAATTGGACAATTCCTCCTCAACAAAAGATGTTCGTCTACGTCTCTTCTACAACATACCAAAGGAGCGCATCAATCATACATACTATCTGATAGATATGGCCTTTATCGTCAGGTCTACGAAATCTGAAAAATTTGTACGGGATTACAAATTACAAATGTGTACGCTTCGTTGTCTGACCTCTGCAACTCCAAATTGAGTGATTGTTTGCTCATATGATAATTCAGTCTCTTAGCTTCAAAAGTTGGGGTCAAGCATCGAATTCCGACGTCGTATGAGGTTCCTACAGCTTCCAGAGCATACAACATGTAAGCAGCAATTCTTAGACGGGATTCATAACCTCCACAGTTGATCGATGTCCACCAGGTCCTTCCGCTAAATCCTTCGTCAAGGTACCTCCAATTTCGACCATCTAGGTCTTTACATCAATTTTTCTACCTGGGTCCTCTATCTAGGTCTCGCCAGAAGAAGGGAAAACGAAAAGGAGAGATTTGACAAAATACTGGGGACTTACGGTCCACTGATCATGGCGATTAGTTTCACAGTCCAAGACCCGTGGCACCAGACTCTCATGTGCTGATCATTCATCATAAAAGTAATGCTACCACCGGGACATGAAACCATGGTCATTAAATCACCCCCTCTCGAGAGCAACCTCGGTTTTGGTCCCGTGACCGGGATTTCAGAATTGATGTTTCCGCGACTGAGAGAAACAAGATGACACTGTCAGCCCCACACTCATGTATCAATCAAGGGGTCCTGATCTCAAATGTATCAATGACATTAAAATCCTTCACCAACCGTTCAAGAAACAAGCGAATGGCCTAAAGACACAACATGAGTGTTTTACAGCAAGCTCGTCTGAGATGATTTTACACTGTCATGTACAAACCGACGATCTGGGAGCAATTGGTGAAGAATTTAGGGTTGAGTCATATACCATTCTCTTTGTATGGATGTCCTCTACAACATATCCGAAATTCACAGCAATCAGAGAAACGAGCAAAGAAATGTGGCCAAAACATTGGACAACATACAATCTGAAAAAGTTCTGAAAGTCTCCTGGAAGTTTACTGTTTCGCCTTTTTCAGGCCCTAAACATGCTCAAAACTCAAAACGGTTCTTTACTAAAGCTTGGAAATTTTCTGGGCTTGAAGATACATACGTATATCTCGAAAATCCAACTCCGGACGAAGATTATACAGTGTTTTTACTAAAAGGCTGAAGTCTGAAATTTTCTGGTAACGTATTTCAGCAAAATTACTCGTATACTCACATGGATTCTCATTTATTCATTCACAAATCAGCAAGTTTATACTTATATAAAGAGATTACAGGAGATATACTTACTAGGGGAGTCTCTAAATCATTTGAAGGCTTAGCAACACCGAAATCTCCATCGGCGACGCCGTTATCTCCATTCGGTTCGGGATTTCTAGAATTCTCCTTATTCTAATGTCCCAAAGAAGAGAACGCTTCGTCAACATGCTGATTATCTATAATGATTTCCTCCTGGGTACATCGACAACAATTGTTATTATTTCATTCAATGAGATACCACGATCACCTGCACGAAAGAGATACTTACATCGACTTCTTCATCAGTGCTGGATTCCTGAATTGTTTGTCTGGGAATAAGTTGAAAACCGTCATGGAGCAAAAGTCTAAAAATAAATAAAAAACCTTGGTCTCGTGATCCTAATTGCACGGTCCGGGAAAATTCATGACACAAGGAGCGCTAACAACTCACCAAAGAAGCGGTTGGGGACTGCACGTCATCATGTAGTCCTTACTGCTGGATTCTCCGCTCCCATAGACTTTCTTCCATTTCCGTGGAGTCTACATTGATTCGGGATCTCACTATTCGATCATCCTGTGGTAAATCTAATGAAATAACCAAAAGTACAACTCAGTATGAAGGATCTCTCACCATCATTCAGAGGTCCCAGAAGTATCATTTCTTAAAGTTGCATCCATAGAGATGTCATCTCTGGAAACACCATCTTTGGAATTATCATCATGGGAGTCAGTCATTCTTGCAAAGTGGCTACTTCGGCACATCGTTCATATAAAGCGCATGATTCAACAAAACAATGAATCATGGAATAAAGGTGCTCACAACAACGTCTACAAAAATGGTAACTATCCAACTCTTACCTATTTACAATTTCACTAGCTGTAGTGATTACAATCTCGAGAATTTGTTCGCTCCTTCAAACCTGCAAAGACGAAGAAAATTTGTTATTCAAAACCATAACGTGATTTTTATAAAACTGTGAACAATTCACATTATTTTCACCGTGTGAGCGACTCCTACCGAGTGAACACTCATTGGTTTTGTGCATACACTATCAGATCACAAAATCCATACAAACAGTATTTTATCAAAAATTGCTTACTTCTAGCAATTGCGAAAAATCAAAAATTTAATTTCACATAAATTTTCACTGTGTGAACATTCACTGATTTTTCAAAAATTGGACAAACGTCCATTCTACAATTGTGAAAACTCACATACAGACATTATCTCACCGTGAATAATTGTCTACTTTCAACAGTTGTTCAAAATCAAAATATTGATTTTACAAAAATATACATCTTAAACGTGAAACTCATGTAACTTTGAAAATATATGTATATATATATATATATATATATATTTTTGCTCCCTCTCACGAGCATCCACCTTTGAAACAAGAGTTTATTCCCTTTTGTGAAATCTCACATATTTAAAAAATAAAATTTTGGCTTACGTGAAAGCGCATAAACAAATTCTATCATTAGACTCAGGTCTATTTTGCTTGTTTCTTAAACTGATAAATGAACGAACGTCTGTTCCTAAAACAAAGATTTTTTTTGGGATCAGACCCACGAACGCTAAACTGACCAAAACTGAGCCTTCGAGCATCCAAATCATCGGTGACTCATCACTCCGTGCTCATGAGATGACACTCTATCTTGCTATCAGAGTCCTTATCTATGCATTTGATCGTACATGACACCATTGGGGAAAATCAAGGATTCTGAAGCTACCTTTGTATGACTGAGTTCAACCACCGATCTCGTCGATTGAAAATCACCATCTAATGCTTACTGCGGAACATGACTGTCCCTCACTAAGCAGGGGACTTAATGTTGATGGTGGATTTTCAACAAAGGACAAAACCGTAAATCATGATACTGCATGTTTCTGAGTTGGCTTCAGGCATGTGACGATTCATATTTTACGAACCCATGATGAATATGTTTCCTGAAAGGCCTCCACTAGCTGAGCGTTCAGTGCCACATATTTCATCATGTCCTCTATGTAGAATAACGTAATTGGGCGGTTCTCCGTAATATTGAGAGCAACAACGCCTTCAGAACGTCGGTGACACTCATTGTTCCCTGACAACATGACCCGCCTCTACATAGAAGAAAGATTGGGCGGTTCTCCGTATATTGAGAGCAACAACGCCTTCAGGATGTCGGTGACACTCATTGTTCCCTGACTATGTAGAGAGACCGTTTATAGATCCAGGCGGTTCTCTGTAGATTGAGAGCAACAACGCCTTCATGACTTCGACAACTCGCTGTCTTCTGACTATACACCTTCGAAATGGGTATGACGCTTTAACTGGCTAATATCTCTTCTGCAATAGATTGATTCTGCCGTGAAATTTACCACTGAATTCCCAGAATGATCTATTATTGCTCCTATTCCATGGTCGAATCCACGGCCTGATCCCATGGAATGGAAATAACTATTGCACCAATTCCATGGTCGAATCCACGGCCTGATCCCATGGAATAGCAATAACAATTTCTCCTATTCCATGGCCGAATCCACGACCTGATCCCATGGAATGGCAATAAAAATTGCTCCTATTCCATGGTCGAATCCAAAGCCTGATCCCATGGAATGACAATAACAATTGCTCCTATTCCATGGTCGAATCCACGGCCTGATCCCATGGAATGGAAATAATAATTGCTCCTATTCCATGGTCGAATCCACGGCTGATCCCATGGAATGGCAATAAACAATTGTATCATCTCATTATTCCAATTTCATGATCGAATTCACATCTAATCTCATGGAATGATAATAGATAATTTTATTACTCTGATTTCGTGATTGAATCCACGGTTGATATCATGAAATAGTAATATTTAATTACTCCAATTCTATGGTCGAATCCACAATCCCATGGAATGGAAATACTTAACTTTATTATTCCGAATTCATGGTCGAATCCACGACTGATCCTATGATTTGATAATAGAACTACTCATTTCATTGCTCAGTTTCATGAATTATTCTCCACTGAATTTCATGAACTAATAATAATACTCAACAACCGGGCATCTGGATCATCACTGAGTAAGCCCCACGAAAATGGTGCAAGTGTACTCGACAATGATGCACGACTGAGCACCCGGATGCACAAACAAGCATCCAAAAACATAGACGGATGAGGAATCCTACCAAAACTGGAGATAACAACAAATAATAATAAAATAATAAGAGGCGCCCATGGGGCCGGGCCCACCGGACGGCCGGTCATGCCCTAGCCGTGGCCGGTCCCATGCCTCTTTTATTATTTTGCCATATTCTGTTATTTTCATGAACTCATGAAAACTCCTTAAATTATCAACTTTCCTTATTTTTGCAAAACTCATGAATTCTCCATAACTTCATGGGCTCATGAAATAATGTTATAAAATAGGAAAAGGTGTGCGGGACCGGGCAACTTAGCCGGTCGGCCATGCCCAAGCCATGGCCGGTACCACACCTCACAATCCCTAGCTTTTTATAATTATTGCTCCCAATCTCATGAAACTCCTCCTTTTCAACAAAACTCACGGATTCTCCATAATTTCAAGGATTCATAAAATAATAATATAAAATTAGGGTAAGGTGTGCGGGACCGGGCAACCTAGCCGGCCGTCCATGCCCTGGACGTGGCTGACCCCACCCCTTGCAATCCCTAGTCTTTTATAATTATTATTTTCCTCAATTCATGAAACTCCTTGGTTTGAGAAAAAAATCATGATTTCGTCGTAATTTCTCAAATTTTGCTCGAATCATGAAAAACTAAAAGCCAACATGGTCACACGACTGGCTAGCCTCTCATGGAAATATTAAATGTTAAAATGTCCTTATTTTAATATTTATAAAATATTGATAAATTGAGCATACATGCTCATTCCATCAAAAATCAAGAATTTCAGTCAAGATGAAACTCTTCTGAAAATTCACAATGTTGCTCGAACGCACATCAGAAAATTTTGAAACTCTCAGTACGGAGACACGAACACCACGAAACACTTGCATGCCTTCATGACCGAGCAGGGTCATCCCTAGGGCTTGCACAAAGCCGGTCCCACAGGTTTTCATAATTCTGACCTAATTTGCTCAATTGCTTATATTGGGCCCAAACTCTCTCCCACCAACCTGGGGATTGCTCAAACGGCCAACAACTGGTCATGTGATCACCAAGATCCGGTCCCACACTCTCTTGGTCGGTCCCCACTTCTCTTACTTAGGTTTTATCACCTAATTCTGAATCCAGCAATATTTCAATAAATGATGAAACCGACATTTAATCATCAACCCTCCAACTTAGGACCCTGGTCCATGCTCACTCGAGCACTGTGCACCACATGGACGCCCATCATCCCATGTGGTGGTCCCTCTATCACTCATGACCTATTTTCAGCGATTCATCAATTAACAGATAATTGATCTGAAATTAGGGTTTCAAATAAATGTTCTACGAATCATCATTCTGAGCAAGATTCAAACAATAATGAATTTAGGTTGATTCAGCAACCAACATCTGAATTAATCATTTGGTAATCTACCAATATTTTAATATTTTATTGGGTCACGTCACCAATAAATAATTCGTCGAATTGAGCAATGCTGGCTCGGTTGCTCAAATATTGATCCAGCTATCTATATTTAGTAATTTATCATTAATTTATCGAATTGAGCAATACTTTCCCAATTGCACGTCAAATCATCAACAATTATTAATTTGTCGAATTGAGCAATACTTGCTCAGTTACACGTCAAATTATCAATAATCATTAATTTGTCAAATTGAGCAGTACTTGCTCAGTTGCTCGTCAAATTCTCAATATTCAGTAATTCGCCGAATTGAGCAATACTTGATCTCGCTCAAATGCTGGTTAGTAACTCATCACTGAATCTACAATATTGACATCATTTCAAAGAACTACATGTTCAATCCACGAATCGCTAAGCACTCATCACTCATGCTTGATTCAACAAAACCTAGGCTCACTGTCTAATCAGTCAACAACTGACTAACTAATACACGTCTGTCACTCAGACTCCACGATTCGTGAGAAATCAATCACGTCAAATGGGGGGATACCACTTAGGGTTTTGGTCTGGAGGTCTACGATACATGGATTCATCCTCGACGAGAAATGTGTGTAACTGTGCAAGCGGTTGAAGGAGTTAGCAAAGTAGTGGGTGCACGATCAGTCAAGTCTCCACACGACATGGAACTAACTTTAACACGATCCCCCACTTTCCCACTCTTTCACTCAAGAAACCATCACACTTACAGGGTTCAATGTGTTCACAACTCTGACAATATAAATAAGTCTCTGAATCCATGATTGAAGGACATAATTACATTATCAACATTCGTCTACACGGAATTTTTCGAGGAATTACTCTCAAGAATTCATCAATATATCAGAACTTATTCGAACTCAACAGTTTACAAAAAACTTGCAGAAACCTTCAACACATCCACAATCTTTGATCAACATTGATCCCACACAATTCTCAGCTTCCCTCCTACAAACCAATCCATCTCCCTCTTTGCGACCGAATTGACTCTGTAACGGCTATTGACTTGGTTTAGGACGGAGTCCTACAGATTGATCTCTCGAATCTAAGCACTCCCTTTGCAGTGCATCTGTGTGAGGTTGAACAGTTTTCTCGGTTGAGGAGTCTCGACAACACGCTATTCTCTTCAATTCTCTGAAAAAACAGCAGACCGTTTATCCCCATCTACGATTGTTTTTAGATATAACCTACTCAATTTCGCGGACTGGGTTCGCGGACTTAAGTTCCTGGACGGAGTTCACAAACTCTGGCAGAATTTCTCAGGACGTGAAATTCCGTCAGTTCGCGGACTTGGCTCACGCCACCATTCCGGTTCTCTTGATCAACAAAGTTCGCAAACTTCGGTTCAAGAAATAAGGACTTATACATATATGTGTATCCACAACAATGCTTATATCCTCCAATGGTTATATAATCTAAACTCTCATTTCAATCATTGAAACATTCTTAGAGGACGTTGATATTCTATAGTTGTTATTCACAAACTATTTTTCGTCAAAGTAAGTAATTTTCAAAGTGATTGAAACTTGTCATGACTTTCGTCACTATGTAAAGATGAACTTGGCTAAAGCGAAAGCTTACAAACACATATTTCGAGAAATAAATAGGAGAGATAAACTCGGCTCGAAATAACAAATGTGTATAATCTAAGTCTATATAGCAAAACGACTTTTGTCTCAATATAGGAGATAAATAGACTTTTGAGTGATAGATAAGTTCAGGTCTCCATATACTTTTTAGTCGATGGAGATCCACCGGTTCCTTGAGTAGTCCTTCGTCTTGTATAATGATTTCCATGGAGTTCTTGAGATCAATTACACTTTTTATCCTAGTCCGAGACCTTAGCTATAGTAGACTAGAAATCAAGACTTATAGTTTTGATCACTAACATTGACAAACATGCTTGAGGATAGCAACGCATGCGAGTTCGACCAAGCAATGCTCTAACAATCTCCCCCTTTGTCAATTTTAGTAACAGAACTATCAATAAATATGGAATACAAAAAATAAATTAATTAATTTTTGTATCTCCTATTCCACATGTCTAATCTTCAACGTTACTCGAAATCTTCGTCACTCCAAGTACTCCAATGATCCCAAAGGTTGTAAGTTCAACATCATCGTTGTTGAAAATCCGTAGCTATAACAACGAGAAAACAAGAGTTCTCAATCATTGTTATACAATGTCATAGTATCATTACACAACATCAAAGTTCAATTGTATCACAACTTCAACAACAATACTATGGTGATATGTATCACTCCCCCTTAGTCAATACTCCATCTCACATGGAAACCACTTCCCCTTACATAATGATCCGAAAACCATATGTATTTGTAGTGTGAACTACATATTAATTCTCCCCCTTTTTGTCAATAGAATTGGCAAAGGTACAAGAACGGGATCCTAATGAAATTTCCGAAAGAGACATTTCATGACCAAAAGAAAGAAACACATATCAACTTATTTGGATGCAATCATAAAGCCGAAGCTAAATGCATTAATAAAGGAGTTTATAAAGATACAAGATAACCTTTATAATATTCCACAGCCACACTCCCCATAAAGATTTGGCAATTAAGCACAAGTTCAATTAAGAACTCTCCCCCATAAAATATCATTCCCGAAAGAACAACAAGAGCGACCTTAATTTCGAAAGAAAAGAAGGATTTCTTTGGACATAAAAAATCACATACGAGTATGAATTTGAATCCAAAATACTCAATTAAATTAACCACAAGAGAACCCATGATTAATTTAATCGAAAAATGCTCAACATACGTAAACTTATGGAGACTCAAAAATATACAATTAGATTAATCACAAGAGAAACCATAATTAATCTAATCGAAATACACAACCAAACTAATCACAAAAGTAATCAATTTAATTGGCCATGCTCGTCATAAAAACTTACGGAGAAACAACTAAATAATCTAACAAGATTATTAATTTAGTTGAATATGCTCGACATAAAGTATCTCGCGGAACAACAACTAAGCTAATCATAAAAATAATCAACTTGGCCGTTTTAGTGCCCAACATAAGACACTTTATGGAGCCTCACAGTAATACATAAAATATGGATCAGGGAAGATCAATACTGCGGAATACACAAGGATTCATTCTATTTTCCATCACTATTCACATAACGATATTCAATAGACATAATCCTTACAAACAAAAGAATTTAACCTATCTTCCATCAATAATTGACATAATTGGCTTAACTTTTGTGTTTGTCAAAAGTCTATTCATTCTTTTATCAATATATGCATATAGACATACGAAAGAATTTACTTTTGACAAGGTATGGGACAATCATAGTTCACGGACGTAAACACACATATCCCATAACAATATTGCAATATATATATAACCATAAAGATTAATACTGCAAAAATCATCTTCCAACAAATTTATAATTTAAACCAATAAATCTAAAATCATGAAGATGAAAACGTTGGACATAGCTATGTGTAATCACAATAATGGCTATTCCAAACTCTAGTTATTCTTTTAAACAAAACAAGGAAAATAGGAGATTTACTAGGCAAATAAACTCATATAGAGAACATGATCTGAAAAACACTAAACCCGGTCAGCAACCAGAGATTGGATATGAACGAGCTCATCAGTTGATTTCTTCAGTTCGTTTTTCAAAAACTCAAGATTCCTTGTTGCGATTCCGAGTTGTTCACGTACGACTTCAAAATCTCGAAGAAGATTTCCTACCAGTTGTGATGACATCTGAACTGGCAGTTTGTTTTCATGATCAATGGCATGATAACATGTTATGAAAACAGGATTCTCGTGAAACTCGATAGTCTTCCCCTTCTTGACTTCATCATCTTCGTTTCCTCTATTCATTGCGCACACCAAAAATTGGTAAAACCCTTTGACCTTTCAGAACATTGTAACAAGGGATGACACACAAGTGTATAAATAAGTTCCATGGAAAATCCTAGGAGGGTTTGTACACGTTCGTGTGGGTCAGGAGTTCGTGCACTAGAGGTCACGGCCTTAAGGTGTGACCAAATGGAATGAGAATGAAGTTCGTATGTCAAGACTAATATTTGAGAACCAACTATTTGGAGGAAGCACACGCAACCATGAAATTTTCTCAAGGACGAAAGATCATGATTATCTACAAGAGAAAAACTGGAGCGAAGCTCAACAGATTTTAAAGATAAATAAAACAAGGAAGGGAAAACATACAACCTTGACAGCACTTCTCAAGACACACTTCTTGAGAACAATGAGCATCCTTCTTAAATTAAAAGAGGGATGCTATAGTGAGCATTCATGGTGTATTAAGATGAGCATTTTGCTCATCAATATTGACTTCTTCTTTTTCTTTTCAGAAGGATTTAGAGACAAATCACATGACATAGTTGAAGGAGTTTTATTAAAAGAGGAACAAGGAGTACCTGAGTCAATCGCTTTCCATGTTTTTTTTGATGCCCTGTTTGAGTCTGTTTATGCTTATCTTAAGTTCTGAGACTCGATTATTGATATGAAAGCAATCTGGAGCTGAAATCTTGGATTTGCGGCCTTCTTCAGGGAGGGACAAGAAACTCAACCTTTCTTTCTTTCTTTCTCCTATGTCTTTTCCTCTTTTCAGAGTTATTTAAGAAGTCAGTTACTCTTCTGTCGTTCTTCCTTCTACCATTTTTCGTTTCAAAGGCACGATTAAGAAAAGACTTATCATAGTAGTTTTCTTGATTGTCGAAAGTGTCCTTTACTCCAACAATGTGAGAGATAGGTTTGATGACTTCTTTAGACATCCATGCAAGCATGTTGTGAAGTTTTTCATTCCTTAAACGAAAACGACATCTTTGCTCAGAATGTCATTTATTTCAGCAGTGATAGCAGTTAAAGGAATTATTCTTAACTGTTCTCGTGTGAGTAGATTTGGAAGAAGTAGAATCCTTGTTTTTGGGCACATTACAAGCTGCGAAAGGTTTTTCACATGAAGAATTATCAATAGCTTTAACAAAATTGATCTTACTAGTTCTTGGAGCGTCTATCCCTTTATAGCCCAGACCACGTGTATCACGATGTTCTTCACATGCTCCAATCATAAAAGACAATTTTGTAGAGATATATTTGAATCTTTTCAGACTCTCTTCCAGTGATTTCACTTTATCAAGAGCAGCTGCAAGGTCAGTCTCCAAGGATTTTTCTTTGGCAAGAAGACTGTGTTCTTTGTCATCAAAACATTTTTGTTGAGAGTCATATCTTGCTTCAGCTTCTGCAAGTCTTTCTTTCAACACAAAGATATTTCAGAGAAGATTATCACATTCAGACCTTTTTGTGCGTACATCTTCTTCACGATCTTTGACGATAGATTTTAGGAGATTATATCCACCATCATATCCTTTAAAGAGTTTTCTCAATTTTCTATTTTCTTGACAAAGAGGAGTCATGTACTTACTCAAGCAAGTTGTTGAGTTCTCTTCTTTCAAAGCATGGTCAAATAGCTTGATATATTGAGAGACTTCCTCATCGATACTTTGTCCTTCTTCTGAATCAATGTCATCTGAAAGTTCATCCAACTTCTCATCAAGAGATTTTTCCCAGTCGAACGCAGATTCAGTTAAGGAACAGGAGATAGAGTTTTTCTCAGAAGTTTCAGGACTTTGAAGCTCACACGAGAGTCTCTGAACTGATGTTGCGTTATCAGAGATAGTACTCTTGTCCATAGAGTCAGATCGCCACAAACACAGACTTTTGAGGTCTTAAACGTGTTTGCCTGCTCTGATACTAATTGAAAAAGTGGGGGTACAACAACCACATCCAATATTTCGCTTAGAAATCTGAATGCACAAACTCCAATATACTTTCTAGAGAATCAACTAGACAGTCAGACTCAAACTAGATAAAAAGTATATCAAAGAGTTTAAATATCAATTTCTCAATTTTATATATACTCAAGCAAATAGAAATTTGCGAGTCTTTATCAAATACTAGAGAGATAACTTGGATGGTACCAAAGACCAATATCCAAGTATCAATCAATTTAAATCAACAACCAAAAGGTCGGATATTCTAATTTGTTGAACAACGCACAACCTGTGATATTTAACAAAATATAATGCGGAAAAGAAATAACACAGACACCAGAATTTTGTTAACGAGGAAACCGCAAATGCAGAAAAACCCCGGGACCTAGTCCAGATTGAACACACACTGTATTAAGCCTCTACAGACACTAGCCTACTCCAAATTAACTTCGGTCTGGACTGTAGTTGAACCCAAATCAATCTCACACTGATCCAAGGTACAGTTATGCTCCTATGTCTCTGATCCGAGCATAATGCTACGTACTTGATTCCCTTAGATGATCTCACCCACAACAAAGAGTTTCTACGATCCAAAGTCGAAGACTTTAATAAACAAATATGTATCAAACAGAAAAGTCTACGGTAATAGATAAATCCGTCTCCCACTAATATACCTACGAGTTTTGTTCCGTCTTTTGATAAATCAAGGTATAAAGGAACCAATTGATAAACCGAACTTATATTCCCGAAGAACAACCTAGTATTATCAATCACCTCACAATAATCTTAACCGACGCAGCGAAAAAAGATATTACGGAATCACAAACGATGAGACGAAGTGTTTGTGATTTCTTTTATATCTTGCCTATCGGAGATATCAATCTCAAGCCAATTATTACAGTTGTACTCGTACGATAGAAACAACAAGATCAGATCACACAACTACAAGAAAGTAGTATCGGTCTGGCTTCATAATCCCAGTGAAGTCTTTAAGTCGTTAACCTGGTTTAGAAGAAGAAACCAGAGGTTAAAGGATAATCGACTCTAGCTTAGCACAACTAGTATCACACAGAAGGTGTGGGAATTAGGTTTCCCAGTTGCTAGAGTTCTCACTTATATAGTCTTTCAAATCAGGGTTTGCAATCAATGTTATCTTGGTAACAAAGCATTCAATATTCACCGTTAGATGAAAACCTGATTAGATTCAAGTTAATATCTTTCAACCGTTATATCAAAAACTAGATTGTTACACACAAATGAAATGCACGTTTCTAGGCTTGTGTAACCATACCCAAACTTGTACATTTGTTGGTTCAACAATAGTCAACCAAAGAGTTAGCCATATGATCACTTTCATATCAACCATACTCTTCTTCACCATAACTAGTTCAAGTGACTCAAATGAACTAGTTAGAGAGTTGTTCAATTGCAAGGAAATCTTATGTAACTACACAAGACACAATCGAAGCAAAAACGATTTGATTCACTCGAATCGGTTCATGAACTATATATCCACGGTTTGCAATTTGCATTCCTTAGTTTATATAAGATTAAGTTCATAAACATTGTTTTTAGATATAACCTACTCAAGTTCGCGGACTTAAGTTCCCGGACGTTCACAAATTCCAGCAGAATTTCTCTGGACGAGAACTTCCGCCAGTTCGCGGACTTGGCTCACGCCACCATTCAGGTTCTCTTGATCAAAAAAGTTCGTAAACTTCGGTTCAAGAAATAAGGACTTATACATATATGTGTTTCCACAACAATGCTTATATCCTCCAATGGTTATATAATCTAAACTCTCATTTCAATCATTGAAACATTCTTAGAGGACGTTGATATTCTATAGGTGTTATTCACAAACTATTTTTCGTCAAAGTAAGCAATTTTCAAAGTGACTGAAACTTGTCATGACTTTCGTGACTAGGTAAAGATGAACTTGGCTAAAGCGAAAGCTTACCAACACATATTTCGGGAAATAGATAGGCGAGATAAACTCGGCTCGAAATAGCAAATGTGTATAATCTAAGTCTATATAGCAAAACGACTTTTGTCTCAAAATAGGAGATAAATAGACTTTTGAGTGATAGATAAGTTCAAGTCTCCACATACCTTTTAGTCGATGAAGATCCACCGGTTCCTTGAGTAGTCCTTCGTCTTGTATGATGATTGTCATGGAGTTCTTGAGCTCAACTACACTTTCTATCCTAGTCTGAGACCTTACCTATAGTAAACTAGAAATCAAGACTTATAGTTTTGATCACTAACATTGACAAACATGCTTGAGATAGAAACGCATGGGAGTTCGACCGAGCAATGCTCTAACACACCTAGTTCCGTCTGTATCCCTGCGCCTCCAACTTGTAGTAAGTCACGCACTTGGAACAATTCCTTTGGTTCGTATTCCAAACAGTAAAAGGACAACAAATCTGTTCGGTAACAACTCTTTTCAACCAAGTGATATGAGTTCGGCAAAAGTCTCTTCCGTTTATCCCAATAAACTCGTTTGTCATGTCCTTAGATCTATCCAACAACAACCACCAGAGTAATTGTCAAGATTTTGCAATCAATACTTTTAATCACAGAGAATTGTATTGATGCCGATCTACTCAACTAATCAATCCAAATCCAATCTATCACAAAGATATGCTGATTATAGTTGGATCCTCTTTACCCGAAACAAGTATTGTGCACACCAAAGATTATGAACCCAAATCAGAAATCTTCTTCGTATTCAAATCTCCTTAGATCTTCAATAAACACCTGCACACAATCAACTTGAATCTCTTGTGATCAATCACACACAGAACGGAGTCTGTTAACAATGGATTATCACAAGACGTCTTTATATCTACAAACAGTCTAAAGATCCCCGTCGAAACTTCGATCTAGTTTGAGTGAATCTTATATCAGAAGAAAAGATTTTCAAGCATAAACAAAATAGGTGCAATCAAAGTTCAACAACCGTTAGTCAATCAAATCAATCGAAAACAAAAGATAAACTGCAATTATCTACTTTCCCACCAACATTACTAATAGAGCTTCTCAATCCCAAAGGAGTCTTTAAACCGAGCGGCCGTAAGAGATTTCGCCTAATTAGGTTATTTTCCTCTCCGAATAGGCGGCTCCACTAGTAACAACACAACTAAGTAGTTTTGCTGGCTCTGAGGATTAGTTTGCTCGAAATGCAAACTTCAATATTTACAGAGCAAGGAAGTTTGGACACCAAGGAATTTCCAAAACCGAAAATATTCTCAAGATATGCAATATATTACCAAATTCGGTTTCCATAATTCCTGGAAATGCACTGTCCAAATATTGACCGAAATCTCTTAGAAAATCTCCAACTAGTAAATGCACATTACTAATTTTTCTTTTCCAAATATAAAACTAAAAATCTTAGTTAAAAGATTCTCAATTTATTTTCGATCCGGGATTCTCCTTTAGCTATTAAGGAATATCTTTGAACAATAAAAGATAAGCATTACTGCACATGGTCAAAGTATGTAGACATCTTTACTTTGTAAGTACTTTTTCATACTTACAACCTTGAAACCAATTTTCCACACTTCCAAACAAGTGTAGAATTGGTTCATCTGACTTCCAAGAACTACGTGATTGATTATCCTATCAAATCACCAAACATGGGTTTCACGGTTCTAACAAAAAAAGTTTCGGTTCTACCTCCATGTGGGTACTAGAATTAGTCACGCTAGTTACCAAAACTTGGTTGACTAGGTACTAGCATTGGTTCCCACATATATGGTATCTAACTTGTATTTGGTGCACATGTCCATAGGATCGGTTCCCAATGTCTAAAAACGTGTAACAGATGTTCATACGATCGGTTCCCAATAACTAGAAACTTGTTGCACCTCTTACAAGGATCGATTCCCCTTTTGTGATCGGTTGCACCTATTACTAGGATCGGTTCTCCTTTTCCTAGAGTTGGTCATAACAATTACTACAAATCGATCATACCACCTCAGGTGATTACTTAAGATCGGATTCACTAATAACAGTCATACCAATACAAAAGTAAGGCCTTGAATGAATAATTTTACCAAGAACATAAGCAAGTCATGAGCGGTTATACTAAACACACATATTGGCAATTCAAAAAGATTTGCAATGTATAACAATACCAATAATCCTAGCGATTTCCCTTTCGATTCATAAAACAAGTTTATGAATTGTACTTCCTTTAAACGAATGTAAAAACATTGTTTCCTAGGAAGAAATCTTCACCCATACCCATACATAATCACAATAGCATTCATACGATTATGTCGGTGTCTTATATACGAAGTTCAAAAAATAAGCGTTATACTTCGTATTATATTCCTTAATACTATGTTTAACTAGAGTATAATCATTCACATCTTCGCAGTTATGTTTTCAATATGCACGACTTGAAAGATACGTTAGGGAATGAAATAGTTCAAGTCAAATATTACTAACCTCAAGTGGAAGGATGATGTCGTCGTTGTAGCTCCTTACTTCTTCACATTCAAGTCTTCACGTAATACTTGTAATGTCTCATATCCTAATACTTTCAAGCTAAGCTATACGAAGTTGACTCTAGTAAATAATCAAGCGACTCTTTAAATGAGTTTTGATTCACTAAAATATGACAACCAAACTTGACATACCAACGCTTGGTGGGTTCAACCGAGCTATGCTCTAACATCAAGGAAATTCCAAAACCAAAAGATTCTCAAGATATGCAATAAAGTACCTAAGTTCGGCTTTCATATTTCCAAGTAATATCCAACTTGTAATTCCAAAATCTCTCTTTAGAAAATATCTATTATTAGTTTAGCAGTTAACTATTATAGTTTTTCTAGAGATATGTTTTGATTGTTGGAAAGTCAAAAACATATAATTCAAAAATCTTAATTAAAAGATTCTCAATATTTCGGTTTGGGATCACCTTGTATAAAAAAAGATTTTTTTTTTAAATCAAGGATAAGAATTATGTACATGTTCACATTATGTCGACATCTGGAACTGTCCTATCTAGCAAACCCGAATTCCAAACTCACACAAAACCATAAAGTGATATGTGAATATTGAAATCGGTTTTGCTCTTGAGATCGGTTTTACCATGACTCCTAACATAGGTTAAGATCGGTTTTACCTATCTCCAAATATAGGTAGGGATCGATTTTACCATAAATCCCAACAATAGCTGGGATTTGTTTTACCAAGACTCACAATATAAGTGGGGTCATATCTACCAACAAAATTCCCAATATAGGTAGGGATCGGTTCTACCATGATTCCCAACAAAAGCTAGGATCGGTTCTACCAAGTATACCAAGATAGGTAGAGATCGGTTCTACCTTGACTTTCAACATAAGTTAAGATCAGTTCTACCTGAAATCCCACCTTAGGTTAGAATTGGTCATCCAAATCTTCATAGAAAACCGGAGCAAAACAACTATTGATTTCTTTTCGATTACAAAGCAAGTTTGTATATGTACTTCCTTTAAACCAATGTAATAAAACATGGTTTCCTAGGATGAAATCACACCTATATCCAATACACAATCAAGTAACAAGTTATATAGATTATGTCGATGTTGCATTTTATGAAGTTCAAAAGATAGACTGTAATTCATATACTTTCTTAACACTTTGATCCTACTAATGTTGAAAAAGCGGGGGTCTAATAACCACACCCAATATTTCTCTTAGCAATCTGTATGGACTAACTCCAATATACTTTCAAGAGAATCAACTAGACTTTCAGACTCAATCTTAAGAAAAGTACATCCAAGAGTTATATCTCAAATTCCTTAATTCAATCTGCAATCAAACAAATAGGAATTTGTGATCCCGATTGAATATAAGAAATAACTTGTACGGTATGAAAAACCAATATCCAAGTGTTAATCAATTTATCAACAACCAAAGGTTGGATTCACAATTGATTGAATTTACGCACAACCTGTGATATTTCAATAATATAAAAAATATAATGCGGAAAAGAAATAACACAGACACCAGAAATTTTGTTAACAAGGAAACCGCAAATGCAGAAAACCCCCGGGACCTAGTCCAGATCCTAACACCACACTGTATTAAGCCGCTACAGACACTAGACTACTCCAAGTTAACTTCGGACTGGAATGTAGTTGAGCCTTAACCAATCTCACACTGATCAAGGTACAGTCGCGTTCCATACGCCTCTAGAACCACGCCAAATTCTGCACACTTGATTCCCTTAGCTGATCTCACCCACAACTAAGAGTTGCTACGACCCAAAGTCGAAGACTTGATTACCCAATCTGTCTCACACAGAAAAATCTATTGAATAGATAAATCTGTCTCCCACAGATATACCTATGAGTTTTGTTCCTTCTTTTGATAAATCAAGGTGAACAGGAACCAATTGATAAACCGGACTTATATTCTCGAAGAACATCCTAGTAATATCAATCACCTCACAATAATCTTAATCATATGGTAGCGAAACAAGATATTGTGGAATCACAAACGATGAGACGAAGATGTTTGTGACTACTTTTTATCTTGCCTATCGGAGATTAAATCTCGAGAAAACCTTAGAGAAGATAGTACTCAATCACGATAGAAAACAACAAGATCAGAACACGTAACTACAAACAAAATAGTTGGGTCTGGCTTCACAATCCCAATGAAGTCAAGTCGTTAACCTATAGGTTTTTGGGAAAACCTAAGGTTAAAGGAGAATCGACACTAGTCGCAACTATTATCACACAGGAGGTGTGGGGATTAGGTTTCCCAGTTGCTAGAGTTCGCCAATTATATAGTCTTCAAATCAGGGTTTGCAATCAATGCTACCTTGGTAACAAAGCATTCAATATTCGTCGTTGGATGAAAACCTGATTAGACTCAAGCTAATATCTTTCAACCGTTAGATCGAACTTAGCTTGTTACACACAAATGAAAAGTGACTTCATTTAGATATGAGTAACCGTACCTAAATGTGTGCACCTTGTTGGCTCAATAATAGTTAACCGAATTTAGCCATATGAACACTTTCATATCAACCTTATTCATCTTAACCATAACTAGTTCAAATGACTCAAATGAAACTAGTTCTAGAGTTGTTCAATTGTTTATATTCTCATAGAAGTATACAAGACACAATTGAAGCAAAATTGATCATGAACATTATAAATGTATTAGTTCATTTATATAAATGAACCTACTCAAGAACATAACCTACTCATTTGTATAAATGAACCCACGGTTTATAAAAGATTGCATTCTTTATTATATAAATGTACTAGTTCATGAACAAACCGATTCTAGAACATAACCTACTCAAGTATGCAAACGGGTATGCATAACTAAGTGGCCAGACTAAGTCTGGGTTCGCCAGTATGCGAACGGGTACGCACACCTTCCAAACTCATTTGAATTTCCGGAACTTGAAACTCATGTCAGTACGCATACCGGTATGCATATTATGGTTCCCGGATTTGAAATAACTCGCAACAGTTAGCATACAAGTACGCATACTGTGTTATATCCAATCATGGTTACTTTTTCTAAACTCCCATTTCAATCATTGAAACATTCTTAGAAGGCGACAATAGCTGTCTCATGCAAACAATTAGCTCCAAAGTAATTTTCTAGTGATCGAATGATCAATGAGAAACATTCCGAGTCTACATCAAATGACCGTCTCACACAAATCATGTAAGATGTGACAAGGCGATTTTCACATGATCATCTGTTGACTTTCGTCAAGAATATAAGATGAACTTGGTTAAAGCGAAAGCTTACCAACACATATTTCGAGAAATATGTAAGCGAGTTAAACTCAGCTCGAAATATCAAATGTGTATAATCGAAGTCTATATAGCTATACGACTTTTGTCTCAAATAGGATATAAAGTAGATAAACTTTTGAGTGATAAATGAGTTCAAGTCTCCACATACCTTTTGTTGATGAAGTTCCACAAGCTCCACTTAGTAGTTCTTCGTCTTCAATCGATGAACGTCGTGAAGTCTAATGCTCAACTACACTTACTATCCTAATCCGAGACTTAGCTATAAGTATACTATAAATCAAGACTTATAGTTTTGGCAACTAAACTTGACAAACAAGCTTGAGATAACAATGCTTGCGAGTTCGACCGTGCAGTGCTCTAGAAAATGTGAGCAAGTCTAATACTAGAGTATCACATATATAACCTCGCATGTTATGTTTTCAATCTTAAACAAATTGAAAGAAACGGTAGGAATGAAAACAAGTCAAGTCAGTATCACTAACCTCAAGTGGAAGGACGATGTATTCGTTGTAGTTGATACGTCTTCACGTTCTTCTGGTCTTCAGAGTAATACTTGTATGTCTCAACATTCCTAGACTTTCTAGTATAAGCTAAACGAAGTTGACTCTAGTAATTTTAATCAAGCGCATCTAACGGAGTTTGATACTAAAATATGACAACCAAACTTGAAATACCAACGCTTGGTGGGTTCAACCGAGCAATGCTTTAACAGAAGTCTTCACAGCGGGTGAAGCAACTTAAGATAGTGGACTTTATCTTAGAATTCACGTGTATTGGCCAGATTAGTTGTAAGCACAGGGATACTAAATAGGGGTAGTTTACTTGGTCTCAACCATACGAAGTCGGTAGTAGTCTTGTATAACGTCTTAATTATGAGAGTATTCAAAACTTGACTAGGTCCCGGAGTTATTCTGCATTTGCGGTTTCCTCGTTAACAAAACTATTATATTTTTGTGCTTTTACTTTTTCCACATTAAAAGTTATTTAATTGTAAATTTTCTACTCGTATACTTGAAGACTATTAGATTCAAAAAGATTATGGTGCACTTGGTACCCTAGTCATTTCACTTTTCCTTCAAAACATTATCATTAATTTGTTACTTTTTGTGTGAGCATTGATGCATAATACCCACTTAAAACCTAAAACAAAGATGAGACATAAAAGTCAAGCAATAATGTATAGGATATATAACGGTTAGCTAAAAATAATTTTTTAAAGACCTCTCCATCTTTTTTTGAGGAAAACTATGTGATTAGGCCATCTAGTATAGTAGGATAAGGGTTGTCTTATTAGTTTTGAAATGATTAAGTTATCCTTTATTCAATTATTTTAAGTTACGTTATTGTAGGTGATGAAAAATGGGTAGGGTTACAGAGGTAAAAGAAGGTATGAATGCGGAAGGTTGATTACGAACAGACCCCGGCCCACGAAGATGGTCGTTCTAATACTGTTTTAGTCGCAAATGGTGGTCGGGGTTGGTCTAGGGAGGAAGGGTGAGAGAGGTGAGAGTTGTTAATTGTAGAGAGTTGCAGATGAAGAAGCTCTAAGAGAGAGAGAGAGAGATAGTTTTAAAGAAATTGTTATGTTGTTCTATGTTTAGAATGACTGAAAGTTGGTCTATTTATTGCTCTGCAAAACCGTAATCCCCCTTATTCTCAGGAATAGTTACGAATAAATCAAGGGTTAATTTTATCCTCATCCAGTTGATTCCTTATGACCAACTATACCCTTCCCCTGTGAGTAGGTTGATACCCACACATGCCTTAGACTGCCATACCAAACCCTAAGTTTATCCCCCATTAATTTGTGGTGTAATCATCCTTCATTTGTAACATGTTGTAAGATCGATGCGGAAGTATTATCCATAGTTGTCGTAAATTGGATGAAGGAATACCCGTGGAAGCAAGCTTGAGTCCTCTGAAGAGCTCAAGGAGGTTTGCTAAGTCTATGTGTATCATGAAGAGAGCACAATCTTGGTTGAGGTAGAGTATGACCTTGGATAATCACATGCAGATTGTTGAACAGAGGCATGACCAAGTTGTAGAAGGTTTAAGGCCTAGGCGTGGCCGAATTTGTAGAGGATTTAAGGATGAGAATGAGACTGAAGACAAAGACGTTTCTATTGGATTCTATGAGTGATGTTGACTGTAGATTGGATGAGAAGGTGACTGAGTATTCTCATCCTCGTATACGGTTGATTTCCTTTCTTAGGGATCCACAAAATAGAAAAAATAAAATAATTTTTTTAAGCGTTACCGTTCAACATGTGTAAAATTTTATGTTTATTACTGCTTGCACATGTGAGAAACCTGTTTCTATCATTTTGAGAGTGATCGACGTGTCAGGAAGAAGTCGACGATAAATGCTTCTCTCAAGAGTGCTTTCCATCATTTTCGCATAGTACTGACATTGGTTTAACACAACACACCCTCCCTCTTATCTATTACGTGTATTTATATTTGAAATTTTCTCTTGTACTTCTAAGTTCTTGACAATAGGTGGAGAATCTTTAAATCTTCATGTCTCTTTGGATGCTTGCGGCTTTGGAGTATTCGGGAGTTGGATTAGGTTTTATGGGTATACTTGTTGTAAACCCTCACGTGTAAACCTAGGTTTAAAGTATTGTTGGACATACTTAGTGTAATCATGATTCCTACTAAAAGAAGTAGGTTCTAGGAATATAGTTTTCTTGAGTAATAACAAAAGCTAAATGTGGAAGTATTTCATAAGTGATTAATTCACATGTTTTTAGTGTCAATTATATACTTTTTATATCTATAATTCTTGCATATTACTTTTTTTTTTCTTTCTCTATCTTATGTGTTATATTAGGTTTAAACGTCCAAAAAGGACCTAGGAATTACTAAAATGAGTTAGGAATTGAAGTATTCCAATGGGGAAGGACCAAATAAAACTCGTTCAAAAACATAATTTAATTTCACTTATCTTTTAGAAGAAAAAAAGAAGAACTCAGGGCAAAAAAAATGAGGTCATTCTGAGATTGGACGAAGAAGTTATACATAAAACAGTCAAGACAAAAAAACTTGGCCTCAATGGGATTCTAAACCATAGGAGGAAAGGATACTTGAGGGCCAAGCATTGAGGTTATAAAGAAAACCTCAAAGGCTCAAGAAAGATATGATACTTGAGGGCCAAGCATTAAGGTTATAAAGAAAACCTCGAAGGATCAAGAAAGATATGATCAACATCTAATATCACTTCTTTTACATCGTAAACCTAGGATTTACCTTTATAGGAGGAACCATTCTTCTTTGTAATATGAGTAGCTAAACCTTTTATTAATTAAGGATGAATTCAGTGTTCCAAACGTGAAAGTTTATTATTTATATAAGTCTATTGAGAGTTTTAATCATTTTATCGTTTGTCTTTACTACACCTAAGGTTTATGATTGATTTCTAGATTTTTGGAGTGCACCCTAGATTAATTTATTGATCATTCTTATGATGGTAGAAGGTGGGTGATAAGTGTAATCGTCAAGTGAAAATCGCAAAACCTTGCAGAGGGATTCCATAGAGCAATTGCGAGTGAAGACAACATCAATAAATGAACCGGGAGCTAAGATTTAAACAATTGGGATCAACATTAATTCACAAAGCCTTGAGCGTTCATTTGGGTTCCACCTTGGGTGAGTTACAACTTGGTGGTTCATACAAATGGTATCTCGTAATAGAAAGCATCCATATTTAGTGATGAAATGAACTTTAGGGATAACACTGAGCTAGCTGTTATTCTACGACATGTGGTGATTGATTCTAACTAAAGGTAGATAGCTATATTAATTCAATTAACATTCGGAGAAGGATTTCATTAATCATCTCTTTCTTTTATTTATTATATATTCTTTTTATCTAGTTTAATCAATTCAATCCCCTTTATCATTATTTACTTTGTTTAGTTTGTTACGCAACTCTCTATTGGAATTTCAATCCCCCTTTAATTAGTCCGAAATATCTTAAGTAATTTGTTGCACTACAAAACGCATCATGAGTCCTGGTATTTAAAAGGGAACCCGTTGAAAAATTTATCTGAGGAGGAAGGCGAGATTTATTCGCAAAGATCCGGAACCAGACTATCGATCTTTTCTGAGAAGTTAGTTATAACAACTAGTGCTAATATAATGATAGAGGATATCCAATATCAATTTCCTCTTCGTTTGATGATTTTCAGCCTGTTTTTACATATAGTTCCAACAAGAAAATGCTAGTCCAATATGGAGATTCATTTAAAAAGTCACATGCTAAGTCTTTGAATTAAACGCTTATGGTGAGCTTAGAGATATATTATTCTCTACTTCTATATTATTTCTTTTCCCTTTATTGTTCTTTTTCTTGGAGGTTATGACTTTATGTCCCTCTTGTTGTATTATTTTTGATTTTTTATCAATATATTCCCTCATTGAGTTTGTCTAAACTGAAAATATGTTTGTTGCATGTTTGATCTTGATTTAGTTTAGATATATTTAATGGGTTTTGATATCTTGTGCATCCATATACAAGGTAAAAACCAATCATTGACACGAAAAAATTAATAAAATATAGTATATGAGAGAGAATGATTCTTTGCATTAGAGAATGCAAATATTCATGGATTTTTGAACATCTCTTCACAAATGCATTCTTCAATACAAAAATCCATTCTCTCGTATATTTTATTATCTTTTTCACTTTCACGTGTAATTTTGAGTTAAGTCATTCTTGATTAATAAGAAATACTTTTTTTTTTTGAAGGATACATGGGTTTTAACAAACCGAAATTTATTAAATTACCTCATTAAAATTGAGGTTTGAAGGATACATAGTGGTGGAAAATAACCATTCCACCCATTGGAATCAGTCATATTAATATCAATTACTACATAGTTAGAAAACAGAAAGAATAACCTAGTACTAAATTTACAGAAAATTTAGGGTTGTTAAAACCCATCTTTTCTTCAATTTTTCCTTTTTACAGATTCCGAAACTTAAAGAAACGAAAAACCGAAATTGTACTGATTTACATTCCGTCGACGAAATTGACATCCTTCTAGTGGTCATTAATTCAAACCATTTTGATTCCTGATCTTTTGATTCTTGATCATTAACATCGTATATGTTAAATGCTTCTATGTAAAGGAAGTAATTATGCCCAAAATAATATCATCACTGCCAATCTTGATCTTGTTTGCTGAAGAAGATCATCATCCATGATGTAATTGATAACAATGAAGCAACAACACCACAAAAAAACACCAACTTGGCTAATGTATAACAAATCTAGATGACATAGAGAAGTCATTTGATCAATCAAAGCAAAAAATTAAAAAAAAAACTAAATAGAAAAATTATTGGATCAACAATTTGTTTTATTGAATAATATTATAAAAACTAATAGTATTAATCTTGATTTTCCCGGCAGATCTGAAAAATCAAATCTAATCCGCACAGATCAAGCAATTAACAAGAAATACTAAAATAACTGGGGATAATTAAAAATGACATCGCTGACGCGTGGTGTGATTGCGCAGTGAAAACTAAAAGCCTTAGCATATAAGGGAGGCATAATAACGTAAACTCTGTGCCGGCTACAACAACAAGTTTTTATAACCACAAACAAGGGTAGTGTTTTTTGTTCTTTTTTTAATATCAGCCAGAACAAACACTTCGGTTCGATTTGGAAAATCCCATGGCTTAGGTGGCGACGATCATGTCAATGTTATCCACCATTGGCAACCGTCTCCCACTTTCAAAGTACTACTACAATACAAATGAGTGCACAAGTTCTCGACTCTTTCCCTTATTTTGCCTATTATCCTTGTTTGCGACTCGTCATAGAAATATCTCGTACGTGTCATTCTCTTTGGTAATATTTTATTAGTTAGAGAATGTGAAAGTTTCTGACGAACCCAAATTTGGTTCATCTCTCTTTTAAAAACCCATCGTTAAGATATGTAACCCAAAAAATATAATCTACGGTTAAGATTAATAGTTTTTTATCGGATTAGTGTTTTCACATTTTTAAGAGGACTTAATTAACCTTTATCTGACAATTTAACCGGTCCACTTTACCAAAATTTCCTCTCGGTTATGTGAATATTACGATTCTCATCTTCCCTCCTCTTCCCTTCCGTTAACTCCAGCCGGCTAGCTAGGGATTCTCTCCTTATCATTTTCTTCCCAATTAAAATCAAACCTAAAAAGGAAAGAATGAAGCAAAGAACAAGAGTTAACAATTTACATTAAACCTCGTGATCTTTGTTTCTTTCCGCCATAACTCAAAAGTGGTGCATAAACATGGTTGAGTTTGAAAAGGGTAAGTACAACAGTCTAAGCGTCACAATATGTGATGATGATGGAATGCGAGGGTTCTTTTTTTATTTATTATTATTTTATTTTTTGATAAACAAGGAACCTTTTCATTAATGGGATTTCAAGATTACAATGAGTTTAAGATCGAAAATAAGAGAATACAGAGTAACAAGAACATACCGTAAGAGTACAATACCGAGAAATCCGACAAGAGAAAGAGAGGGATTACCGGAATAAGACAAATACAAGTATGAATAAGATCCGATTAAATCGAAAGAATTATGGTTTTTCTCAGAATTAAATTCCAACTATTTAGTTTGTTTTTCTTCTTTAGAAAGAAATGCTCCCAAAGTAGGAGTGATTTGCTCAAATCTCTTGTAATTAGTGATGAAGCTTCCGTCGTCAAAAAGACCACCTATAGAGATTCCGTCGCCGGATAAGTTGATGATGAAGATTCTGTCGCCGGAGACAACCAAGATGAAGATTTCGTCGTTGGAGAGCATGGAGAGCATCGCTATTGATCTTAAAACCCAACCCAATAACCAAGAATCACCATTAAAGCGAAGACAAACCTCGAAATAGTAGATAAAACCACCAAAATGGTGTAGATAAGTAGAAAACATAATAAAAACCAAACTAATCTACTAACCTAGAAAGCAAAGAAAAATGAAGAAATCTGCTCAGATCTAGTCCATTTTTGGACTAGATCTGAGTAGAGAAGAGTTGCTTTTGATGGTTTTGTTGGAGAAGAAGGAGTGAGAGAGAGGTTGTCACTTTATCACTTTTTTTGCTTTTTCCTTTGGACTAACTTATGATTGTACTGAATTTTTAGGGCCGAGATGCTACAGAAGTGTTTAAAGAAATTCCACGACCTGATTTAGTTATGTAGATCAATAAAATCATTTAACTCAAATTATTTTTTTTTCTTTCTAAGGAAAGGTTAAACTTGATATCGTACTGGGATAGGTGATAATCGCAATCATCCTATCTTGTGATAACTGCGATTTTCACAGGAGACAACTGTATTTTTCACAATCAATCGGTGGTAATCGCAATCATCCTATCATAACTGCGGTTTTCACAAGGGAACTGTATTTTTCACAATAGGATAGGTGATAATGGCGATTATCCTAACTTGTGATAATTGCGAATTTCATCGGGGCAAAGAATTTTTTCACAATAATTAAAAGGAAAACAACGGTTTCAATAAGCCGTGATAGCTGCATCCATCACAATAATATGAAAATTCCATCACAATAATATATCGCATCTCTTATACATATTGAACGCTTGCTTTTAGAACTAAAAAAAAACACGGAAGAGAAACGTGGTATAAGATTAAATATTTCACAGGAAATATTAATCGGTAAGATTCCGTGTATATATATAATTAACGAGAATAAGACGTTAATTTAGGGATTGTTTTTAGTTTTATCTTGTTGTTGACTTTTCAAAGTTGTATCTCAATAAAATCCGGATTTGCTCTCCTAAATTAGTTAAAGGTCATTCATGTAATCTAGTATTATTTTTGTTAATTTTGGGCTCTATATATAGTATCTTAATGGTGGGCTACTAATACAAAAAAACAAAATGGGTCACAAATATTCCCCCCGTTAGAGAATATAATTTAGATATATTTGATATTAGCGTATAAAAAATCATCCGTTCTCGTGAGTCAAGACTAAGTCCACCAAAGAATACAAATACAAGGAATTAGTCACCGACCAAGGTAGGACAAGGAATCCACCTGGAGAAAAAAGAAAATCAAGCAACCAAAAGAAACCAAAAAGAAAACCTCTACAGTAAACACATAAATATATGCGAGGTGATTTTCTCATGGTGGTTCGAAAACCACCGTCTTCCAATTGATCATGAACTGCTTAAGAGAAATTTTCTGAAACTCAGGCTGCAGATACAACCAGTATGCAATGATATGCTTGATAGATTGGATGATCTTGGCTGTTGTCGAGGACTTGTTTTTGAAAGCTCTTCGGTTCCGTTCCTTCCAAAGGTTCCATAAAATAGCAACGGGAAGGGCCTTGATGACAAGTGACTTTCTCGATCTAATAGAGGAGCAAGGCCATGTACTAAGAGCTGTGTGAATTGAATGAGGAAGAACCCAATTCAGATGAAATTCAACCTTGAAGAAATTCCATATGTAAATAGCAGTCGAGCAGTGGAGAAGTAAGTGCCGTGAGGTTTCTTCATCGTTAATGCATAGGTAGCAGTGGTTTGCCCAGTCTCTCCATCTTCGTTTGATTAATTTGTCTTGAGTTAGCACTTTATTTTTCGTCGCAAGCCAAAGAAAGAAACTGACTTTAGCTGGCCACAATTTCGACCAGATTATCTTTGGGTGAACGCACTCAGTTTGATTCTCTTCAACTATGTTTCTAGTAACCAACCATTGATAACACTTCTTGAAAGTGAACTCGCCAGCTTGATGACCATCTTTCCATAGTCTAACGTCTGCGGAGCTTGACGGAGTAACTCCATTGGTCTCGAGAAGGTGCAGCAAGGTTGCTATTTCAGAAATTACATTATCATGGACTCTCCTAGTGATGCCTAATTCCCATATCTCGGCATTGACGTTGTACATTTGACTGATGGTGTGATTTTTTGTAGCGCAAACTCCATAAACTGCAGGAAAACGCTGAAATAAGGGTTGATCTCCCACCCAAATGTCGATCCAAAAACTAATTCTAGTTCCATCGCCAAGCCTAAAGATACAGTTGGACTTAAAGAGTTCTGTGTACTTGTTGATGCCTTTCCATATGCTATATCCGTAAGGTTGCTTAGAGTACTTGGTGTGCCATTCTGACTGTTCTAGGCCATACTTTTCAGCGATAAGCTGCTTCCAAAGAGGATTGTTGTTGGTTCCCATCTTCCACAGCCATTTCATGAGTAAAGCAATATTCATAAGATGTAAATATTTAATGCCAAGACCCCCAAGGAGTTTCGGTTTCATCAAAATTTCCTTAGCCACGAGATGGTATTTCTTATCATCTGGACCTTCATCCCAAAGAAAATTACAAATAATTCTCTCTAACTTGTGAATTATATTCATTGGAGCTTCAAAGATGGATAAGTAATATATAGGTAATGCTGATAAAACGGTGTTGATTAAGGTGAGCTTACCTCCTCTGGTCAGATCCTTAGCTTTCCAAGTTGCAAGATAAGACTCGAATTTTTCAACGAATTTGTTCCATTTCAGACTTGACCTGTAGAGATCACCCAAAGGCAGGCCAAGATAAGTCGTAGGAAAAGATTAAACTCTACATCCCAAAGACTCATCAAGAGAGTTAACATTTTGAACATCTCCAACTTCCATGATTGCAGTTTTGTGGAAGTTAACCTTAAGGCCAGAAATGATCTCAAACCAGATTAATATATTTCGCAGATGGGAAATGCTGTGGTTATCATTTTGGATGAACACAAGAGTGTCGTCGACAAACTTAAGATGTGTAACTTTTGTGCCACCAGGTACAATTTCAAACCCTTTGAACCACCCAACTGACGCGGCCCTCTCAAAGATTAAGTTCAGCGATTCAGCTACTAATAAGAATAAAAATGGAGAAAGAGGGTCTCCTTGACGGAGACCTTTAGAACTCTTGAAACGACCATTTGAGGATCCATTGATGAGAACTAAAAAATTTACATGTGAAATTGCTGCTTCAATCCACTTTCTCCAAACAATTCCAAAGCCCATTCTTCGCAGCACATAGTCAAGAAAATACCACGCAACATTGTCGTAAGCTTTTTGAAAATCAATCTTGCAAAGAATTCCATTTTGTCGAAACCTTTGTGCAGAGTTGATACATTCATTGGCAATAATTGCACTATCCATAATTTTCCTTCCTTCTACGTACGCAGATTGCTGGTGGCTAATGATGTTGGGAAGAACTTTTTTAAGCCTGGTTGCAATGACTTTAGAGATGATTTTGTTGATGCTACTCATTAAACTTATCGGCCTAAAATCGGTTATGAGCTCTAAATCCTACACTTTGGGAATAAGCACAAGGAAAGTTGATTTGAGTATCCAGTCAATCACTTTGTTGCTGTAAAGTTCTTCCATCACTTGAAGGATATCAAATTTCATGAAGTCCCACGACTTGCTGATTACAAAAATGGGCATGCCATCAGGACCGGACGCTTTATCCTGAGCGAGATCGTTCAAAGCACTAACTACTTCTTCTTGTGTGAACCTAGCTTCAAGCATGTGTGCATCGGTTGATGAAATAGTTGGGAAAGTAAGGCCGTCCAATTGAGGTCTGGAGAAAATATCTTCCTTGAATAAACCTTGGTAATATGATACTATAGCCTTCTTGATGATGTTTTTGTCATGCGTTAATGCGCCATCAATATTCAGTTGAGAAAAACTTTTGGCTCTTTGTTTCGATGAAGCATACTTATGGAAAAATCTAGTGTTGTTTTCATATTCCTCTACCCAATTAATGGTAGCTCGTTGTTTCCAAAAATCATTGTGCATCTTAGCTAATCTTTTAAATTCAGCTTTAGCACCTACCTTCTCGCTAGCAAGCTGTAGATTATTAGGATCCTGAAGCAGTTTTGATTCAATCTGATGAGTAGTAATAAGGTTGTTTTGAATTAAAGTATCGATCTTACCAAATACCTCCCGATTCCATACTTTCAGCTTCTCCTTAAGGGCTTGCATCTTTTTTGCTAGAACGTAGCCAGGTGTGCCTGAGAAGCTAAAAGAGTTCCACCAATTTCGCATGAGATCTAAAATAGTCGCATCTTGGAGCCACATTTTCTCAAATCTGCAAGGAGTAGGGCCCCATCCTTCATTGTGTGTGGAGAACATAATGGGGTGATGGTCCGAAAAAGGCTTTGGCAGGGTGGACTGCTCAATTCTCCTGTAGTTGTCTTCCCATGAAGATGAAATGAGAAATCGATCAATCTTACTCCACGAAGAGTTTCTGCTCCAAGTATAGTGACTGCCAATAAGGGGAAGGTCCATTAAATGTTGATGCTGAACTAATGACGCGAATTTTTTCATGGACCGAGTGTTAGTGTTTCTCCCAGACCTCTCGTACAAAAATCTAGTTGCATTGAAGTCTCCGCAAAGAACCCACGGATCCTCCCAAATTGTGCGTATATCTCTTAATTCCGCCCAAAATTGATTTTTCTCATTGTTGAGAACAGGACCATAAACTGCGGTGAGTAGCCAATTAAAATTTTCAAACAAAAAATGACACCTTATTGATACAGAAAAATCCCCTAAGAGAGTTTCAGTCACAGCAACTTTGTTAGTATTCCATACCACTATGATTCCGCCAGATAGTCCATTGGAGTCTAAGGCAATCCAATCGAAATTATTTCCTCCCCAGAACTGCTTCACTTGATGTCTTTGCCAGCCTTCAACATGAGTTTCTTGTAAACAAATAATATCTGGCTTCCATAATCTCAATAAAACCTTGAGCTCGTCCCTTTTACTGCTGTCGCGGAGTCCCCCAATGTTCCAAGAGATGATGTTTGTCTTCATGGATCAACCAAATGTTCATGTGCTGGTGCCTCACTGATAACATTTTATTTGCCAATGCTTGATTCTTCGAACAATTCAAGAAGGTTGAATTCGTTGCCGGAGGTTGATTTATGCATTAATGCTTGCAATTGGTCTTGAGTTTGCTGAAAGGATACTCCGATCCTAGGACCGTATTCTTGAAAGGTGTTAACAAGGGTCTGCAGTTCTTTCATTGCTTCAGCGGTTTCTTTATCTCTTTGTTGAACGGAACGAGTTGCACTAGAGCTTGCAAAAATTGTTGTTAATGGAGATTGAATTGAAATAGGGGATATTGTTGTTACTAGAGACTGAGTTGAAACAGGGGATATGAGTGAGTCGAATGAGTTGGGTTGTACAGGTGGAATGGTTCTTTCCACAAACATAGACTCACTGATGGAGGCGTGCTGATGGGCTTGGTGGACTTCCGGGTTTCTGTTTGTTCTTGTATTGATCCATTCATTACTGTTTTCCTCAGCGGATACAATTGGATTGAATTCAAAATTTGAATCCGCATTAATTGCTGTTAGTTGAGATTGCAGATTGTATTCAGAGAAAAGTGCCTCGTCTACAGCGTTGAATGTACTAAAAGTTCTGGATTGATAGAAGCCAAGGTATATTGTTAGAAGCCAAGGTGTTTGCCAATTGCAACTTTCAAGCAGCAGCTAACTCAATCTTTGGTTTGTGAATCTCAAATGGCACTTGGTGCACTCATTTTACGAGGAAATTTTTAATCTGTTGGATGGATAATTTAACGGGATGAAGTTGTGATGAAATCGTTGTTGGATATTTTCAGTTGTTTAAAAATAACATCCATTGCGCATTTTAATTATATCTGTTGGTGCAAAGGGGTAATTAGAAGTTAGCTGCCCTTTAGCAGAGTTGGGGATTGCGTCCCTATACCGAAACAGTATGTATCCATTGAAACCTTAATTTTAAACAGAAATTTAAATTTCTGACATACATAATTGCCATGATTCTCCATAGTTATCTGTTAGAAATGTATTTCCAATAAATACCAATGTCGGATACACAAAAAGTTTATAACAATTTTTTTTAAAATATTTTTCTTTTCTGTTGGTGCCATCAAATTTTTTTGTTAGTATGTCCTTGGCCGGAAGGAAGCACTACCCTTAAACTCGATTACTATGTTTCGAGGCTTCATCATGATTTGAGGATAATAATTTACTGACTTATTACACTGTAAATTTGTTCAGAGGGTTGGATTATTGTCTAAATAATCGAACAATCATGGAAGTCAGTAGTACAATCATTCTCTATTTGTTTTAGAATCCTATTATTGGAGCTGTAGGGGCTGAGTTTTTGGGCGCTTAAAATGATATTTAAAACTAAAATGTGGATATGGGACCTAATCTATGTAAAAGTTCAAAAACATCCCCCATATATTTTAGTTACTTCTCTTTTGCCCTTCTATTAACTAGGGGGACCAATGGGTCCTATCGGGTCCGGGTAGTATACTATCCGGAACCGGAAGCGCTAATTTTAATCGGTTCCGGGTCCGGCTCCTAAATTGATGGCCCCCGGAACCGGATCCGTTAAAAACCTTAATTACCCGTCGGGTCCGGGTATTTATCGGGGCCTCTAAATTCAACTATATTTTTTGATAATCTATTTTTATAATTGTTATGTTAGCTTGAATTTTATAAATATTCATATAAAATTATTATTATATCTATACAAAATATTTTAGTTAATATTAAAAGTAAGAAAATAAACGAAAAATGAAAAAATTCAAGTGAAAGCATACAAAATCTTTCCATTTTAGGTAAAATTAACAAGCAAAAGATGAATATTCGGGTACCCGATACCCGGCGGGTAATACCCGTTAGGACCCGAAAACTTATCGGTTCCTAACGGGTCTACCCGTCGGGTAGTGATTTTTTAATGGGTCCAATCTTAGGACCCGGAACCGGACCCGATACACCAGGGTCCGGTTTGGTTCCGGATAATCGGGTACCCGTTGGCAACCCTACTATTAAATAATTAATGTTATTAAAAACAAAGGAAAAAAACTGAAAATAATAAATAAATAAATAACCGTCGTCTCCCTTCTTCTCCTCTCCTCTCCTCTACCTCTTCTTTATTTCTTTTCTTCTTCTGTTCTATAAAACGATTAGTCGTCGATAAAAAAAAAATCATCGTCGATTGAATTCATTGTATAAAATCATGAAGACAAAGGAAAAACCAGGGAAATCGTCATCGAATCCACCTCCTCCTGAATCAGAGAAATCAACTTCATCAAACGAAGATGAAATTGAAGATCAACAACAAGTGAAGGAGATGAACCAGTCGCCGAGACTCTTGATATCACTGCAATAAGGTACGCATTGATCCAGCGGTAGTGTCTATGGCTCGGATTTTCCTATCCGTAATTTGAGTAACCAAGACGGAAATTTTGTTTCCTAGCCATTATTGGTGTTACGTCTTGGTCGATTAGTAAATAACCCATCCGTAAATGTCGTTGCATCTGGGACTGTAAATATTTCCTGGACGTGTTTTTTGTCACGGCTTGGTTATGTCTAGATTTCCCCACCGTATTTACTTATTTTCTTTTTTTTTTGGTCTTATTTGTCTTTGAACAGAGGAAATGAAAGGAGGAAGAAAATAACACAAGAAATAACACCTTGTAATGTCCCGACACCGCAACCTCGTCAGGAAAAACCATTGGGTGCAAATGCAAGGAATGCAAGTGGAGTTCTCGTGGGTGGAGGAAGTGAAATGTGGAGGAAATGAAGGTGGAGTTTCCACTGATGTAGGAAATGAAGGTGGAGTTGCCACTGATGGAGGAAATTAAGGTGGAGTTACCACTGATGGAGGAAGTACAAATGTGGTTGTTGAACAATCAAATTTAGAGATTGTAGAAGAAAACTTGGCCGAAACAAGTGTTGTTGGTGCTGCTATTAATAAGGGTAAAGGCGTGATGGAGGGGGAGAAGAAGGAGAAGTATCCACCAAAAGACTGGGCAAGACAAATCATTGATGTTATGCAGTTTTTACCTCTCAAGAAGAATGTGCGACCTTGGGGTGAGCCAAAAGATAGATCTATCTTGTTTGGTTACCAGTCATCATGGACTGCTAGGATATCTGCCGCGAAGGTAAAAAATCAAATTTAATATATGTTATTTTCATTTTATTATGGATTTTTAATTGTAACAACCAAAATTTTATATTCTTTGTAGTTTCCCGATAAAGCGGTCCCTAAGTTTAGGCCTGTCAATGGATACCGATTTTTCGTTAGCTGATACCGGTAATCCGTTAGCCGTTACCGCTACCGTCCGACATAGCGGTAAACGGATATCCGATACCGATAAGTTAACGGATAATTCCTTCTTAACGTAACGGTAGTGGAACCGTGCATTTCCGTTAGGTTTAGTTCTGTTATCCGCTAACGTGCGTATTGCACGTGTAAAATTTTTCACTTGTGTTGTGTTTGTGTATCGTCGAAAATAGAGATGGAGTCATGGAGATGTCTTTTTCTTTTCAAAAAATATGATTTTTCTTTTGCTAGAAGCCTAGAACATCTGAATATTTGTATGTCTGTTTTTGTGTGTGTGTGGCATGGATTTAGAACCTGTTTTGTTGGATTTAATAGCTAATATGTGTTTTTAGCCTATTTTCTATTTGTACCGGATGGTAACGGATAAATATCCGTTATCCGGTAAATCCAACGTAACGGCAACGTTTTTGATTTTCCTATTTCCGCCGGAACTTAACGGATAACGGATATCCGCTAATTTTTAATGGCAGCGGCAGCGGAAGAGACAATATCCGTTACGTTAACATCCATTGACAGCCCTACCTAAGTTAAAGCACCAACAAGGAAAGTTTTTGGCCGTTGGATAGAGAGCATCTAGATGTGGTAGCCTTGGTAAAAGCTTCGGGGTTATGGTCTTGAATCGAGGCTTTGCAGAAAACCTATGATGCTGTGACTATTTGTGGGTTTAGAGAAAGATTATGGCCTGAAACCATGATTTTTTTACTCCCGTTCGGCGAGATGACTATGACTCCAGGTGATGCAAAGCAAATAACCGGTCTGGTTTTGGAAGGAAAAGATGTGTTCGAGAGTTTTAGCAATTCTATTCCTTTTGAATATTTTTGTCTTGGTGAAAGATTTTTTTGGGTGGGACAAACTTGAAGCGGAAAAAGAGTTTGATATAGGTGGCGGAGCCTTGCATAGAGCTAAAAGGCCATTCAGTGTACCGGGTGAACGTCCTGAAACAGTTATTATGACAAGGAAAATTAACATGGTTCGTCTAAGGGAGAAGTCTGAGGATTATGTCCCCAAGACTACTAGTGGACAGGTGGTGATGGTCGGATCAAGAGCTAGACATACATCTATAGCTTACTTGTTTCACTCTCTTGGCACCGTCTTTTTTCCCGATTTCTCAAGAAATAAGGTAAATGCATGTTATTTGCAGTGGTTGAAAACTCTCAGTCTCGATCCGGAAACAAACGAGGTACCTAGGTACTCGCGGGGAACCGCCCTCCTTGCTAGTGTGATGTACAATCTTTGCAAAGATTGTAGGTGGAACGTAACACAAATTACAACATGTGTTGCTCTTATCCAGGTATCTTTTTGTTTCCATATAACAAATTATTTTTTTACTTCTATATTTTGTGCGTAATATCCTATTTATAATTTATTTTTTCCCGTAGTCATGGGCTTACGACCATTTTAAATGTTTGGGGCCTTCTCGGGATAAGAAGAGAAACCTACAGGAGGAACATACCCCTTTCGAGGGACCCAACACAAGGCTAAAGAGATGAAAATGGTCGACATGAGGAAAATGTTGGATTCTTTGACAATCGATGATGTTTTTTGATTCGTATTTGAAACTTTATGAGGATGGATAAGATGAAGTTGGTGATAGAGTATTTTCTAATGTGGCGACCTACATAGGGCATTTGTTTCATTCAACTGGGTCCTTCATTTTAGATCCTCGTAGAACGTTCCGTCAAATTGATATTGTTCAGAAAATAGTACCTGAAGACTCTTGTTTTGAACTGAGAGTAGCCAACTCCCAGTTTAAGGACAAAGATGTCAGATTGACCTACGAACCAGCATCGTCGATCGATGATTGGAATGCTCGTTCCGAATAAGTAAACTAAATGAACAGAAGAGGTCTTGAAGCTTCTCATGGCACCTTCGATGTGGATGAGAATTTCATGGAATGGTATCAAGAGTGGTCTCATTCTTATGTGTAAAATTTGGAACTGGAAGCAAGGAAACACTTCAAGAAGGAAGAGAGTTCGAAATCAAGGAAATCAAGGGATGATGAAAGTGATTGGAGGGAGATGATGGTACGTATACTACTAATTATGTTTGTATATGTTGTTTTTTTAAATATCTATGAATAATTACAGTTTGCGTATTTGATAAGAAAAAATAGGTGGAATGAGTTAATTGGGTGGTCGAGGTCATGACCCATATCATTAATTCGGGTGAGAATTTAACGGTCCCTGAACAAAGATTACTCCGGAATCGAGTTAAAGACATAATAATCCCTGACAAAGGAGGTCTATATGATTATGAATAGGACCTACCAAGGAGAAGTAAGAGGGCTATGTCTCCTTCTTCTAGCGACGACTCGGATACTCCCTCCGGTGAGCATGTTCAATCAAAGCAAGGAAAAGGTGGTCAAGGTGGAGGTAAAAAAGGTGAAAAAGATGGGCGTTGTAGAGGTGAAAAAGATGGTCGTGCTAGAGGTAAAAAAAAATAATTCAAGGTGGAAGTGGAAGAAGTAAAAAAGCTAGAGTCGTGGAAGAGGTTGTGGAAGAGCAGAAAGAGGACGACGATTTGGATGAGGTTTTGCGCTCGGATTCGGACGAGGAATCCAGTGAATGACTAATGGAGATGTAGTGGCTTTTTAGTATTTTACTTCATAGACTTTGTCTATTTAATATTTTCGTTGTTTGGTTATGGATTTGGACGAATGAATTTTTATAACTTTGCATGTACAAATGAATGTTAGTCTTTCCATTTGTCTAATCTAAGAACAATGATGAAAAATCAACATTATTGAAATATTTGAGCACTTTCGGCTAGGTCGATACTTCAAATAACCTAGCCGTAAATGCATATAATTGTTGTCAAAAAAACTCGCACATGTTTTTGGTTAGAAACTCCCGACCGTTACCCTACAAGCGGTTAGTAAAACCAATCGTAATGGATTTACGGCTAGGAAAAACCTAGCCGTATATTATTCTGATAACCAAATAGAAATTGAATCTTAGTTATGGCTAGATATCTAGACCGTGTTTCTGCGTCGCGATTAGGACTCCAAACCGTAATTCTGACATAAAGCAACAACTCTGGTTTATGGTCTGACCTAGGCGTAAATCTGATACACCACAAAACTGGCTTGGTCGATATTTCGATTTCCTGGCCATAACCTAAGAACGGTTAGAAAAAACATCCGTAATTTGTTTACGGTTGGGAAATACCTGGCCTTATATTACGCTGATAACCCATAAAGAAATTGACTCCTAGTTACGGCTAGAACTCCAAACCATAATTATGACATAAAGTAACAACTCTAACATTAATTACTAGCCGTAAATCTGACACGCCACAAAACCTGCAAGTTTATACTTAACTACATCTTGGTCGACCTATTAATTTCCTAGCCGTAAACACCTATAATTTCCTTTTATACCACATCATATCGGCTAGTTTTTTGAATTTTGAAAAAATAGATACTGATCTACAGAAGGTTCCAGATGTTCAACCACTTAGTTAAACTTGAAATAACTCCACCTCCATATAACCACCATTCCAAATCAAAATCACACATTCTAAATCAATAATCTCCACCAAAACCCCTACAAACTCAATGCAATGTACTCAAAGGTTAACCCAACTTTACTTTGGATGAAGACTTATCTCTTTGCAAAAAATTTGTTCTACGTTATCCAAAGAGGGGAGAAGAACGAAGGAAAGGTGGTTTACCAAGTTAATCGTATTGGAGTAAGATTTTTGAAATTTTTTTGTAGTGGAACAAGTAACACTAATAACCGCGATGGAGTTGAATTTTATTTTCGATTTTCAGACATACACAAAAAAGTGGAAAAATATATGGCTTTATTTCGTATGTGCAAGCAACATCGACTTAGAGGTGAGACCGAAGAAGAAGTCTTAGGTCAAGATAAGAAGGATTTGAGAAAATGGAAAGGTTATAACTTCAACTTCGAAGCTCAGTTCGCCATCATCAAAGACTTCTTGATACATCAAAAGAGATGTTATTGAAATCAATTTTTTAATGGGGATATATTAAGTATGCCATGGGTTTTATTTTGGTCTAATTAATGAAAGTATTACTGCTTTTCAATCGTAGTATGTATTCATGTTGAAACTCAAAAAATTCTCAACTATATATTCATTTACGGACGGTAAATTGCCTTCCGAACATGTTAACGCAGACGTAATACAGACTCAGGTGATTCTGGGCAAAATAACGACCAGAAGTTCTTCACTTCCCATCTGTTATTCGTATTCACGGCTGGGAGTTCCTCAGTTTCCAGCCGTAATTACCTACTTATGGCTGGTTTGACATAATTTCCCAGCCGTAACAGGTAAAAAACTCAGATTTTTCTCTGATTTTTAATGGATTTGAATCGATAAAATGTTATTGAGTGTTGATTATAAGGTTTTCCCGATTATTGTGATGAAATGTTTCATCATTTTCTTCAAAGTTTTTCCAAAAAATTTCACCAAAATCACCCTTTTCCCTTCTTCAAAATCCAAGAAAATCAAGTTTTGATTTACAAAACGATTAGTCTAATTCAGTAATTAATATTGATTAGTTAGTTTAATAATTTTAATTAGCTGTAGATGGGGAAAAACGATTTGCTGATTTTTAAGGAATTGAGGAGACGACCGTACGGAGGAGACTCCTCGAACCGAGCGAAATGTTAAACCTCACACAGATGCACCGCTGCAAAGGGGGTGCTTTAGATTCGAGAGATCAATCTGTAGTACTCCGGCCTAAATCAAGACAATCACCGTTCTAGAGTAAATTTGGTCACAAGAGAGGATGGGTTGATCTGTAGGAGGGAAGCTGAGAAATGTGTGGAATCAATGGTAATCAAAGATTTCGGGTGTGTGAATTCTGAATACGATAAGCTCTGAGTGATTGAAATTGCTCAATTGAGAGTAGTTGCTCAATTGATAAGTTGATGATCTCGTGTTGTCGATGAGACGTGAGATTGATGATACTGTTGATGCTGATGATTCAATCATGATTCAGAGACTTATTTATATTGCTGGAATTTTTAGACACCATGATCCCATGAAGTGTGACAGTTGATGGAATCAAGGAGTGGGGAAGTGGAGATCGTGTTTGAAACCAGTTGCTCAACATGTGGAGACTTGGTCGATTTTCCACCCACTACCTCGTGAATTCCTTCGACTGATTGCACGACTTGTTCACATTCCATCGTGTATTTGAACACACGTGTCGTAGACCTCCAGACCAAAAACCTAAGTGATATCCCCCATTGACACGATTGACGTCTCGTGGTTTGTTAGTCAATTGATGACTTCGTGGTTTGATAAGACGATGATTCCATGTAGTTGCTGAGTTGAACATGATGTTCTGAAACTCATGAATTGAACATGTCATGAGACAGAGGTATAGTTCTTACGATGAAGTGAGCAAGTATTGGTCATTCGATGGATCGTTGAATATTGATTGTTGAACCAATATTCCTTGGTTTGAGCAAATATTTATCATCCGACAAAGTGTTGCTCATGTGATGAATTGTTGAATATTTGATCGTCTGAGCATGTGTTGTTCATCTGATGGATTATTGGCAGCATGACCAAAATATTAATTAAAGTACTGGTTGTTGAACCGAGCATAATTAATAAGATTAATGACCATGAGGTCGTCGTAAAATTATTAAGGTTGGAATCTGGAATGATGATCCTTGGATTCAGAAACCCTAATTTGATCAATTGATGATCAATTCATGGTTCATCAGAATTTTAACCATGGGACGAAGGAGGGAGCGACTACATGGGACCGTGGATCAACCATGTAGTGTCCATATGTTCACGTGAGCAAATACAAAGAACTCCTGAAGAGTTGATGATTTGTTCGTGAAAGAATGATCAAATGCTGGTTTAATCATTTATTCGAAAATGCTCGTCTGAGCCTTAGGTGAGAAAACCTAATTAATTATAACGGGGTGAGGGACCGACCATGGGTCATGAAACCGGCCCTGGGTAGTCACGTGACCGCCTGATGATCACTTCATGAAAATCCAAAGTGTTTGGAAGAGTTTTGGACCTAATACGAGCAATTGTGCAAATTAGGTCAAAACTGTGAAAATTGATGAGACCGGCTTCCGTGAGCCAAAGAGCCAATCTTGGTCGGTCAAGATAGCGTGCTCGTGTCCCCAAAGCGTCCGCGTCTCAGTCCTGAGAATTTTGATATTTTCTGGCGTGCAATTGAGCATTCATTCGAGAAAATATGTCAAAATTAGGGTTTCGACGAAACTGAGGAAAACACCATGAGATGATGAAAAATAATTATAAAATAAGGAATGAGGAGGCGTGGGACCGCCATGGTCAAGGCATGGTCGGCCGGTCGTGACTACGGTCCCGTGGTGCCTTTTCCTTAATTTTATAATATTTTGATGATTTTATGAAAAATTCATGAATTTTGAGAAATTTGATGAATTTAGGGAGTTTCCATGAATTGAAGGAGTTTTCATGAGTTCATGGAAGCAAAATATTAAAATAATAAAAACACGGGAATGTTGGACCATTGAGGCATGGCCGGCCGGCTAGTGGCCCGGTCCCACGATTTTTTCATAATTTTTTAATATTTTTTAGGTATTTTTGATGATTTGAGGGAATTTTTCCTAATTTGAGAGAAATACCATAAAATCAAGGAATTTGATGAATTCAAGAAAAAATAGGATAAATAATAATAAAATAATAAAGCAAAGGGCGTGTGGGACCGGCTAGGACATCGCCGGCCGGCTAGTGGCCCGGTCCCACAAGTTTTTATAATTTTATTTTATTATTATATGATGATTTGTGCAAAAAATACCATGAAATCAAGGAGTTTTTCATGAAATTAGAGAAATAATAATAATAATAATAATAATAATAATAAAATAATAAGGAACCGTGAGGTGTGGGGCCGTCTGGGACCAAGGCATGGCCGGTTGGCCAATGGTCATGCCCCACACTCCTTTCCTTAATTTTATATTATTTTTTATGGATTTATGGAAGTACCATGAAACCGAGGAGTTTCCTCGAGACGAAGGAAATTTGATCAGATGAGAGAATTTTCATCAAATCACGGAAAATAATAAAAATGTATTAAAAATATAAAACTGGCGTGGAATTGATCACGGCACGGTCGGTAGGTCGTGTGTCCGTGTTCCCATCACCTTGGTCAATATTTTTAATTATTTATTATTTTCTTCCCTATTTTGCATAAGTTCATCGTTTCGTTGTATTTTGAAATACTCGTTCGTGCGGTGACTGTTAGTGTATCGTCGTTGAATACACTTTCACCATTTGAATCGGGGCTTACTTAGAGGTAGCTCAGACGCCCGGTTGTTGATTATTTATTATCAATTGCGGAATTCAGTGGAGAATAATTCACAAAACTGAGTAATAAGATGTTTATTATTAATTCATAGGATCAGCTGAGGATTCGACTACGAATTCATAATAATAAAGTGAGCATTACCATTCCATGGGATCGTAGATTCGACCATAGAATCAGAGTAATTAAGATTTATCTATTACCATTTATGAGACTAGTTGTGGATTCGATCATGAAATCGGAGTAATGAGTTAATATAGTTATTGTTATTCTATGAGATCAATCCGTGGATTCGATCATAGAATCAAAACAATTGTTTATTGCCATTCCATGGGACCAGTTGCAGATTCGACCATGGAATAGGAGCAATTGTTATTGCCATTCCATGGGACCAGTCGTGGATTCGACCATGGAATAAGAGCAATTGTTATTTCCATTCCATGGGACCAGTCGTGGATTCGACCATGGAATAGGAGCAATTGTTATTGCCATTCCATGGGACCAGTCGTGGATTCTACCATGGAATATGAGCAATTGTAATTAGGAATAATTAACTTTGTGGCTTTATACTAGCAGAGCAAGCTGTCTAGGAGCATTAATTATCCCGATATGAGTTTGTCGGTAAGTCATATCCTTTATATAGTCAGAGTAAACTCGTTGTTTGTTCCTGAAGACGTTATCACTCTATACTAGCAGAGAAAGTTGTCTAGGAGCCGTCCATCTCGTGATACTATATAGAAATAATCACTGAAAGTATTCCGTATTCATGAGATATGTCGTTGTCCAGTCGTGAGACTACATATCTACATGTACTCTGAGAGACCCATGTCTCGATACTCACGTCTGATTGTTGGATCAGAGCTTCGTATAATTATGAGTTTACGATTTTAGCCCTTGTCGAAAATCCACCATCTACATTAAGTCCCCTGCTTATTGAGGAAAGCTGTGTTTCTCAGTCAGCATTAAATGGTGATTTTCCGGCCATAAATAACAGTACCAGTAATTGAACTTAGTCGTAAGTTGAGACGTTATCGGATTTAGAGAGCATGAGCAAACCATGACTTGATGAAGGCTTCAATGTCATGATTGGAGTGTCGTTTGATGAGCATAAATTGGTGTTGAACCGCTGGTTTGGACGACGAGTCCGTGGTTGGTCAGGATTCGCGGGACGGGACCATGAAAACAAATCGTTGTTTTACGAATAGACGCTCGTTCGCTCGTTAGTTTAAGGAACAAACAAAATAGACATGAGTCTAATGATATAAAATTCGTCTATGAGCTTTCACGAAAACCAGAATTTTATATTTTAAATATGTGAGATTTTACAAAGTGGAATAAACTCTCGTTTCAAAGGTGGATGCTCGTACGAGAGAAAAGTTTTTTTTTCTTTGATAGACGTGCGTCTGTTAGTAATAAAATTTTGTTTATGAGCCTTCATGAAAATTTTTATCTTCGAGCTTTCGTAAATCTTTTAAAATATACTCTCGCTTCAAAGACAAATGCTCGTGCGAGGGAGCAAAAATATATAGATATATTTTTCAAATTTACGTGAGTTTCACGTTAAAATATATTTTGTAAAATCAATGTTTTGACTTTGAACAATTGTTGAAAGTAGACAACCATACATGGTGAAAGAATGTCTATATGTGAGTTTTCACAATCGTAGAATGGACATCTGTCCAGATTTTGAGAAACCAGTGAATGTTCATATTGTAATATTTACGTGGGTTGTTCAAGGTTTTGTGAAAATCATGTCAGAATTTTGCTCGTCTTAACAGGTTTGAAGGAACGAGCAAGATTTGAATTATTAACTCATGTACTGTTAGTGGAATCGTAAACAGGTAAGAGTTGAAAGTTACCATTTTTGCAGACGCTGATGTGAGCATCTTTATTCCATGATTCGTTGTTTTGCTGAATCCTGCGCTTTGTATAAATGATGCGCTGAATGTTATGCATCTGTCACAGCCACTTTTGCAAGAATGACTGACTCCCATGATGACACTTTCAAAGACGATGTTTCCAGGGATGACATCTCCGCGGGTGTAACTTCAAGAAATGGTACTTCTGGGACCTCTGAGTGATGGTGAGAGATCCTTCATACTGAGTTGTACTCCTGGTTATTTCATCAACTATACCACATGATGATCATGTAGTGAGGTTTCAGATCAATGTAGACTCCTCAGAAATGGAAGAAAGTCTTCGGGCGGAGCACCCAGAAGTAAGGACTACAGGATGTTAGCAAATGACGTGCAGTCCCCAGCCGTTTCTTTGGTGAGTTGTTTGCGCTCCTTGTGTCATGACTTTTTCCTTCCCGTACAATTAGGATCACGAGACCAAGGTTTTGTTATTTCTTTTCAGACCTTTTCTCCATCGATTGACGGTCTTCAACTTGTTTCCAGGCGAACAATTCAGGAATCCAGTACTGATGAAGAAGTCGATGTAAATATCTCTTTCGTGCAGGTGATCGCGGCATCTCCTTGAATGAAATAATAATAATTTTTGTTGATGAATCCAGGAAGAAATCATTGTATATAAGAATCATGTTGATGAAGCGCACTCTTCTTTGGGAGATGGGAATATGGAGAATTCCCGAAATCCCTAACCGAATGGAGATAACGGTGATGTCAACGGAGATTCTGGCATTGTCGAGCCTTCAAATGATTTAGAGACTCCCTTAGTAAGTATATATCCTGTAATTTCTTCAAAGAAGTATGATATCGCTGATTCATGAATGAATGAATGAAAATCCATGTGAATTTATGGATAACTTTGCCGAAATACGTCACCGGAAAATTTCAGACTTCAGATTTTACTAGAAACGCTGTAGAATCTTCGTCCGAAGTCGGATTTTCGCGGTTTGCATATGTATCTTCAAGCCCAGGAAATTTCCAAGCTTTACGAAGGAATCTATTTGAAGTTTGAGCATTTTTAGGGCCTGAAAAAGGCGAAATAGTGAACTTCCAGGAGACCTTCAGAACTTTTTCAGATGGCATGTTGCTCCATGTTTTAACCACATCTCTTTGCTCGTTCATCGGATTGTCATCAAATTTTGAGAAGTTGTAGAGGACATCCATACGAAGAGAATGGTATATAATCCATCTTCAGATTCCTCGTAGATTGCTCCCCGTTCGTCTTTTAGTACAGGGCAGAGTACAGTTTCTTCAGACGAGGTTACCGTAAAACGTATTTTCATGACTTTCATGCTATTTGCTCGTGCCTTGAGTGTATAATGATTAATCTCGATAATGTTGGATTTCTTGTATGATGTATTTTATGATCTCATTTGTTTCAAGCTTAAATGACTCTAATCCTCATGTAATCTTCGTATTAGGTGCCAAATACCGAAGTTGAGGATATTGAAACCAATAAGGATAACTCAAACTTCCCTGGAGTTATTGATGAAGAGACAACCATCTCTTCACTTCAATTCCATGAGAAGGTTGTCATTTAAGTCTTGGAAACTCAGATTGTTGCTGCTTCAGTGATAGAAGAAACCGAAACACCAGTAGAGAATACTGAAGAAACTGTTGCCTGGAGGCTGTTCCAGTAATTGAGAACCGTATAGTGGTGCATGAATATCCAAGTGAAGGAGTTGCTTTTGATCCTCCGTTCGATGCTTCACTCCCGTATCATGAACTAGTTGGCGAATCCAGTGTTCCCCTTGGATATGCAGGCTTGTACGAGAAACCGTGGAAGATGTATGGGCACATCGTCGTTACCAAGGATCCGGAGCATAGTTATTTCTTGACGAGGCAAGTAGAAGCCATATTGCGTGTTATAAATGATATCCGCATCACAACTGGAAATACTGTCACCCGGGATGTACTCTTTGATTGGGAGTACAACTTGAAGAAAGCTGAAGAACTTGTCTTCAATCTGAAGTGGCTTCGTCAAAAGATTGATGCTATAAGGAAAGCGGTGGAAGGTGACACTTCTTTCACCACCAGTGATGCCGTATTGAAGAAGATGGATGAAGAAAAGCAGAAATCTTATATTGGTGACTTTAGTTTTCTTTCCATGATATCTTGAACCTTGGACTTCTGAGAGATGTGAGGTTTTATTCTGGTCTTGATTTCTTGATCGGTTTTGGATTGTGAAATCGATCGTCTTGACAAGTGGACCGTCAGTCCCCAGTATTTTGTTAAGTCTCTCCCTTTCGTTTTCCCTTCTTCTGGTGAGACCTAGATAGAGGACCCAGGTAGAAAAATTGATGTAAAGACCTAGATGGTCGAAGTTGGAGGTACCTTGATGAAGTACTTAGTGGAAAGACCTGATGGACACCGATCGACTGTGGAAGTCATGAATACCGTCTAAGAATTGCTTCTTGCATATTGTATGCTTTGGAAGATGTAGAACCTCATACGACGTCGAAATTTGATGCTTGACCCCAAGTTTTGAAGCTAAGAGACTGAGTTATCACATGAGACAAGAATCACTCTATTTGGAGTTGTAGAGGTCATCCAACGAAGCGTGCACATTTGTAATTTTTAATCCCGTAAAAAAATTTCAGATTTCGTATCCCTGACGGTAAAGGCCATATCTTTCAGCTGGTACGTCCGATTGATGCTCCCTTTTGGTAGGTTGTATAAGAGACATAGACGAACATATGTTGTTGAGGAAGTATCGTCTCATTCCTCGCTCGTTGGTACGTTTTTGTAAACCCATTTGCTGAAGTATGTTGTATCTCATTTGTAGAGGTGATGAGAACATCTTGTAGAAGACTTTGGTGTTGTGCCCGCCCATCGTGCAATCTTCATAAAGACTTTCATGTGAGCATATTTCATGTCTACACGCCTTGATATGAATCATTAGTGCTTCGAGAAGTCCGTTTCCTCGAGCAATACTTCAGAGAATGGTTAGTTGATGGAGCCTTGTCATGAGGATGTTGCTCCTGAGACTGTTGTTGGTGCTGAGACCATGAATTATTATGCTCCAGATATCCTTGTCGATGCTAAGATCATGGATGGTGTTCCTCTAGATATTATTGTTGATGTTGATACCATGGTTGAAGTTTCTCTAAAGACCGAAAAGGCTAGAACTATGATTATAGATATAATTTGTGTTCCTTCATCCAGTGAGCCTTTTACGTTCACGAACTAGTTAGTGAGTTGAGAATCCGGTATACTGGGAGTTCAACCTGAGTGCTCTTGAAAGCATGACTGTATCGTGAAGCGGCTTTGTAAGTGAATCCACGTTGTTGTGGAAGATAGCAGCAGAAATCTCCGTTCTAGATCGGTGAAGGGAACAAGTTCCTCAGTCATGTAGGATTTTGTGATGTAGAGAAGTCCCGTCGATGAAGTTTCACGGAATCACCTCAGGTTGCCCAGTGTATGTTGAAGGAGTTGGTAACATTCATGTGTGAATGATGTTGCATCTGCTTCAGAAGTCTTATAATGGGATAATGAAGACTTATCGAATGTAGTGTCGTGCTGGTGTTGAATCAGATATTTGTGTTGAAGCCAGATGCGCCATTATCGGAGGTGTACTCTTTGATTGGGAGTACAATTTTGAAGGCTTCTTAGATGATTGAGTGTTGAAGCGTCATACCCCTTGAGCATGTCTTAGGTTTGATCGTCTGGGCCCCGACTTTCTTCTGTTGATTCAACATTCCTTTCATTGCAGCGGTGGGATTCAACACTTGTGCAGAAGTCAGAGCTTTCTAATTTTGTGGCACACATGGACGCTCCTGCAAGGCTATGTAGAAACTCCCAAAGTGTTCTTTTCCATGTTTGGACATCATCTCAGCAATGAATGTCTCAGTGATCGATTCAGAGAAATGTTAGATTCAACCACTTGGTAAAATACTAATGCGGTGAAGTTACCATTCATAACGTCTTGCAGAGTTGCTAGCAGAATTAAGTCCTCATGCTACATAGCATGTGAGGAAATAAATGACGTAGACACGGGAGGAATGAGACTTGCCTGAGTGTGGAACCTCTTGATGAATGTATATGCATCGTTTGCAGGTTCTTGCTTCGATCTCGTCAAAGTTCAAAATTCCTCCAAGTGCTCTGATGATGGAATGTCCGTCAAATCTTCTGGATCAAAACTTTCTTTGTTGGAGAGATATGTAACCAAAGGCGCTTTGTAAGTACCCATCTTTTCAGCGTGGATCCACGCTCTTCTGAAGGACGTGTCATATCCTGGATCTTCCTGATTATGTGAAACTTGGTTTCTGTCCAGGTTGAACTTATGTTCACTTTGAGAATGATGTAGCCATAAGTATTTCCGAGCGCTCCTTCAAGGTCTCTGATTGAGATGGAGCATGAGTATCTTCTTGTCGAGTGATGCATGTGGATTCGATGGTTTTCAGTGGCATGTTGTTGATGGAGGTGTCAGCATCGATCAACGTTCTTCCCAATTCGTTTCTTCTAAGATTGACTGTGGTAAGCAGTCCCAGTCGTACACCTATTGGTCCGTGGATGGAGGCTCAAGAAGTATTTTCGGAATGGACTTCTTGACATGATGTGTTCAGTGCTGTGAACATGTCTCTCCTTCGTTCCTTCGACAGATAGAGCAATTCACGTTCGACCAGGATTGAACTGCCTCTTTGATAGGTTGTTCAGAGAGAGTGTAAAGCTTCTGATTGGGAGAGGAATCTTGTGTACTCCTTCATTCCCTCGTTGAAGCTATTGTGGATCAACCTTGTCTTTGAAAATTTGCTTCAAAATATTGCAGTTACACCCATCACACCCATCAATAGGCTTGCATGGCCCTTGTGGTTTTCTCTTGATTGTGCTAGTGCAACAGCTTTGTCAAACCATTGAAACTCATCGCACTTTGGGTAATTCAAACACCTTAGAAACATTCTTCCATTTTCAGCATCATCAGTTTCTGCAATCCAAAACCGGCCTGTCCCATCACAACTTCTACACTTTGAATAAATAAAAGGACATTCCATTGCTAGATGAGAAGGTGACTTGCAAATTTGACAGCTGCAATGATGACTCTATAAGAGAATATTATATTAGTGATACGTCATAGTAGATAATATTTTAATTGTCCATATATAGTTAATAATGTTGAATCTACTTACTTTGCAGTTAGAGCTTGATGATGAATCTCCCATCGGTTGTGAAGCTTTAACGGTGCTAGATTGATCTATTTTTTGGTGCTTGCTTTCTTGAGAGAAGAATTTTTTTTATTTGGTGGGTGCTTTGTGTATATTTTTCCAAAGGAATAGGGGGGTATTATATACTTTCGTACACTGCCGAAATGGAACATTCAATGCATAACGGCTATTTTTTTAAACCATAAACTAGTAAAGACCATTTCCGGCGTGGGATCTAAGATACTGACAATACCTGTATGATAAAGTAGAAAAGAGTCGTTGTGTCCTCATCTATTTAAAGGAATGGATACACCTATTGCAGTTGATACCTCATAAAAAAAATATGTGAGCTCCAACACATTTCTATGATGTCAAATCAATCACCAACTACCGATTTCAGAGAATTTTTATATGAAAAAAATTATCCACTCCGATAGGGAATCAATCATCATCCACCACCAACTCAATTCCCATGATACTAGAAAAACTTAAAAGGAAGGAGAAAACCACCAAGTCACTTGCCGCAATGGAAGAAGAGATACTTAGAAGGAAAAGAGTAGAAGAAGAGGAAGCAATACAAGAAAAATGTCGCAAAGAAACTAAAGAGATAATCGAACGTGTAAAACAAGCGAAGATAGAAGCAGATGTTGAGGAAGAAACCGAATAGATTAAGAATTAATTCATAGTTTCGGATTTTCCGGAAGATCACCGCCCTTCAAACCTTTTTTGGGGTCTTGTTGCGGATGGTCCTTATATGTTGAGTCATCATATAAGTCCAATTGTGAGTTGTTATCATTAACCGAAGATTGAAGATATGCTTCTTGTTGTAGTTGAGCTAAAGATTCAGCAGCAACAATTCTCTCTTCACAATCATCTTTCATTGTCACAAAAAAAATTTCAACTCAAAAATATTTTTCCCTCCTTCTACTCTCACCTCACTCACACAAATTCAAATAAAAATACACACTAATCTATCCCCCAAATACTTAAGATTTTACTAATTATTATTAACCACTAAACCTGATTAGTGAGGGCTAGATTAGGAATTAAAAAAATAATTACATAAGGGATGACCCAGATTTGATATTTGGATCCAGTTTTTGTCATGTAGCTATATCCCCCAATTAGTTTTAATATCCCCCAATCGCGCGTTCTTTTTTTTTTAACTGCAACACTTTTCTGCTAATTTAGCAGCTCAATCTAGCCCATAGGACTTAGCCTTATTACATATGATGCAGTCAACTTTCGACTTAAGATTACTCCTACTCACGATCGTGTAATTGTATAAATCCGCTTTGGAAGTTAAAAATAATGGTCTGAAAAGGATAATTGGTAGATTTCTGATCTAAAACGCCACCTTTACAAAAAGAACACTATATATCTTGATCAACATTATTACGCACTTGATTATAAATCCTTTTCCTGTAATTGCTTGAAATCCTTTTCCTGTAATTGCTTGTTCAATAGAGAGACTTGTATTATGCAATCACTCGATTTATCTCTATATTTAACCTGTAATCAGAATGTCAAAAGTGGAAATATCCTTTCTGCGCCGGTCCACGGAAAGTGGGCCCAACCTACTAGTTTGTCTCTTACTATAATCACAGAGACCATCTAAACTAGAACGATTTTTTAGGAACCATGGTTTTTTTGAGGGATCATGGTTTTATTAGGCCACCTTCCCTATAATTATAAAGGATGTCCTAAAACATTGAAATGACTAACCTGCCCTTAACCTAATTTAATTTAAAACCAATCCAATAACCACTTATATATATAACCACCACCTCCTCCCACCATCGACGATTACCACCGCCGATTATCACCACCACCAACCACCGATTACCACCACCACCAACCACTATATATATATATATATATATATATAGCTTAATTTAAAACATTAACAAAGATATTCTCACAAATCCATTACTTGTCATTCATTTTTGGTTGAATAAAGGAGAAGTAATCATTAAAATGAGTTGAAAATGGAAGTTGTAGAGAGGTTTAATGGAGGGTTTTTTTTTCAGAGAAAAGTTCGGTTATCAAGAATTAATTTTTTCTTAACCGAACTCAGAGTTCGGTTGATTCGCAAAAAAAATACTTTTAACCGAACTCCTTGTATTAGAACAACACAAGTCCATAAGTTCGGTTCCTTCGCAAAATAAGGATATCACCGAACTTTAGTTTACGAAAATAATGAGAAGTCCACAAGTTCGGTTCGTTCGCAAAAATGTTAAGTTTTCTTTGTAACCGAACTCTACCTTTGAAACTTCGTAACCGAACTCTACCTAATTCGCCAAGAAATAAATTTCGTAGTAACCGAACGTTTTCCTAATTGCATATATGCATATATAAGCCCAGTTCGGTTGATTCGCAAAATATGTTGAAGTTTGCGAACCAACCGAACTTCTAACACTAGGTTACTTTTAACCTGCAGTTCGGTTGGGAACTTGGTTGCGTTGAAGTTTGCGAACTAACCGAACACACAAGATGTACCCAAATAAATTGTTAAGTTCAAAGTTCGGTTACCTACCATTTTATCCTAGGTAACCGAACATTACACTGTACGACCAAAACCTCCATTAACGAGCGAGTTCGGTAACCTGCTTGTTTGGAAAACGTAACCGAACTACACTTTCAGGTGTGTTCGGTTACATGTTCTTGACATATAGTAACCGAACTGGCCCAAATCTACATAAAAAAATTCATTTTTTTTTTGAAAGTTTGGAGAAATTCAACCAACATTATCTAAATTTGAAGCATACCTGGGTACCCAAATACCCTTCCTCCGGTTGTGGTTGGTAAAATCCATCGTTTGTCATGTTTTCCTTCTTCATCTTCTCTAACTTTACTCTCTCAATAATTCTACTTCTTTAAAAAAAAAACTATCTGATTTTTTAATCTCACTAATTATCTTTAACTTAATCATCTCACTAATCATTACACTAACTATCACTCACTAACTAATCATCACCCAAAATTAATCAGGGGGTAATTTAGGTATTAATATAAATATCTAGATAAGAGGTGACCTAGATTTATTTCTAATGTCTTTACCCAGAATAAAATCATGGTCCTCCAAAGAAAACCATGGTCCCAAAAAATCGTTCCTAAAATAGCCATTCCAACGAAGCTACAAAATGTTTGTTGACCTTTCCAATAAGGGGTGGCTAAACCTTTAACATGTCAAACAGTAATGCTGGTCTATCTCCTCTTGTATCACGCAACATGAGAAATATCCAGGAAGTTGCACATGACAAACCAAAAACCTCGCAATCTACAATCAAAAGGCGATGATACATAGGTAAGAAAAATTCTAATCCAAAACCCTCTCTCCATCTCTCCAAAGACAATATAAGCATCACAAAATTAAAATGACAGAACCCTAAAATCCCATAAGGTATCGATGCTAATTATGCAACCTAGCCTTTTCAGGAGACAAAGGAAAGATAGAAACCAGTTATGTCGACGTGACATCACTTGGTGCATGCGGTAATTCCACCTAAGCTTCCGAGTAAGCAACTAGCAGTCTAGCAGGTTGTTTGGACATATTATTGCCTTGCAACTCTCTTGTAAAGACTAAACTATCTCAAATAACTAATCCAAAGCTACAAATTGGTAAAAACGTCACGTCTGTATAAGAAGCTAGGGTTAACCTTGAGATAATTGATGATCATTTCGATTTGCCCAAGAGACATAAGACTCTACACTCTACATGGGTCCTTGGCCATGCAAGTACGGCACATCAGACACGGATCAACGTGAAAAAATAAGTGATGCTCATGAAAAACCCAAAACCTCATAATTCACAGCTAATAAGATCATGTAATTTAGTAAAAGTTAGATGATGTAAAAGTATATATGGAATAATGGAATCCTCATTCAAAACCCTCCAAATAACATAGAGTTAGAATTGTCCTTCTCTCTAAATTCTCTTCCCCTCCAAAGACAATATGAAGCATCATATAATGACAAAACCTTAAATCCCAATAAGAAGAAATCCTAACACACAACCTAGCTTTCTCAGAGCACGATTACAACTTTTTTGTAACATAAGAAAAATAGTTCAAGTCATTGATAATATCATCTACAATCTTTTTGTAAGGAAAACCATCACAGGTTGATCCAAAGCTTCTTCTCAGTTTAGTCTTTGTATAAAAAACAAAAAAAAAATGTTAAATTCTCTATGTGAGGGCATTGGTACTGTTAAGAGTGAGAACTCTCCATGTCCAACTAACCGACAACCAACTTCTTCCACTGCTTCTATTCAGGAACCCGATCAAGTCCCGGGGGCAGTCTCGAAACTGGAGAAAAACAGTACAGCGAGCCTCTCAAGCTTGGATTTCCAAGCACTAAGGTTCGAGGACGACGGCGATGTCGCGGGAGAAGACGTGCACCCGTCGGAGGAAAATAACATATGGGAAAGTTTGTTTAATAATTTTGAGCAAATAGATTCTATTTCTGATTTCATGATGTCTTCACCTTTAAGAACACCAGAGTACATGATTTCTTCACCAAGGAGAATCATCATACCGCCACAGAGTTGTGGTTCTAACAATGAAATCAACTATGATTATTTACAAAGACTCGAAATGCAAAATATACTTTCTGATGGATGCAGTAGCTCTCCTCCTTACACAACAACAACCATACAACAGAAGGGAAAATCCTCCATGAGCCCACTTCAAAGGGTTTACAACAGCAATACACATACAAAGAGTTATAACAATAATCACAATAATAGTAGTAGTAGCAATAATAATCACTATCTGCTTCCAGAGAGTTTAGAACTTCCAGCAATGGAAGGCTTAGAAGAGCTTATTGACCAAGTTCATCGCCACAATCAACAGTATTTATCTGCAGGTGAGACTTTCGATCATCATTCTCAACATCATCAGATGCCAACAACACTTGGAACAATACTAGAAACCTTGCCTTTGCAGACTGATGATCATAATTCTAGGTTTCTCGGTGGGTCATTGAATGATCATGAGCAAGTTGGTAACTTGCAAATGAATAACCAGCAGGAAGTGAATCTGTATGATCAGTTTAGTTCTTTCGAAAGGCAGCAACACCAACTCCAGCAAATGCAACTGCAACAGCAACTACTGCAAAACTCTCAACAACAACAACTACATAACAATGTTGAGCATGGTTTAATGGCGCCAGTGCCAGGGTCCCTTCCATCTAGGTCTTTGCAGGTAAAACTCTTTATCTATATCTAACGGAAGGGATCCACCCTAAAACTATGATCTCATCAAAGATAAGAAATTTAATATAGGTCCCTCCATGTATAAAGTTCCAAGTTTTCTTGCCCTAATATGGTATCCCATATCCATGTATAGGAGCAAGACAGTGGTCTTCAGCTGGTGCACCTCCTTCTGGCTTGTGCTGAAGCAGTGGCCAAAGAGGATTACATGTTAGCTAAAAGATATATCCACCACCTCGGCCAAGTGGTTACTCCACTTGGTGACTCCATGCAACGTGTTGCCTCGTACTTCACTGAGGCGCTCACCACAAGACTCTCGGCTGTAACCCTCACTCCTACTACTTGTACTCCTAAACCCTACACAGCATTCCCTCCAAACTCCTTTGAGATTCTCAAAATCTATCAAACGCTCTACCAAGCCTGCCCTTACATCAAGTTTGCCCATTTCACTGCCAACCAAGCCATTATTGAAGCTTTCGAATGCGAAGAACGAGTTCATATCATTGACTTGGACATACTCCAGGGTTATCAATGGCCGGCTTTCATCCAAGCTCTTGCCGCTCGTAAGGGTGGAGCTCCATTTCTTCGTATAACCGGTGTTGGGTCACCACCTGAATTTGTTAAGGAAACAGGTCGGTGTCTTACAGAACTAGCACACTCTCTTCATGTGCGATTCGAGTTTCATCCAGTAGGTGAAAGACTCGAAGATCTTAAATCGCATATGTTACAACGACGGGTTGGAGAAGCACTCGCTGTTAACTCTGTGAATCGCCTCCACCGAGTTTCTGGTAATTATCTAGGAAATTTACTAGGAATGATTAGAGAGCAAGCCCCAAATATCGTAACCCTAGTTGAGCAAGAAGCAAGTCATAACGGACCCTACTTCTTGGGAAGATTCCTCGAAGCACTGCATTACTATTCAGCTATATTCGACTCATTGCACGCAACATTTCCGGCCAACTCGCCTGAAAGAGTGAAGGTTGAACATTATATATTTGCGCCAGAGATAAGAAATATAGTAGCCTGTGAAGGATCAGAAAGGGTAGAGAGACATGAAAGGTTGGAGAAGTGGAGAAAGTTGATGAAAGGGAAAGGGTTCAAAGAGGTGGCACTGAGTCAAAACGCAGTGACTCAGTCAAAACTGTTGTTAGGTTTGTACTCTTGTGATGGGTATAGGTTGACTGAAGATCGTGGCTGTTTGCTCCTGGGGTGGCAAGATCGAGCTATCTTAGCTGCTTCTGCGTGGCGTTGTTAGTTGGGCCTAAAATGCGTGTATTATGTGCCTCTTTTGTTTCTTCTTTTGTCTTGATTCCCATGCACACAACCACAAAACTGTATAAACAGAAAAATAGAAAGTCATATAATTTTTAATTTATTTATTTATAAAAAGAGAGAAAATGAGAGAAAAGGTTTTTCCACATAGAAATTGTGGTTTCTGCAATTCTTGTTATTCTTGTTCTTGTAAATCTGTTTTGTATTGTTTTATGTTTCTTGTTGTTGTCACTCTACAAGGTGGAAGCTGGAAGTTGACATAGTCCCCAAAAAGAAATATGATGCAGTCTAGCCTAGAAATTGGCCCAGTGTAAATAACATGTCGGCAACTGCCAAAATCTACACATCTCAGCCTAGTAAGTTTGGAAATCTCTCCAGATTCATTCATGATTCATGAACAGTTAGTCTGCCTCAGCAATAATAACTTTGTAATCAAAATAACGAAAAGTATACAACAGTAGTATATCGAGCACTACTGTGGTCGTGTTACAGGTATACAGTATATATATATATATGTCAGCATCACAATGCTGGTACACAAGAACAGCCTAAAGGCTACAGTTGATACTGTTAGGATATACTTTACTTTATCAAAGCGCAACACCAATCTTAGCAGATGGGAGCGTGCCAGACCTTGCAACTCTCTACAAGTTTAAATTGGTTATCTTGTTTGCTCTTCGTTTATAGTATGGAGCAAGAGCAAACGGTCTTCCTAGGGGAATCTTCGACCTTCTTTTCTGTCCAGACAATTTAGAAATCAATGATCTTGGGAGAAAAAATGTATACGAGGTAAAACCAATAGATAAACTTAAATTCTGTTAAAGCGAAAAGATGTTGACTGCTACAAGTCTACAACCATGTATAATCTTAATTACTGCATATGAGCGTAAGGGCAAAAGCTGATTTGTTTCATTGAGGTGAGGATGACCTGTTTCCACTCTCCGTTACATCTAATTCAATTCCAGTTTCACCCATGGCTATGATCCAGGTTTTGAAGATATAAAGTGACTGAAGAACATGTGAACATAAAAACAAAAAGCTCTATTCTCCACCAGCCCATGCAAATTCAAGTGACAGGAGCATAAAAAAGTGGAATGACCCATTTCCTACTGCTAATCATATGTTTCTTAGGGTTTTCATATGCTTTGACTGGAAACCGAATAGAAAATGGTGTTATTCCTGTAATTAGTTCCGTGGCACTCCCCGGGTGAAGGCGACATACTTTAGGCCAATGGACACAGAGTGCAAGAGGCAGGGGTGAGTTCAAGTCCAGAATACCTCGGGTTACAGAATCCCTCTCCAAATTAGCCTTTTAACTTTCAAGTGGTGGGAAATTTTGAAAGTAGAATCATTTACATATAATATAACTAGCTCCTCTGTGAAATGCAGGAGAAGTGCAATATGGAGGAAAACAATGGATGCTGGGGTTAAGAGCCAACTACCTGTTTTTGATTTGGCTAGAGATGGCTGCACAACGACATGCATCGTGATAACACCTCCGGGAAGTTCACCAAAAGGCGCTTTACATTGACCAACAGTCTTGTTGTTTTCCAAAATCTTCCCAGCACTAATCAGCTTCACATCATTCGCTGCCTTGGGTATAACTTTTTTATCTACAGAACCAAAATCCTTAAATGAGAAACTGAAGAAGCATCGATTAGCATTAAGTACAAAAATGACAGATCACTGATATATATAGCACCCAACAGAGAAAAAAAAGATATAGCTGCCAAGGTTGGATTATGCATTTGTGCTCTAAAAATGCTGCCCTATATCTTTCTTTCAGTAAGACCATATATATTTTTAGTTGAAAGATGTAAGAATATCATGCACACAGGAGTGTTGTGTTCTTTTATGATCGGTAGCAAAAAATATATCCACAAGGTGATATGACGAAATATAATTGAAAATAATTTCAAATTACACTAATGGCGACGCAATAGAAAAGAGAAAATCACCATATGACTCTCATTCTTGCTGTCAATTCATCTACAGACAGTATTTTGTTGAGTGTTGTGGGTAAGGACAAGTTATTGCAATCCATACGACAAAACCAAAGTTTTAAAAAATCAAAATATCTCAGAATGTAGTAGTGGTTAGCTAAACCGGCATCAATAAGAAGGAAATTCTCCAGTCACATGCCCCTTGATAGATTACAAGGTTAGTACACTTGAAACAATCCATCAGCTTGGCATTCAACAAAATTCCAACCCCATGTGGACATCTCAAAAGTCACTTTAGTCTATCTTACAAACCCTTCTCACATGGGGTATATATTCTTTCCATCCACCTCCCACATTTCTATGCTCGTCAATCGAACGGACCACCATGACCTTCATCAAAGTTTTATATCATCGAATCGGGATAATAAAGGTGTACGAACCAGTTATTCCCATTCGCCAACCCCAAACAATGGGAACCCATTTTCCTTCAATTTTTCCAAGCTAAAGTCGTCATTGCTAGTATAAAAGATAGCATTTCCTACCAGATACAAAAGAAGAAAAAGCAGCCATGCTGAGGACCCTATATTCCACTAAAACATCTCATCCTACTTCCACTACACAATTTTATCAACATTTCTACAAAAAACTATTCATAAGTCAAAACTTAGTAAAGAGACACATTAAATTTGCTCATAAGTTATTTAGATCAATTGTTTGAGACAAATTCAATGCACACCGACAAACATCCTACAGTTGCTCTAAACTTAATTTCTCCAATCATAGTCAGACATTGTAAGCGAAGCATTTTGATGAATTCCAAACCCAAATACATCGACTATCTTAACTTCCTCAAATAATTACTATAAATTGTACTAACACACAATGGTTTCTCCAAATCAAAATAGATAAAGCTACACAAATCAAACGGCAAAACCCATTTTTTTTCTCTGATTAAAAACTTTGAACAAAAGAAGGAAGTTGTTACCTTTAGGCCAATCAGCAATTATCCTTTCTTTGAGCATAGAAACAGTAGATGCAGACGAATATCTGATAGGACCAATATCAGTTCCATCGTATAACCTGAACTTAAGCTCAACCAAATCTTCTTCAGGCATTTGAAGAAAATTTAAGTTAGTTGAAACCAAAAATGGTGATCTTCTTCTATTTTTCTTCTTCTTTTTGTGTGTGTCTGTGAGTGGAAAAGTGGGTTTTTTTTCTTGGATGTGGAATCAAGGTCAGTGTAGACTGTAAACAGACAGAGAGAGAGAATACTATTATGAGTTGTACATTTTATAGGAAGAAGAGACTCTTTTTCATGTTACTCAAGTGTTGGCTGGCTATTTACTGTAAAATTGAGAATTATCTTCAAGTTCGGTGCCGCCTCTCCCTCTCTCAAATTTTTGACCATCATTTTGTCTTTAAGTGAAAGATACTAGAACCCCTAATATATGGGTTCAACATATACAAGTCCCACTAAATGGATCCTCCACTATCAACTCCACACTTCCATTTTTGATATTTTTAGGTTCAAATTTTTTTTTTGGGCCTGGTTTTGAATTTTCCCGGATTGCTGACGTCATCAGGATTTTTAATAAATGTGAAAATACCATAATTACCTTCCAGTATTTAAAGCTGTTTTATACGGTAACAGAAACAGAAAATCAAATCAAATTAGTTTTCAGCTCTCCATTCTCTCTGCTCTCGTTGATTTTTTCTTCAGAAACAAAATTAGGTTTTTTCTTCACACGAAATTGTTGCATTGAAGAACAAGAGTTCGTTAGTCTGTTGCTGTGTTAAAGAGGAGACGAAGAACAAGGATTCATTGTTGTTTTTTCTCAATTTATTGATGTTATTCAGTGGATTTCAGATCTGACGAGTTTGAGACGATGCATTGAAGAACAACAAATAGGTTTGTATCAATTTTATCTTCTGTTTGTATCGAATAGGTTTGATTCATTACTTTTTCTGATTGATTGTTTGATTTCTATCTTCTACTGATTTTTGGATTTTTGTTTTGTTTCGATTTTATTGAGTCTGAGAAGAAGAAGAAGACAGTTTGGAATAGAGAAATCAACGTAGGTAAGAATTGTGATTTCGATCTAGTTTTCAATTCAATTGATTTTGATTGTTACAAGGGAATTGCGATCTAGTTTTTTCACTTTTTTTATTTGGTTTTGATACTGAGTATGTTTTTGTTGATGCTTACACAGGTTTGGTTGATACCGAGAAGAGGAATAATAAGAACATTGTTTCAGAAGTAAGAAAACAATCAATCTAGGTAAGAATTTTATTTTGTTTTTGATTTCAGATTTGTTTTCAATATTTTTTTTGAATTATTTGTTCTTCTTGCATGTCCGATCTGTTAATTTTTGTTGATACTGAGAGGAGTATGAAGAAACAACTTTGTTTCAGTAGAACAACTTCAATTTGATTTGTTAGACATGCTGTTTTTTTGTTACAGTATGTGTAACTTTAGGTTACACATATATATCATGTTGTATTTTTAAGCATGTGTAAGGAAGGTGCAAATGTTTTTTAGTTGCAGCATGTGTAATTTTAGTTTACACATATATATCTTGTTTGTATTTTAAGCATGCGTGAGGAAGAAGCAGATGTTTTTTAGTTGTAGCATGTGTAATTTTAGTTTACACATATATATCATGTTGTATTTTAAGCATGTGTAAGTTGAAGTTACATATATATGTCATGTAACAGGTTTTTGTGTAAATAGTTGTATCATCTGTATCTTTTACTCATATTTAGCTTGCCGCATAGAATATACTTCTCACGAGGGGGCAACGCCCCCAAGTGAATTGCGTTCGTTTTAAAATTTTGATATTGTTATTGTGTGTTTGATATTTTTCAGGTTGTCATGGATCCTGTTAGTTGCGCTGCTGTTAGTTGCATTGCTGTTGTTCGCTACTCTTCAGATTTTATTACCCTGCGTGTTAATACTGATATCAAACTTGAAGAGTTTAAGGAACAAGTTTGCAGGGAATGGAAGCAGTTTACTCCACTTGGTATTACTTTCTTCTTCCGAGAAAGTGGGAAATATTTTCCGCTTGACTGTGATTTTTCGTTGCAAGCTCTTATATCCATCACAAATAGTAAACAGAAGACCAGTGTTGATATTTTCTTGCAAAATGTTCCTCGTGTGGCCTCTTCCTCCAGCTCTAGGGAAGATTCTTCTATTTCTAATGGGTCTAGTACTTCTTCGTCCAGAAACAATCTTACTGTTGCAATGTATTTGGAAGATAAAAGCAAGCCTGCGAAACCTTTGTTATCGGATGGTTGGCCCAAGGTTCTTGGTGAAATTGGTCATGTTTTTGTTGAAGGAGTTACGCAAGTCAGGGTTGCTTTCACCAAGTATCGTCTTCGCACTGGTTTCCAAATGATTGTAACTCACAATGAGCGTTCTAGGTTCACGGCTAAGTGTGCAGATGAAAAATGCGGCTGGAAATTCCATGCAGCTTCTATCGATGAAAGGAACGAAATGTTTCAGGTAGGTTTTCCGTGTTCTGTCATCTAATGCTTAGTATATGTTATGTTTTGTTACAGTATGTGTAACTTTGGTTTACACATGATTTTTTTTTTGCATCATATTGTGTTTTGGTTGAATTGTTTATATTTTATATGAACCTCTTCAGGTCAGGTCTTATAACCCTGAGCACATTTGTGGTGCTGTTGGGTGCAACTTGAACCAAACTTACTCCACCGGCTTCTCATCTAGTTTGATTGAGGAAGAAGTTCGCAAAAATCCTCACAAGAAACCCAAGAAAATTGCTGCTGATTTCCAGACCAACTATGAGATTAACATGGAGTACTATCAGGCATATAATGCTAGGGAAAAGGTTTATGAGACGATTTATGGCGACGATGTCAATTCCTACTCGCACTTGGTATGGTATATTGATGCTATAAGGGAAACCAATCCTGGTAGTGTGATAAAGTTTGAACGTGAAAATGAACAGTTCCAACGGATTTTCATCGCATTTGCTGCATGCATCAAGGGGTACCAGTTTTGTCGTCCAATGGTATACTTGGATACTACTTTCCTTACTGGTACATTCAAAGGTTGCTTGATGGCAGCCACTGGGATCAATGGTGGTAAAGGTATGTTTTTTTATGTTTTTTTTTTTTGAACAACTTCAGTTGACAAATAACTGAGAGTTACACATGTGTAACTCTCAGTTAAACATTACTTTACTCAGTGTGTAACTAAGAAAATAACATATGTAACCTTAAGTTACATATTTGTTTTAGCATGTGTAACTTGTATTTACACATTGTTTTCTGTTTGTGTGAAACTTATTATTCTTTCGATTCTGCACAATTTTTTTGTAGGATTTTCCCCCCTTGCTTTTGCACTAGTCGATTCTGAGACGATCAACAACTGGGAGTGGTTTTTAAGGAATTTGAATGAAGTTGTTGGTGATGGGAGGCCAATCACCTTCCTTTCGGATCGCCATGAAGGACTCTTGCAGGGTGTTCCACTTGTTTATCCAGATGGGTTCCACAGCTTCTGCTACTATCATTTGACGAAAAATATACCCATCACTGCAACAGATCCTAGGTACTCGCTTGTGATGGACCATTTCCGAGAGGCGACATCCGCACTCTCACCTGAAAACCATGCGAAAGCCATACAGAAGATTAGAGACTTGAACTGCGATTGGGTGGATGATTACATCGAGACAATCCCACCTGAAGCATATGTGAATGCCTATTTCAAAGGTTGTCGGTATGGACGAACATCTAGTACTCTAGCAGAATCAGTCAATAGTTGGGTTCTGGTTCATTCTTCTTGATCAGGTTAATTGAGTGTGTGTGTGTGTGTTTTGCTGTTTTGTTGTTTTTTTATTTCATGTTTTGTCACTTTATGTATTCATGAGTTTTTTTCTGCTTTTCAGATTAGGAGGAAAATAATGTGTTTGATGGCGGAGCGTCGTGAAATTGGTGCTAATATGATGACTCCATTAACCCCTGAGTATGAAGAAAAGCTTGTGGCTCTTCAAGATGAAGGTTTGGCTTGGGAAGTATTGGTTGCTATTCCTGTCGTGTTTGAATTTTTTATCGAAAGGTCTCACATGGTGGACCTCGAACACCAGACTTGCACCTGTCAAAGGTTTGGTTTCTTATGCTTTTTCTTCTCTCTGTATGTTCATTTTTTTAGAATGTGTATCTTCCAGTTACATTAGATATATGCATGTATAAATAGTAGTTACACATCTATTTTGCAAGTGTAACTTAAAGATACACATCCTGTATATGCACCTGTAACTAGCCAATTTTGAGTGTTTTATGATTTATATGTGCAACTAACTGATTTTTTGATTATTTTTGTTTTCTTCCAGGTGGCGCGTATATGGTTTTCCTTGTGCTCATGCTCTTGCATCCATACGCAAGGTTAAATGTGAGGCTATTGATTTCATTTCACCGTATTTTAAAAGCGATTATTTTAGGAAGACTTATATGCATGCCATCCAGCCGATTCCCAACTACAACAGGCCTGTTGAATATCATCCAGATGACATCGTCAACCCGCCTACCGTGAAGAAGCAACCAGGTAGACCACCAGGGAAAAGGATTATAAGTAAAGGTGAGAAGAAGGTGAAGAGGAAAGTTCATTGCAGCAATTGCAAGGAAATAGGTCACAACAAGCCAGGTTGCAGGAATCCTCGGAAGTTCACACCCCACTAGCTTTAGTCTACCAAAGTTCATTTCTGCAAGTAATGATTTGATGTGTGGATTCTTATTTGTCTTGGATTATATGTTTTTTAGTTTTCTTCATTTCGGTTCTCATGGACCAAACGTTTTTATTTTTCTGCAACGTTGATTATTTGCAAGGATCTTTTATTCAGATTTTATATTTTGTCAGTTCACAGTTGAAATGCATTTTACTCTATTTTTGATTTATTTTTGTACGTCTGATCAGTGGTCAAATGCTTGTGTAATTTTATTTTACACTCAAATATGGATGTGTAACCAGAATGCATGTGTAACATTAGCTTACACATGATAAATGATGGTGTAACTTTATTTTATTTTGATTTATTGGGTAAGTCCGATCAATGGCTTGTGTAACTTCAGTATACACTCAAATATATGTAACCAGAAGTTACACTGCTGTGAATGCATGTGTAATATTAGGTTACACATGATAAATGCATATGTAAACTCTGGTTACACCTTCTGCATCAAGTTAAGATGTGTAGTTACTTAACTTGTTGCATACTTTCTGAAACCTGTACACACAGCAGTAGAAGTTCTAACAAGATAAAAGTTTTTAATTCAAAGAATTTCAATCCAAAAATATTTTCAAAACCAAGAACTGCTAAAATCTACTAACTGATGAAATTTAAAAGTTTCTAACAACATATTTTCCAAGTCTAACATCTGCTTGTGGCTAAAAACATATTTACGAGTATATAATTTTTTCTAATCCTAATGACTGCTTTACACATCTCTGGATGGATCCGAAAGAATCTTGTATAGCATGCTTCCTCTCATGCGGTTCAGCTTGTTATTCCACCATAGCATCATACTTGAGCTTAATTTTTTGTCAAGTGGTTTATTCTTAATCCTGATCTTCATGTAAGTGCATACACATGGAAGACAGACAGGAATTGAACCTTGTGGGGGCGAAGGGAGATTCTTGGCATTTTCATTCATCCCAAGAGCATAAGGACACAAGAGTCTCAGTTCTGTAGTAATTGAAAATGCATATTTCTTGGCTTGAAGAAGGTGTTCACCCCTGAGTTCCTTAACGCTTGACGAGTTCATGTAGGACCAAGGATTAGAGCTCTTCAATTCATACTCCAGCAGTGTGTAGTGTGTGTTGTTGTTGCACATTGGGGCGAAAAGTCTGACTGCATCGTTCTTGTAATTGACATACTCCTTCGCAAGCTTTGGAATCCAAAATCTCTTGAATTCTCCGTAATCGTTCAAGTAAGAGGCCTGCAAAAACCACTTGGAATGTCAAACTCACATTTTTAATCAAAATTTACAAATGAACAAGTGATTATGTAAACAAAAGTTACACATATGGCCTTGGGTTTTACACTGGAAAAATAAGGATGTGTAACTTCATATTACACGTTATAAATGGTTGTGTAACTTCAGATTACACATTATGACTGCATTTGTAACCTTATATTACACATTATAACTGTTTTCCGACATAAAAAAACTCTAGAGTATGTTATCATAATCTTACAACACACATTACACATTATAAATGCAATTAGATTTTAAATATATCGAAGTACTTACGTATGCTTTTGGCGACAGGAATATCGCTTTGTCATACTTGCTGTTAGTGTTCATCTTTGTCCTCAATCTGCTAATGTAGAAGTCGATGAATTCTGACTCCAAGTAGGATTCTTTCTTGGTAAGATGTAGCATTAGTTCTCCAGATATATCAAACAGGTGGCTACCATCTTCGTTGCGTTCAATCCAAGTAATGTCTCTGCATTTTACAAAGAAGTAAACTATTAATCAACATAACAGAATCAAGTAGTAAAACACAACAATCAATAACAGAATCAAGCCTACTTGGAGTCAAGCTACTTACGTTTTCGGATGAGTATTGAAATATTCAAACACTTTCTCCTTGTTTTCGCCTTCCTTCCTTTCGATAACTTCTGAACCTTTCACATCCTTTCTCATTGTTCCGTCATCTTCTTCAGCAACCTCAGCCATTCTTTCTTCTTCTACTTCTGGTACTGGGTCCATTATTTCTTTTTCCACTTTTGGAACTGCGGCCATTCTTTCTTCATTAACAGTCTTCTTAATCTTCTTTGGCTTCTTTTCATACTTCTTCAGATCTTGTGTTGGAATTTTTCTATTCCTCAGCACACATTGTTGCATGAATGCTGGTTGGTTTTCTCTTATTGTATTCACAGCTTCCTTCAGTAACTCTCCTACAGGTCTTGGAGTTTTATCTATTCCAAGGCTAAAAAAGTTATCCTGTGTTGTAGCTGCGCAAACAAATATAGGCAGAATTTAAAAAATTATCACATGTATGTAACTTAAGAAGATAACCTCAAGCCAAAATAATAATGTAGTGTATGTAACCTCAAGCTACACATGCCTTTTACAATGTGTAACTTGAAGTTACACTTCCATTACAAACAAAACATAAAGGAAAAATAAAACGGAATAGTAATTACAGAAGGAAGAGTGATTACCACTTGAGCTAGGTTCTGCACTCTCCATCACTGCAGGTCCATGTTCACTTTTTTTAATGTCGCCGACAATCTCATCTAGCATTTCACTCACTTGAACATCCGTCATATCAGTAGGGTTAGCTTCTAGTTGCACCAAGTTGTAGGTCTGAGCATTGTAAGGCTGTGTTTGTTGTGTTGTAACAATTATCACCATGGAGTCGTCAAACTGTGTCGAAGCAAAACTGTTCTCAAAAGTTTCAGGTGTTGGCTGAGTTGGAGCAGTCGGAACCAAACCGTCACCAACAGTTGCAGGTGTCTCTTCAATGACATTTGCATCATCTCTTGCGGCTTTCTCATGCTGCTCAACCACACCACCACCTTCTTTTGCGCCTCATCAGCAGCATGCGTCTCTTCATCAGCTTTCTTCTGCGCCTCATCAACAACATCTGCAGTAGTGCGCTTTTTCTTACCAGTGGGCTTTTTCTTTGGAGGAGCCTTGCGCCCCTCTGCAGCAGTTTGAGCTTGCAGAATTGTTGGCGTATTTCCAGCTGCAAGGCTCATACATGGAACTGCACAAGGATTGAAATGAGAATTAGGATGATCATGATGATGTTAAATTTTTTTAATAAAATTTCAAGAAGAATATATATCATGTGTAATCGACTGGCTTGGATAATTAACATTGTAACTTCATGTTACACATGAATATGACATGGATACCTAGTGTAACATGGAGTTACACATGCATCTAACTAGTGTAACCAGAAGTTACACATGCATATAGCATGTGTAACTAGGGATTACACATCCATATGATTAGTTTACTCAACATTTATTAAGTCTAATCAAGTTAAATAAGCATATTAAAAATGAACAACTAAAATATGAAATTAAAAAGGTTCAAAGACCTTAGTGTCAACTAATTGGGTACCTTTATCAAGTTAAAGAAGCATATTAAAAATGAATAACTACTTACATTCTTCATGGAAGGAAGTTTCCGCATCATCTTTCTCTTTCTCTTGCTCAGTCTCTTTCTCGGTCTCTTCTTCTTCATGCTCAGTACTTCCATCTCCTTGTTGCTCAGTCTTAACTAACTGTAACTCTTCTTCTTCATGCTCAGTATCTCCATGCTCAGTACCTCCATGTTCAGCATCTTCATGTTGCATAAACTCTTCCTGGGTCACTTTGTAAGGATCAATACCCATTGCTTGCATAATTTGGCAACTAAAATTGTGAATCTTGAATTCTGTTGTTCCTTAAAGGTCCCCTTCTGATATCCCTTCTCTGGCAATTGCATACACTGCTTTAAACATTGCTTTCTTTGCTTGCAGTTGCTCTTTCAGATGGCCGTTCTCAATAGTTTGCGCTTTCAGCCAACTTTGCAGGTCGTCCTTGCTGGGTACCGCTGTTGATATACCTAGCTGCTTCTCAAGATGTGAAAAGTCAGCCACAAAACTAGGAGTTGGCTGCAATTAACAGATGGAGAGGTTAAAAAGAGATAGCAAAAACAGTTGAACATTCTAAATATACAAATTTTCAGTTGTATGTGTAACTTAAAGTTATATAAGCACATTTTGTATGTGTAACCTATAGTTACATAAGCACATTTTATAGTTACACATATAAAATGTGTAACCTATAGTTACACATATAAAATGCATTCACTTGTGTTATCTTTTGCATGTGTAACTATAAGTTACACAAGCACATTTAAATGTGTAACTTATAGCTACACATGACAATTTTGATTACATCAAAGTTTTATCTAAATTACATTACCATAAATTTACAAAACCTAAACCAACTGACATATAACTCTTACCGAAAACTGTGTCATGTCTGTTCTCCAAATGTAATCAGAAATCTGGTATATATACCACCTCCCAATCCTCGGGATATCTTCTTGGTGGTTCTCAACTTTTGGGATTAATCCTGTTGGCGTGTGTTCAGCAAATAATAACTGCAACATATAAATTTTAATTAGTCGATTGAACAAAAATATCCATCACGTAACACTAAAAGTGTTGGAATAAGAAACTACACACAAGCTTTTTACCAGTAGGTATTGCACACAAGCCTTCACATTTTACAAACAACCAAGATTAGTATGAATTTCTTCAAACAAGTGCTTGTGTATAAAATCAGGCCACGACACCTTGAGCACCGTATCATAAGTTTTAACGATACTAAGATATTTCGCGTTCACTCCATTGGCATTTTTGTCACCAAAAAACAATACACAGCAAAGATAAAGACCTATCAAGCAAACTAGATCCTTCTCATCAACTTTCTTTCTTTCCCACTTTTGCTCCTTTTTGCCATAAGTTGTTTTATCTTCTCTAAAATGTTTGTCTTAGTCACTGTCGTCTGATGCTTCGTAGATTTGATATCAGTGAAGAATTTGTTGTATAAAACATTGCCAGTCAAATCACTAGGACAATAGTACTTTAACAGCTTCTGACCCTTTCTGCTTCCAATCCTCTGCATGCAAAATATACCATCCATCTTTGCGGGTGTAGACTCTATAATCTTATCATCAACAAACTTGAATGAACACGGTGTCTCACAATCCATGTCAAAGCAGTTCAAAAGCTTCAAGACGCCGTATTTGTTGGTACTTATCTGTCTTGTTGTACTCGGTACAACTGTATCATAGTCATCATAATACATCATTACTAGTTCACCGTAAGCAGCTCTCCTAAGATATCTCTCAGCCCTATCAGTCAGTCCTATAGGTTTTATCACCTTTACTAAATCCTTTATTGCATTCAACGACTGCCTTAGGTTTCCTTTACACATCACACACAAAAATAGCATGAGTCAGTATGTTGTGTACTTATCAAATACACTCATTTTTAACTGCAAAATGAAAATCATGTTACACACTATGTGTATTTGTCAAGTACACAAACTGAATCATTCTATTCTGTGTTGTGTAACCTTAACTTACACATGCATATGAAGGTTTACAGGCGTCATTTTTTGATGTGTAACTATTATTTACAAACACAATACAGTCGTAGGTTATATTTTGCATGTGTAACTTTCTAGTTACATAGGCAATTGGCAAATCAGTGATGTTATTATGCATGTGTAACTTCTAGTTACACAGTGACTTGGCAAGTTAGTGGTTAGATTTTCAATGTGTAACTTATAGTTACACATGCATATGCATTACAGGCATGATATTCTAAATGTGTAACTTATAGTTATACAGCCACTTTGCAAGTCATTGGTGACATCTTGAATGTGTAACTTACAGTTACACACTCAGTATACAAAGGCTCAATTGTATGTGTAACTACAAGTTACACACTCAGTATACAAACCACAACACAGTTGGTGGTGAGATTTTGAATGTGTAACTTATAGTTATACAGGCCCTTGTTTGCATAGTTATGCATTCAAAAGCATTTACATTAGATCATCACAACCAAAATCGCATGTATAGTTTTTACTAGCATGATATCATAACAACACATATCATCAAATAATTTCAACTCTTAATACCTGTTATTGCAGTATCTGTTTTAGCGGTATTGCTTCTTCCTCGCGCCATTTTACTTCACAAAATGTAAATTGAATCTGAATCTGCAGTTTAAAAAGTAAGAAAACATCAATCTCCAGTAGTACTAAACTCCTTAACATGAGATTGAGATGATACATGAACAAAAAACATCAAGTAAACCTAACCCCTAAAAGCAGAGAGGAAAAGTAGAAGATCGAAAACAGATTCAAACCTCAGTTCGTCTTCTTTTTCTTTCTTCGTCTTCTTCTTCTTTCTTTGTCTTCTTCTTTGATTAAAAAAGGACTGAATCAAACAACGAATGAAGTAAAAAACAGATCGAATACACTGAGATTTAACATATCAAAAACAGATCAAATACAGATCGCAAAACAGATCAAATTTACTGAGATTAAACAGGTCGAAAACAGTTCCAAAAACAGATCGAAAAACATGTTAAACACGAAGAAGAAGAAAAGATTAAACATGAAGAAGAAGATTTGACCGAAATCTACCTGTTTTAGTTTTTCGTTTCTTCGATCTGCAAAAAAAATTCTCTAAAACAAATTTCGCTGCACTTCTTTGAAGGTTTTCTTCCGGCAGTTTTCTCAGGTGAGATTCAATTTCTCTCTCTTGAAATGAAATGAATGTGTCGATTTGATAGAAAACCTAGGTTAGATACTTATATAGTGAAGGTTATTCTGGTCATTTCAACCGAATTAAAATTTATTTTTAATTCAGGGCCTAGTAATAAAACTCTTTTAACTAGGGGCCTCATATTATGGGTTATCCATGGGTTGGGCCTTAGCCTAATTTTCCCTTGTCTTAAAGATTCTTGGTGAACTTTAGACTGGGTAAGATCCAACCCACCTTATAATGGTTGCGTGCGAGTAGCTTTTGGGGGCAGGATTCACTTCATGTGGGTGGGTGGGACAGTTTTGTTGTCCATAGTCTGAGAACCATCAAGCTCTCCCTTGGTAGAGATAAGGGTTGGAATCCTGGACCTTGTAATTGCTAGTAGTACTTAGGGGCCACACAACTAACCACTATACTTTTTTTTTCTAAAAAAACACCCTAACTATGCATTAACTTAAAAGATAATTACAAACATTCAACAAGGGTTCTCTCATGACCAAATTGTTCAAAAAAGAAGGAAAAGAGGCCCAAGCTTCCTTAAGACTATGCTTTCTAGCTCGGCGTGCAAGCCAATCAGCAAGTTTTTTTTTGATACGCTTAATATAAACAACCCTAAAGCTATTACTACTTAAGAGAAGAGATTTGCAGTCCACCAAAATATCCTTGCATCTCCACTCGACACTAACGCTGTCTCCATTAACAAAATCCACTACTTGAAGACAGTCACTGATGAACAAGACTTTGGAAAGATTGATCTCCTTTGCCCAGGAGATATCCAAAAAAGTGCAGTCGCCTCCGCACTCATTGCATCAGAAATCAGTCAAAAGTCCGAACGCGAATGAGTTATTGTTCCTGCATTATCACACAAAATCATGCCAACACCCATATTAAAAATTTTGAAAGAGACATCAATAAAAAAGATAATGATCCACTAGATTAATAGGAAGTTTAACTTCCAAATTAGTCTTCTGAATCTTCACAGGAGGAACTATATAAGTATTTATCATTCTTTTCACATCAAGAATAACTTTATCCGGAATAATAGTAACTTTACTGAAAACCACTTCACATCTAAGTTTCCAAATACACCACATGACTATAGCAGCTATACTTGGCCAGTTAACCACAAAAGGAGACTGCCCTAATCTATCATCAAACCATTCAAGAAAATAATCCTCAGTCCAATCCAGATCAAAGCTAATTAAATGTTGGAGCGACAAACCAAACCAAACATGTGAAGCAACATGACAATGAAAGAACAAATGAGTAACAGTTTCAATATTGTTTTTACAAAGAGGACAAGACTCATCAACAACAGGATTATAATTCGTTAGCAAAGTATTGACTGGAAGCATATACGCAAAGATCTTCCACATGAAATATTTAATTTTAGGCAAACAATTCAGACACCAAACCTTTTCCAAAACAAAGCTTCTTCCTCATTACTATTTTGATTCTTATATACTCTATAAGAATATTTAATAGTATAAGTTCCATTTTTGGTATGAGCCCACATAATCTGTTCCTTGAGAAGAAGATTAACCCTTATAGTTCTGATCCTAACAACATCTGCAGGCCAAAATAGAGAGTTTAGCATGTCAAGATTCCAAGAACCAGTATTATTATCTATAATACCCTTCCAAATCCAAGAGTTAGTATCAGCTGTTTTGTCAATTTCTAGCAAATTTTGATTAATGAAATACTTGTCTTTTCAAAAAATTGAAATTAAATGATCAGGATTTTGAATAATTCGCCAACCAACTTTAGCTATAAAAACTCTGTTTGTAGCATAAGTATTTCTAATTCCAATCCCTCCACATCTTTTATCCTTTCTTATATCTCCCCAAGAACGAAAAATGGAAGCATGTCTAGGATCTTTCTTAGACCACCAAAGAGTTCTTTGAATAGTGTCAATCTTTGAAGTAATCTTCTTAGGAAATGGAAGACTGCAAGACTAGATAAAACATGCTTTGTAACCACTATTATACCAGCAACATTAAGACTAGTTTTTTTAGAGCTTCCTAATCTGGAATAAAATTTGTCTATTAAAAATTGAAAGGATTTTGTTTTATCTCTATTGACAAAAAGAGGAGTCCCTATGTACTTCTCAGAAGAACTCATATATCTTATACCTAGAGCTTTTGACAAAAGTTTCTTATGCTTATGATGCATTTTTGAGGTAGTAAAAAAACCAGATTTTTCAAAATTTATAGCTTGACCAGAAGCTTTAGCAAAAATATTGATAATTTTTATCAAATTTCTAGCATACATGAAAGAAGCTTTAAAGAAAAGCATACAGTCATCGGCAAAGAATAAATGAGAAATCGAGGGGCTATTTTTCCTTATTTTGAAACCTTGAATCAAATTATCAGCTTCACCTTTCAAGAGAATTTGAGATAAAAATTCCATGCATATTATGAAAATATGTTTATCACCTTGCCTAATACCCCTGGTAGGAAAAAACATTTCACCAAGAGATCCATTAACTAGAATAGAATAAGACAACGTGCTAACGCATTGATCAATAATCTGACACCATTCTTCAGAGAAACCAATTTTTCTAAAAATAGAAAGAATGAATGACCACTCCAGCCTATCAAAAGCTTTGGAAAGGTCAAGCTTAATAGCCATAAAATTGTTAGAGCACTGCTCGGTCGAACTCGCGTGCGTTGCTATTTCAAGCATGTTTGTCAATGTTAGTGATCAAAATTATAAGTCTTGATTTCTAGCCTATTTATAGATATCTCGGACTAGGACATAGGTAGTGTAGTTGAGCTTAGATTTCACAGAGTTCATCATTTGAAGACGAAGAACTACTAAGGGGAGCTTGTGGAACTTCTTCGACAAAAGGTATGTGGAGACTTGAACTCATCTATCACTTGGAAAGTTTATTTCTACAATCTCCTATATTGAGACATAAGTCGTGTTACGATATAGTTTTATCTATACACATTTGAAATTTCGAGCTGAGTATATCTCGCTTACATATTTCTCGAAATATGTGTTGGTAAGCTTTCGCTGAGAAAATTGCTGAGTAACGTCTTACATGGTTTGTGTGATACAATCATTTGATGTAGGCTTGGAATGTTTCGATAATGATTATTTCAATATATTGAAAATTGCTTTGATGCTAATGTGAAAACGGCTATTGTCATTATAGAAGAATGTTTCAATGATTGAAATAGAGAGTTGAGAATGTAACCATGTTTGGATATAAGCATATATAGTGTGTTCGCACATTAGTGTATAAATGCACAAACCGGGAACCAAGTGTATGCATATGTGTGTATACCAAATTGGTGAAGGAGACAAGATAAGTATGCGTACCCATACGCATACTGGCGGAAATTTTCGAACCGAAAATATCTGCTGAGTTTGGGAATTACAAACTCCTAAACTAGTCACCTTAAGTATGTGTACCCGTAGGCATACTGGCGGAAGTTTTCGAACCGAAAATTTCTGCTGAGTTTGGAAACTTAACAAACTCAAATCCGGTTTCTTAAGTACGCATACCCGTACGCATACTTAAGCTGGTTACTTTGTCAAATCGGTCAGTTCATGGACTTAAACATTTAAATCATATGGAATGCAATTTTTGCAGACTGTGACTATAATGTTCATGATTGATTCAAGTGAATCAAACCGATTTGTTTTCAATTGTGATTTCTATAACAATTGAACAACTCTTTAACTAGTTTCATTTGAGTCATTTGAACTAGTTATGGTTGAGATGAATAAGGTTGATATGAGAGTAATCATATGGCTAACCTTGGTTAACTATTTGTGAACCAACATGGTGTACACGTTTAGGTACGGTTACATAAACCTAAATGAGGGTACATTTCATTTGTGTGTAACAAGCTAAGTTCGATCTAACGGTTGAAAGATATTAGCTTGGTTGAATAAGGTTTTTCATCTAACGATGATTATTGAATGCTTTGTTACCAAGGTAACTTGGATTGCAAACCCTGATTTGAAAACTATATAAAGGAGAACTCTAACAACTGGGAAACCTAATCCCCACACCTCCTGTGTGTTACTAGTTTCATAACTTTAACCTTAGGTTTCTTCTCGAGACCCTGTAGGTTAACGACTTAAAGACTTCATTGGGATTGTGAAACCAGACCCAACTATTATCTTTGTAGTTGCGTGATCTGATCTTGTTGTTTCTATCGTGTTGAGTACAATTGAAATAAGGGTTAATTGATGTTTAGTACTTACATTTTGTCCAACATTAGTGTTTGGTCTAACATTTGTCCAACTTAGGGGTTGGTACCTAGAATTCACGTTGACCGTCTTTGACCGTTTCTGACCAAACAATAAATACTTTTATTTTAGAAGTTATACTAAATTTACAAATACATCCTGAAATGGACTTAGGATCCAACGGCTTTGGTGATACCCTATAACCTACGGTTAGAGATCGTATATCATTAACCTAACTCTTTATTCTTCCTCCTCGTAAAATCTTTTTTTCTTTTGCCTCCATTACGAACATGTTTCAACTTCTTCTTCCCTCGTAAAAACCATTTGCTTGGTGGATTTTGTTGAAGATTTTTTTCATAAAACAATACCATAACAACAACACATTAATTTACTGAATCAAATCAAAACCCAATTTCTGAATCCCCAATTTCTTAATCAAACAGAACCCTAACTTACAAAACTAAATCAAAACCCAAATCCAATATCTTAATCAAACAAAAACCTTATTTACTGCATCAAATCAAAACCCCAGTTTTTGAACCCAATTTACTAAATGGGAAACACAATTTCTGTTGGTAATTTTTTTGGAACCGGTGATGTTGGTTTTGGTGGCGATGCTAAAGAAGAAAATGATGATGGAGAATTAGAATAAAGAAGTATTTAATGTCTAATTCATGTTGGGTTTATTTGTTATGATTTGGTGGTAACAGATCTTGTCGTGGACAGGGATGTTGCCATTGAATTAGTGAGTTTATGGTTTGTGTGGCTGCTATGAGGAGTTAGGATGATTGGGTTTGTTTTAAGATATAGTTTTTGGCGAAATATTGCGCAAGACTTTCCTGTAAAATCAGTTGGAAGAGTAATATATTACCAATTTGATTGCAGATGAATAAACGGTGTTGAATGGTAATCGAGCTTGTGGTGTGCGCATGGAGGAGAATGAGTAGCATAGGATTTGTAGTGGGTAATGTTTAAATTACATCCAGTGTAAAGTGTGAACAATAGATTGTAATTCATTGTGATTGGATAAAGTGATGGTGGTCGTTGTGGTGATTGGTGCAGTAGTGATTGAGACACGTGTTGGTGGTGGTGGAGGTGGAGGTGATAGAGAGATGGAGCAGATGGGTTTCCCAAACAAATTGTTTTTGTTTTTGTAAATATCAATAAAGTAGAAGGGTAAAACAGTAAATTCGTATAATAATTAAATTTTATATAATATTTTTAATAATGAATAAACAGAAGTCAAAAGTTAACCGGGTCAATACGAGTCAACGTTATTTCCAAGTACCAACCCTAATTTGGACAAAAGTTAGACCAAACACCTATGTTGGACAAAATGTAAGTATCAAACATCAATTAACCCTTGAAATAATCGGCTCGAGATTTTATATCTCCGATTGGAAAGATAGAAAAGTAAGCACAAACACCTTCGTCTCATCGTTTGTGATTCCACAATAACTTGTTTCGCTAGTCGATTAAGTTTATTGTGTGAGGTGATTGATAATACTAGGATGTTCTTCGGGAATATAAGTCTGGTTTATCACCTTGATTTATCAAAACACGGAACAAAAACTCTTGGGTATTTCTGTGGGAGACAGATTTATTCAATCATATAGACTTTTCTGTGTGAGACAGATTTGTCTCTCAAGTGTTCTACTTTGGGTCGTAGCAACTCTTAGTTGTGGGTGAGATCAACTAGGAGAATCAAGTGTGTAGTATCCTGCTGGGATCAGAGACGTAAGGAGCGTAACTGTACCTTGAATCAGTGTGAGATTGATTAGGGTTCAACTACTGTCCAGTTCGAAGTTAATTGGTAGTAGGCTAGTGTCTGTAGCGGCTTAATACAGTGTGGTATTCAATCTGGACTAGGTCCCGGGGGTTTTTTGCATTTGCGGTTTCCTCGTTAACAAAATTCTGGTGTTTGTGTTATTTGTTATATAATTGAAATATCACAGGTTGTGCGTTAAGATCAATCAATTAGAATATCCAACCTTGGGTTAATGATTTACATTGATTGACACTTGAACATTGGTCTTTGGTACCGTTCAAGTAACTCCTCTTATTCAATCGGGCTCGCAGATTTCTATTTGTTGATTGTGGATTCAATTAAGAGTTAGAGATATTAAATTCTTTTATATACTTTATTCTAGATTGAGTCTGACTGTCTAGTTGATTCTCTAGAAAGTGTATTGGAGTAAGTCCTCTCAGATTTCCAAACGAATTGTTTGGTGTGGTTGTTAGACCCCCGCATTTTCACATTTTTGGCCGTTTTCTTTTTTCTTTTAAAAGAGTGTAAAATTTCATGACTAATAATAATATTATCATGGATTTGTATATTAACAATAAAGGTATACTGAAAAGGAGAAATGAGAGAATCTAGCAGAGGTTTAAGACGATTTGTTAAAAATTTTGAAACGATTTTGTAAACAGTGTTAGATAAACTAATCGGCCTAAAATCTTGAGGTGAAGAAAATTTATTGACCTTAGGAATTAAAGCTATGAAAGAATGGTTAAGCGCTTGAGAAGAAATCTTGTTCGAAAGAAATTTTGAACATGTTCAGTAACTTCTTTCAAAATTTCTTACCAGTTGTCCCTAAAGAAACCAGCAAGAAATCCATCTGGACCTGGTGATTTCCAAGGGGCCATGTCATTTACAGTAGCTTGAATTTCCTCAACAGTTGGTATAGCCACCAAAATAGAATTCATATCTTCTGTGATAATAGGTTTAACATCTTTTAGAGCTTCAGCTAAAACATTATTATTAGGTTTCGAAGAAGTGTAAATATTCTTGAAATATTGAGAAAGGTGATTAAGAACTTGACCTCTGTTCTCCAACCAGTTTCCCTGATCATCTTTAATAGTGTGTATAGTGTTGTACATATTTCTTAGTTTGACTGTATTATGAAAGAATTGAGTATTATTATCATAATGAGTAAAATAGTCAATTCTTGATTTTTGCTTATAAAAGGAATTTTCAATCTCATACCAGTAATCTAATTGTTTTGAGTAGTTTAAGATATAATCCTCAATAGAAGAAGTAAAGGGCATTGCTTGCAACTTCTCAATCTCAACATTTAGTTTACTGATAGTGTTTTTAATATGACCAAAAGTTTCAATGTTCCATTTAGATCAGTTTTAAGATTTTTAAGCTTTCCAGCCACAATAAAACTAGGAGCCATTGACTTTCTTATCCAAGGAATTTATAACAACATTTTTGAAATCGGGACTTAACTACCAACACTTGAAGAATTTGTAAGGGATGTACAGATTAGGAATTTGTTCATTATGAAAGCACTTGAGCAGAATTGGGCTGTGATCTGAATAAACTCCAGCTAGATTAGTAATACGAGTACGAGGAAGAACAGTTACCCAGTCATCATTCATAAAACCTATATCTAGCTTTTCAAATATCAGCTCCAAAGGATTTTTAAATCTTCTATTACGCCAAGTATAAGGATTACCAAAGGAGAATACCTCATGCAATCTTAATTCTACTTATTTATTTCTAATGAAAGATGGAGCTAAAGATGTATCAGGATTACCTCCATGCTTTTCCGATGTGTGCAGAATAAAATTAAAATCCCCTAAAAGTAACCAAGGTCTAGAAAAATCTTCATTCATGTTTCTCAGAAAGTTCCACTGATTTTTCATGCCAGAAATATTTATAGCTCCATACACAAAAGATACCAAACAGTTTTTAATACTAGGAGTAACATCACATAGGATATGGATCATATTAAGTGAACTACTAATTATCTCAATAGTTGATCTAGCAAAATAACCTAGTGCTAATCCACCATATTTTCCAATTGCTGGCACTACAAACCAAGAATCAAAGGGAAGATAGTGACTAAATTTTTTAACAGTATCATTATCCACCATTGTTTCCACAAGACAAACAGCATGCGGCCTATACTTCCTAAATATGCTTGACAAATGCAACCATTTTTTATCTGAGCAGCATCTATTCATATTCCAACAAATGAACTTCATGATTATGAGGACAGAAACTAAGAACAGCAAAAACAGAATTAAAAGAAAACTTTTTTTAAATTGAAATTCAGAGATCAAAAGAGATTAAAAAACTTACAAGGTCATGAGCCGAAGAAGGCTCTGCATCCATAGAGTCAAAGGTATCCACCATCATGAGATTAACCTCCTTGTCAAAATCTTCAGCAGTTACTAGTGGTTTCGGAGGAAGGGTAGCAATTGGAGTAGGTTCTAGAACAACTGCCTTATCTAAAAAATCTTCAACGATTGGATTGCTCATCATAGCATTGTCAGAAAAACGATTAACATAAACATCTGAAGAATAATTCATCTCTGAAGAAGCATTAAATATCACACCAGAAGAGGTAAACACAGTTTGGGACACAAAAATGCAGGATGCAGACCAAACTACACTAGCACCAACATTACCAGGAAAAGTATTTTCATGAATTCCAGGATTGAAAGATGAACCAACAGGAGAAGAGAATGAAGGAAAAGATGTCATTGAAGGCCATCTAGGAGTTGGCATAAAAGTTGAAGGTGCATTAAAAGAACTGTTATCCATAAAAGCAGATTCAAAAGAGGTTCTAGATCTTTTTCCTTTCCTATCATGCACTAAAGAAGCTGGGTCAAAGGAAAATCTCTCTTCAAATGGAGGAAAAACATAAGAAGACGATCCCACATGACTAGGAGGAATCACAGGACAAGTAAAATTAGAAGAAGATGGCTCCTTAATGATCAAAGAACAAATTGCAGGAACAACAGTGGCAGTAACAGGAAGAGAAGTAGAACCTCAGCCCCTCAATCTACCAGCAGGTTGGAGACTGACTGAGAAAGCCAAAGGCTGAGAAGTAACATCTTCAATACAACAGCTTTAGAGGTACCTGAACTTTCACCTTTCTCCAAAACAACAGCAGTCTTCGTGACAACAACATACATACCCTTTGGTGTCGGTGCAGGAAGAGCCTTAACTAGGATTCTCCTTTGAATATCCTTGCATTTAATAGCATCATGGTTAATAACAAAGCAATGAGTACATGCATGATAAGTGCATAATTCATGTGATTTTAGTGTCCATTCCATACTTGTTTTAGCTATTATTCTTGCATGTATTCGTATTATTATCATTATTTTCTCTTATTTGTCTCTATTAGGTGAATCATCCAAAAAGGAGCTACAAAGTGCTGAAAAGAGATAAGAAGAGAAGTATCCAAGCGCCCAAGTCCAAGAGAAGTGGAAGAAGTGCGATGAAAAGGAGCAAAACACCCATAATCAAGAGAATGGACAAAGACCGATCTTAACTCATTCAAATTAAGGATTTCTCATCACCATCTTGAATATAATTGAAAGATAAAAAGAATGCAAAATAATGAGGCTATTCCGAGTCCGGATGAAGAAGTTGTGGCCAAAACAGTTTCATTGAAAACCGAAGATAGTGCAGTCCGCGAACTGGGTTTGCGGACGGGGTTCGCAGACTTATTTCCGAAAATATCTGCTGGAATTTGAAGTTTGGGGACTGGGTTCGCGCACTTATCTAATGGGAAACGTGTATTTACTCCTTGGAAGACCTAAGGGCACGTTTAGTTTCGTTAGTTTGTGTTTTCGAGTCGGGTTCCTAAACCTAACTAAATACTTGGAGAACAAGCAATGTAAACCTATAAAAAGGTATTAGGTTATGTAAAATCTCATCTATCATCGAATCTCATATCACAAGTTCTATATAAAAACCTAGGGTTTACCCTTTTAGGGGGAAACCACCATTATTCATCTTCTTTGTAATATGAGTAGCTAAGTCCTTTGTTGATTAAGGATGCATTCAATGTTCTAAGCGTGAGCTTTATTAATAATACAAATCTATTGAGAGTTTTTATCATCATCGTTTGTCTTTACTATATCTAGGATTTATGAGTGATTCTTAGATTGATTTTGAGTGCACGCTAGATTAGTCTGTTGATTGTTTTATTGCTAGTAGAAGCTATGAGATAAGTAATCGTCGATTAACTCTCTACACAAGTAGAAATCACGAGACCTTACGGAGGGATTCTGTGGAGCAATCGTGTGTGAAGATAACACCAGCAAGTAAACCTTGATCTAAGAGTTTAACTACTGGGATCAAACTAAATTCACAAAGCTTAAGGCGTTCAGTTGGATTACACCTTGAGTTATCTACTACTTGGTGGTTCGTTGGACAAAATCTGGTATTCGAGAACTTCCGTATCCAGTGATTGAAGGAGTTTTGGGAATAATACTGATCTAGATGTTATTCTACGGTTGGTGATGAATGGTTCTTACGAAAGATAGATAAGTATATTAATCCATTTATCGCTTGGTAACGGCGAAAGATTCCTTGATCATCCCTTTCATCTTATTGTCTTTATAATTATCTCACAACCAAAACCCCCTTTGTTATTTACTTTATTTTTCTAATACAAATAACCTATCAATTACCCATCTCTCTGTGGGAACGATCTCTTACTACCGCTATATTACCAGTTAATTAGTGGGAAATATATTTATCAATTTTTTGAGCCTACGACAGCCCATACAAATTTTGGCGCCGTTGTCGGGGAGCAATCGCTAATTGATTTGTTATTTGTTTAGCTTGTTTTTTTTTTAGATTTTGTTTTGATTTTATATTTCTTGTGAGTCTTCATGTTTCCTTACGGAAATAACATGTACGGAGCACAAGATCAATCATATAATAGTGGTAATCAATATGGTTTACAATCTCATTCATATGACAACTACCAGCCATCCTATGGGTATGATCAAAACCAATCTTTTGGCTATGATCAATATCCCACAGAGCCTTATGGATATTCACATGCATATCAACAACCTTATGACGGGTATGTAAGTGAGCAACCACAAGGATGGGAGGATAGTTGTGCTTCTAATGATAATTCTTCTAGTCTGGCAGATTTAATGCACCAATTTATGGATAAGCTGGACCAGCATATTCAAATAATGCACGATCTCAACAAAAAGACTGAAGAATCACACCCATAAATTCAAAGGAGCACGGAGAATTCTCAAATACAAATGTCTCAACTTAGTGAGATAAGAAACGAAAAAGAAGTTTGGTCTCAAAACCAAATTAATTATGAAGTTCCAAGGGACAACAACGAATATTTTGGAGATGAGCAACCTTTTGAAATTCCTTGCAACAATGATGAAGTTATTCCAACTCCGGATCTTAATAATGATCACTCGCCTATTAAAAAGGAGGAGCCTTGGTATGACCGAACTATTGTTATGAACAGTGTGGCATATTCAAATGCATATCAACGTTACAATGAACATCCATATTACAATGTTTTTAGGACAATTGATTTGCAAGAAGTAGATCCGATTTTCTCTTTGTCGGAGACTCATACGGAAGACCCTAGTATTTGCACCAATGAACTAGACTTCCTAGGAGAGGATTCTGATTCTGATGACGAGGTTGACAAAGAGATTGAGAATGAAACCAAATTGATTGAAGTCATGAAAGACCTAATTGAGCTAGATAATAATAGTTCGACAGAGGACCACGATATACTCGAGGTAAATAATTCACTGTAAATTAAAAATGAGGATCCGATACAAGGTTTGTCTAATCCTTTGCATAATTCTATATCTATTGATCCTTTTCCTCTAATTGAAGTAGCTTCTCAAAGAGTTGTTAACCCAACTTTTAAGAAAATACCTCACTTAGGATTGGAGTTGTGTGCTTCCAAAGTTTTAACGGATTATTTTGCTTCTAATTATCCACCACTTGATGTGTTTGATTCGAGTATTGTGCAGGTTCACCAAGCTGAGGAACCTTTTGAAGTTCCCGAATTTTATCTTCTCTGTCCACTTCCGAGTGTAGAAAGGAAAAAGTTTGGGGGAAACTTCAATAAAGTGATAGCTTAAGTATTTATATTTTTTGCTAATGTTATTTTGAAGTTATTAATTGAATTTCAGATTGTTATTTGGAAGAATTACCAAATTTTCAGATTGTTGGTGTACGGACGATAACAATAACGTCGGGTTGACGACGTTAAACCAAGATTTGCGTGGGAGGAAACCCATCGATGTTGTATCTATATCCCTTTTATTTTTATATTTCTTAGTTTTTAATATCATATCTTGCATTCCCATCTTAGATTTTACAAAGTCCTTTATCCATAATGAAAGTTTTGACGAATTCTCGTCAGAAAATTCTGACTGCGCACCTGTCACGAAAATAGCTCTCGAGACTTCATACGGAGTCCGATTTGAGTGATTGACCTCAACTTTTAAATAGTAAAGACTCACCTTTCTTTTACAAAAAGAAAATCTGAATTTGGAGTCTTCTAAATTGGACCGATTGGCCTGGACATTTGAGTTTCGGTATTTTTCCAGAACGTTTTCAGATTGCATGTCAGTCAGTCCGGAGCCCATAAAGGTCAGACCATTTATATAAACACTATTCCCTTTTGACACGTTATATAAAGGACGTAGGCAAACAACTTTCGTTTAGGATGTTTTTCCTAGTTCTCTACCCATTTGTACAATTTGCGAGTTTTTCAGGACTGTTATGTCAGAAATCAGAATTTTCGGTTTTGAACATTGAGGACAATGTTGAGTTTAAGTGTGGGGGGAGTAGTTAAGAATGTTTGGTTTGCATATAAAACAAATAATAATACTCTTTGATTTCTTGCATTCTTGAGACTTCATCTTTTGGAGTTAATTATGAGCTATTTAGGATGACACTCTAAACCTTTTAAGGTTGAAACAGTTCTTACGGCTATAGGTTGAGTTCCACTTTATCATACCACAATCCTTAAATATATACATTCATAATTGAATGCGAAACTAAGCTATGGTAGTCGTTTGAAAGAGTCATCCTCTCAATTAATCATTACTGAATCACTTTCTTTTTATTTTTGCAGTTATATGTTTCTCTAAAGTAAATTGGTGGGATCCTGATACTGCCGTGGATGTTGTAGCAAGGTAATCATTGGTTGAGTATTTGAAAGCCTCATAGACAATTGTCTAACACTCATAAAGAGTGAGCCAGAAAAAAAAGACTCCTCTTCATTTATCGACACTAATAAATGATAGGTCCGGAATAGCGGATAATCATAGTCGACGAAAACAAAAATCATATCATCATTATATAGCAAGTAAAAAAGACTATTGATGAGGTTCTTGACACTTTGATAGCAGTATGTGTGAAACGTTTTTCCTGTCTCCGTCGCCTAAGCAAGCATGGAGCGCAGGATCTAAGGCAACTATCACAGACTTGCTGAAAAGGAAACATGCGCTTAGAGTATCTAATCATGTGGTCGAGTTAAATGGGTGCTTCTCTCAACTATTGCGCTATAAATATATATCCTTTGACGACATCCATACAAGTATTGTGGGTAACATCTTTCACTTTAGTCAACAATTGCACACTTCACTTTTATATTTCCATTCTCTTATCTATCCATGTGATTTCAGCATGCGAGTGTTGTGATAAACATTGCAACAAGTACGATGACTATCTTAGTAGAGTTTTGCAATCAGTTTGAATGTCTCACTAAGTAATTGCTTGTGTGTGATGAATGGAATGTATGTGGGATGTTTGCAGCTAAAGAACATAAGCAAGCTAATTATTTGGCTTTCTAATTTGTGTCTATCCTTAGAAGTTCTTCCAAGGCAAGAGATTGGAGTAGGTTTTGTGGGTATACCTCTTGTAAGCTCTCACAAGACTATAACTCCTCCACTAGGGACACCTAGGGGTTTAAAGGCCTGTTATTCATGCTAAGAGTAACCGTATCCTCACAACATGGAGTTGTTGTATTTAGGATTAATTTTATTTAGTTTGCTCGAGGACTAGAAAAAGCTAAATGTGGGGGAATTTGATAAGTGCATAATTCATATGATTTTGGTGTCCATTCCATACTTGTTATAGCTATTATTCTTGCATGTATTCGTATTATTACCATTGTTTTCTCTTATTTGTCTCTATTAGGTGAATCATCCAAAAATGAGCTACAAAGTGCTGAAAAGAGCTAAGAATAGAAGTATCCAAGCGCCCAAGTCCAAGAGAAGTGAAAGAAGTGCGACGAAAAGGAGCAAAACACACATAATCAAGAGAAGGGACAAATACCGATCTTAACTCATTCAAATTAAAGATTTCTCATCACCATATTTAAGAGACTTGAAAGATAAAGAGAATGCAAAAAGAATGAGGTTATTCCGAGTCCGGATGAAGAAGTTGTGGTCAAAACAGTTTCATTGAAAACCGAAGATAATGCAGTCCGCGAACTGGGTTTGCGGACGGGGTTCGCAGACTTATTTCCGAAAATATCTGCTGGAATTTGAAGTTTTCGGACTGGGTTCGCGCACTTAGCTAATGGGAAACGTGTATTTACTCCTTGGAAGACCTAAGGGCACGTTTGGTTTCGTTAGTTCGTGTTTTCGGGTCGGGTTCCTAAACCTAACTAAATACTTGGAGACCAAGCAATGTAAACCTATAAAAAGGTATTAGGTTATGTAAAATCTCATCTATCATCGAATCTCATATCACAAGTTCTATATCAAAACCTAGGGTTTACCCCTTTAGGGGGAAACCACCATTATTCATCTTCTTTGTAATATGAGTAGCTAAATCCTTTGTTGATTAAGGATGAATTCAATATTCTAAGCGTGAAGCTTTATTAATAATACAAATCTATTGAGAGTTTTCATCATCATCGTTTGTCGTTACTATATCTAGGGTTTATGAGTGATTCTTAGATTGATTTGGAGTGCACGCTAGATTAGTCTATTGATTGTTCTATTGCTAGTAGAAGTTATGAGATAAGTAATCGTCGATTAACTCTCTACACAAGTAGAAATCACGAGACCTTACAGAGGGATTCTGCGGAGCAATCGTGTGTGAAGACAACACCAGCAAGTAAACATTGATCTAAGAGTTTAACTACTGGGATCAACCTAAATTCACAAAGCTTAAGGCGTTCAATTGGATTACACCTTGAGTGATATACTACTTGGTGGTTCGTTGGACATAATCTGGTAGTCGAGAACTTCTGTATCCAGTGATTGAAGGAGTTTTGGGGATAACACTGATCTAGCTGTTATTCTACGGTTGGTGATGAATGGTTCTTACGAAAGATAGATAAGTATATTAATCCAGTTATCGCTTGGTAACAACGAAGGATTCCTTGATCATCCCTTTCGTCTTATTGTCTTTATAATTATCTCACAACCAAAACCCCATTTGTTATTTACTTTATTTTGCTAATACAAATAACCTATCAATTACCCAGCTCTCTGTGGGAACGATCTCTTACTACCGCTATATTACCAGTTAATCAGTGGGAAATATATTTATCAATTTTTTGAGCCTACGAAAGCCCATACAATGCATGAAATGGAAGCTTAGGGTAAAATTGATTGACGCTTGGATATTGGTATTTGGTACCATCCAAGTTATTTCTCATATTAAACCGGCTCAAAAATTTATATCTGTTTGATTGCAGATTGATTTGAGAATTTGAGATATCACTCTTGGGTGTATTTTCCTTGATTGAGTCTGACTATCTAGTTGATTCTCTTGGAAATATATTGAGTTAGTCCATACATATTTATTAAACGAAATATTGGGTGTGGTTGTTAGACCCCCGCTTTTTCAATTGGTATTAGAGCAGGAAAACACGTTTAAGACCTTATAAGTCTGTGTTTGTAGTAATCTGACTCTATGGACAATTGGTATCAGAGCAGGCAAACACGTTCAATTGGTATCCAGCAGGAAAACACGTAGTTCCTACCGACTCCCTGAGAGAGGGCGGTCACGCTCCTTTTAAGACACTAAGCTCCGCGACTAACTTAGACGAGCTCGGAAACAATGATGCTTCATGAACATCGAATATTTTCAGCTGCTTGTTTAAAGCGATGCTTTATATACATTGATTATAAACGATGTTTTATAAATAATGGTTCCACAAATAATTTTGTTATTTGACCTAAAAGCACTATATGCTGCTTTTAGCGGCAAGCCTCACGACTTGACCCATTTACTCGAGACATCAAACATGTTACAAACTGGGGGATACTCACTAGGGTATTTGTCTGGCGGTTTACAGCGTGTGGCATGCAACGCTCCCATTGCGAGAAAGTGTTAGGAAATGACGGACGGTTTATAACAATGAGAATAGTGGGTGAAAGGGTGACCAGTCTTCCCTCATAATGAAAACGTGATGATCACCACCTTTTGCACAACCCCACTTCTCCACTGCCTAACTGCCTCCACTTCGTATGAGATCAGGGTTCTTTCGAACATGACTTGTATAAATAGGATTTCAACCTATTTCAACACAATAGAAGTGACCAACACAAGTATCCAAAAAACACCGAGAACTGATAGCTTACATTTTGCAAGCCAGATTCACATTATGATACAAGTCATAAAACCCCCATACCTTCATAATTCAACATTCTGATCTCAAACACCTTCTTCGCTTCCCTCCCTAAGATCGACCCCTTCTCCTTCACTTTGTGACTGAATTGAATCTGGAACGACCATTTCTTGGTTTAGGCCAGAGTCTTACAGATTGATCTCTCGAATCTAAAAGTACTCTTGTGCAGTACATCTGTTTAGGGTTTGAATTAGTTTCTCATCAACACAATCAAATTTACCAAAAACGGCAGAATCAGTTTTTTACCCCAAAACAGAAGGAATAGACACTCCAAGCAGTTTTAAGATTAATTTTGTTTGCACTAAAAGCAACTTCCTGCAGAAAACTTGCTCTAATTGCAAAAGTGGAAAATTATCTTCAGCGGCAGAAGTCTCAATAGACAAAGTATGTCAACCTCATACTCATATGAGAAAGATTAATAACATTTTCCTTCAGATGTTATTATTGCGGAAACAAAGGTCATCTTGAAAAGATATGTCGTTTTCTTTTGCGGAATGAAAAACTGCATAACATTGTTATTTGGATGTCTAAGGAAGTAATCAAACTGGTTTCTCATATTACTAGTCCTAAATGTCCAACTCTCAGACAAGAAAAGTGATGTGATGACTGATGAGCCAAGTCTTGCATGTAAAGATAACACAGAGGCTTTCTACAATTGTAAAAAGAATTGTGTTATACAAACAAATGACTGCTTTGTTGATCCAAGAGTAAGAAAACTTCTTCAAACTCTTCTTCCGTGACTAAAGAAAGTGTTGAATCAAGAGCTTCAATTGTTCCTGAGTATGTTCATATCAATAATCGTGTTTTGGAACTAAAGACCAGTATAAATATATAGAGTCAAGTGCGGCATTAAGAAGGCAAGGAAGACAGGAACTTCAGGTATCTTTTGTCCTCCTCTTGTAAATTCTCTTGAGACTAACTTTATTGACATTTCTGAAGATTTTCAAGAAAGAAAAAAGGAAAATGTCAATACCCTTGATGAGCTATATGCTCGTCAAATTACAACTTGACTACTTACAAATGTGCATCCTCTTTGAGACCATATGAGGATGCTCATAATTCTCAAGAAGCTCTCCTTATTTACAAAGTGGTCTTTGTTGTATCTGTTTTTCGGTTTAAAAATAAATTGATCATCTTACTGTTGAGCCTTGATCCGGTTAATTATTGCATAATGTAATATAATTGATCAATATCTCTTGAGAAAATTCTCTTTGTTGCTCTCTTTGAAAATTCTCGTTTGTCTCCTTATTGATTGTTAATTTGTTGATTTCAAGAATTAACTTGTGCTCTATTTTTGAGCTAAGTTGTTCTGTCTTTAGATTTTTTTTTTATCAAAATATACTTCTAAAATAGGCTCCATTTGGTTACTCGGTTTTGAACCTGGTTCATAACCATGAACGTTCGTGCACTCGACCCCTACCGAACACAAACGAGTAACCCTAGGGTTTCCCTATGAAAATATCGTATATATATCATGGACTCCTTCTGATATATACTCGTTCGGTAACATTAAGTTTTCTTGAGATTTTTTTGAGTGCACAATGGATGGATGCAAAAAGGATGACAAAGTTGAAGAGGGCAAAGTTATTGAGTTTCACGAGAACCCTGTTTTCACAACCTGCTATCATGAAGTTGATCATGAAAACAAACTTCTAGTTCTTATGTCATCTCAATTGGTGGGAAATCTTCTTCGAGATTATGGGGTTGTACGTGAACAACTTGAAATTGCAAAAAAGAATCTTGAATTTCTGAAAAACGAACTGAAGAAAGCAATTGATGAACTTGTTTTTGTTTGATCTTTGGTTGATGATTATGTCTGAAGACCTTCAGTTTTGTTCTTCTTAGGAGTTACTCACTCTGTCCTAGTTTACTTTCCTAAATTGAGTTTTCTTTTTAGCAAAAGTGTACCAAAAAAATTCTATATTTCCCACTAAAATTTTCTAATTATCAAGAAAGAAATAAAAACTATGATATATAATTAGTATATTAAACAAGTAGTTTGGAAGATTGATGGTGTGTGTGGAAGTAATTTGAATTTCTTTCAAGTTTTTGCAAAATCTAATTTAGGCAAGTAAACTAGGACGAAGGTAGTATATTTTTTTCTAGGAAACTTCTTATGAGAATTCATTCTTATGTTTTAAGAAGTACAACAAGGTTTGGAATAGTCTATATTGTGATTACACATTGCTATTGCCAACGATTTTCATTTTGCAATATTTTTAGATTTATTTATTTAAATTCTAAAGTTTATTTGGAAGATGATTTTGCAGTATTAATCTTTGTTGGTTTTATTAGTTTTATATATTGCAAATAATGTTATGGGATATGTGTGTTTGCGTCCGTGAATTATGATTGTCCAATACATGTCAAAAGTTAAGTCTATTATGTCATTATTCAAATATTGATGGAAGATATGATGAACTTTTGTTAGAATACGGGCATCAACTCAGAACCAATTGGCAATGAGCGGAGAGGCCCTAAGGATTATAAACCGCAGGATCTTATATTGCCCAAACAATGTGGGACTAATAATCTCAACACGCCCCCTTACGTGTAGCCTCGCTGGGTCTAACACGTGGACAATAAATCGGGTGACGCGGAGTAAATGTGCGGTCAAATGACTCGACACAAATAGCCTGCTCTGATACCATGTTAGAATACGGGCATCCAACTCAAAACCAATTGGCGATGAGTGGAGAGGCCCTAAGGATTATAAACCGCATGATCTTATATTGCCCAAACAATGTGGGACTAATAATCTCAACAACTTTTGATTACAAAGATTAAGTCTATGATATCATTATGCAAATATTGATAAATATAGAATGAATGTTTGAATATTCCGCAATATTGATCTTTCCCTGATCCACTTCTATGTGAAAGTATTGTGCAACTTCGTAAGTTCTCTTATGTTGAGCATTTCCGATTAAATTAATCATGGGTTCTCTTGTGGTTAATTTAAGGGTTATTTTGTTTTTGGTACTTAGGTTTTGTCCAGTTTTTGAGTTTGGTTTATCCATCTCGGTGTTTGGTACTTGGAAAAGACGTTGACCCGTGTTGACTCAGTTATACCTTGACTTCTGTTAATGAATTAATAAATAATTTTTAAAAAAATGGTAAAAATGTACTTATTATGTACTTATTAAAATACCCTTTGGGTGTCCTTATTATGTACTTATTAAATGAGTTTACTATAATATCCTTCACTTTCCTAATATTTACATTAGATCCAACGGTTTTAATAAATCCATTTAACTTACGGTCGTGATCTAATAGAACAAACATCTATTAACCCTAACTTTTTCTTTTCCTCTCCTTTTTGTTTATTCCGCCTCCACTGTTGGATAACTTTATATCAAATCAAATTAAATAATTTTAAAAACCAAAATCAAAACATAACCAAGGGATATGATAAGGTTCATGAGATTTGGTGGTTCTGAAAATTTGTTAATGTTTTTCCTATTTTTGCACAGGTAAATCGAAAGATTTTTTATGTTATTGTTAGAGATAAAGCCATGGGTAAATGGAAAGGGCTTTGTTTTCTTGCGTATGAAGATCACAGAAGCCACGACTGCTTTCGTGTCCGGGAGATTAAGAGATGTGATAGTTCTAATAATGTTTTGAGAAGATTATGACAGGGTTTTTCTTTGAATGAAAGAATTAGAAATTGGATTTTCTAGGGTTGAAGCTGTTCTTATCTAAGAATATGAAGACGATTTGGTTTGTTTTTAAGATTAATAAGAAGACAGTGAGAAGAATTGAGATAGAGAGTGATGATGTTGTTGATTTTGGGAAGACTTATGAAGATTAAATTATGGATTCGAGTTTGAATTGGATTATGATGCTGAGAAGTCATTGGAGAATGAAAATTATAGCTGCTGATTTTGAGCAGTAAAAGAAGGAATTGAGAAATCAGTTAAGAAAAACAAGACGCTGGTGTTGTTGATTAAAAGATTGGGTTGCAGCCAGATTTGATTTTGGTTTGTGTGATTTATTTCTGATGGGTATTGGTGCTGGTAGCAGTATTGCAGAGGTGGTTTAAGTGAATTTTCCAGATGGTGCAGGTGAACTTAAGCTGCAAATGGTAGTAAGCTGCTGCTGTAATTTGGATCTCGATTCAATTGAATTTTTATGCTTTAAGAGTTGAAATTTTAGGTTTTGATTTTTGATTTGGGGATCTTGAATGTGTTAATCGATTTCCTGAAACGATTGTGAGATGGGTGATGGTAGGAATTGCTGGGAATGATTTGGTAGTGATTCTATTGGTAGTCTTCTATTGAAGATTGTAACTGAATTTCAAAGGGTTTGATGGCGGTGGTCGTAGTGGTATTGAGAGAGAGAGAGTGGCGGTGGCGGTGATGGGATGGCAAAAGGCGGAGCAAACATTCTAAATATTATAAACTTGACTCCCTTTAAGTTTAAACTGAAGGGTATTATAGTAAATTCAGTCAATTATTAGATTTTATATTAATTTTTAATAAATGCTAAACAGAAGTCAAGATTACTTTCAAGTACCAAACACCAAGCTGGACAAATGTTAGACCAAACTCAAAAGTTGGACAAAACCCGAGTACCAAAAACAAAATAACCCTTAATTTAATTGAGTTTTCTGGATACAAATTCATGTTTCATGTAATTTGTTAATGTCCAAAGAAATCCTTCTTTTCTTGCAAAAGTAAGGTTGCTCTTGTTGTTCTTTCAGGAATGTCATTTTATGGGGGAGAGTTCTTATTTGAACTTGTGCTTAATTGCCAAATCTTTGTGGGGAGTGCGGCTGTGGAATGTTGTAGGAGTTTTCTTGTATCTTTATAAACTCCTTGATGAATACACTAAGTTTCGACTATGTGAAATCATCGAAAAGAAGTTGATATGTTTTCTTTTAGTCATGAAGTATCTCTATGAGAATTTCATTATGATCCCACTAATTTTCGTACCTTTGCCAATTTATATTGACAAAAAGGGGGAGAACTAATGTGTAGTTCACACTACAAATACATATGGTTTACGGATCATTTATGTAAGGGGGAATGGTTTTCATGTGAGATAAAGTATTGACTAAGGGGGAGTGATACATATCACCATAGTATTGTTGTCAAAGTTGTGATACAATTGGGCTTTGATGCTATGTGATAATACTATGACACTGTATAACAGTACAAAAACATCTTGTTTTTATATATTGTTATAGCTACGCATCTTCAACAACTATGATCCTAAGTTGAACAAGTTAAGAACCACATGAGTACTTGGAAGTGACGAAGATTTCGAGTAACGTTGAAGAACCAAGGAAATCAAGCATTTGGATGAGAAGCTACAAAGTTTATTTATTTTGTAATCCATATGTATTTATAGTTTTGTCACTTAAATTGACAAAGGGGAAGATTGTTAGAGCACTGCTCGGTCGAACTCGCAAGCGTTGTTATCTCAAGCTTGTTTGTCAAGTTCTATAAGTCCTGATTTCTAGTATACTTATAGTTAAGTCTCGGATTAGGATAGTAAGTGTAGTTGATCATTAGACTTCACGGCGTTCATCGATTGAAGACGAAGAACTACTAAGGGGAGCTTTTGGAACTTTATCAACAAAAGGTATGTGAAGACTTGAACTCATCTATCACTTAAAAGTCTATCTACTCTATCTCCTATTTGAGACAAAAGTCGTATAACTATATAGACTTCGATTATACACATTTGATATTTCGAGCTGAGTTTAACTCGCTTACATATTTCTCGAAATATGTGTTGGTAAGCTTTCGCTTTAACCAAGCTCATCTTTTATTCTTGACGAAAGTCAAAAGATGATCATGTGAAAATCACCTGGTAACATCTTACATGATTTGCGTGAGATAGTCATTTGATGTAGACTCGGAAGTTTTCGTATTGATCTATTGATCACTTGAAAATTGCTTCGAAGCTAATAGTTTGTGTGAGATGGCTATTCCCGTATTCTAAGAATATTTCAATGATTGAAATGGGAGTTTAGAACAATTAACCATTGATTGGATATAATACAGTATGCGTACTTGTATGCTAACTGTTGCAAGTTATTCCAATTCCGGGAACCATAGTATGCATACGATGCGTACCGGTTTAATAGTTGAACTCCGGGAACTTAGTATGCATACCCGTATGCGTACTGGCTTAACAGTTCATGTTCGAGAATTTAGTATGCGTACCCGTTTTCATACTAATTCAACTGAGGTTGGTCGTGAACGACAGTATGCGTACCCGTTCGCATATTGGCGGACAAACCAAGTCCGGAACTCGAAGTATGCGTACCCGTTTGCATACTTGAGTGGGTTAAGTTCTAAAATCGGTTTATTTGTGAACAAATACATTTATATAATAAGGAATGCAATCTTTTCCAAACCGTGGCTATAATGTTCATGAATTGATTCGAGTGAATCAAAATCGATTTTGCTTCAATTGTGTCTTGTATACTTCTATGAGAATCGTTAGAGCACTGCTCGGTCGAACTAGCATGCGTTGCTATCTCAAGCATGTTGGTCAATGTTAGTGATCAAAACTATAAGTCTTGATTTCTAGTCTACTTATAGCTAACTCTCGGACTAGGATAGAAAGTGTAGTTGAGCTCAAGACTCCATGGCGATCATCATACAAAGAGGAAGAACTACTCATGGAACTGGTGGAACTTCATCGACTAAAAGGTTTGTGGAGACTTGAACTTATCTATCACTCAAAAGTCTATCTACTCTATCTCCTATCTTGATACAAAAGTCGCATTGCTATATAGACTTTGATTATACACATTTTCTATTTCGAGCCGAGTTTATCTCGCTTATCTATGTCTCGAAATATGTGTTCGTAAGCTTTTGCGCTGGCTAAGTTCATCTTTACTAGTGACGAAAGTCATATTGGTTTCAATTATTTGAAAATCGCTTTGACGAAAAATAGCTTGTGAACAACAACTATATAACGTCCTCTAAGAATGTTTCAATGATTGAAATGAGAATTTAGAATATATAACCTTGGAAGGATATAAAACATTGTGTGGTAACACATAAGTGTGTAAATCCTTATTCCTTGAACCAAAGTATGCATACTTTGATGCTCGGGAAAACCGGAACTAAAATCCGCGTACCAGTACGCACACTGTCGGAAGTTCACGTCCCGTGAATTTCTGCTGGAGTTTGTGAACTGCAAACAAACTTATTCCGAGTACTTAAGTCCGTGTACCAGTAGGCGTACTTAAGTTGGTTATTTTCTAAAAACGGTTATTCGTGAACTTAAACTTATATAAACTAAGGAATGCTTACTTGCAAACCGTGGCTATAAAGTTCATGAATTGAATCGAGTAAATCAAATCGTTTTTGCTTCGATTGTGTCTTGTACACTTCTATAAGATCTAAGCAATTGAACAACTCTCTAACTAGTTCATTTGAGTCATTTGAACTAGTTGTGGTAAAGAAGAATATGGTTGATATGAAAGTGCTCATATGGCTAACCATTTGGTTAACTACTGTTGAACTAACTAAGTGTACATGTTTGGGTACAGTTACACAAACCTAAATAAACGTGCATTTCATTTGTGTGTAACATGCTCAGTTTCGATCTAATGGTTGAAAGATATTAGCTTGAATCTAATCAGGTTTTCATCTAACGGTGAATATTGAATGTTTTGTTACTAAGCTAACATTAATTGCAAACCCTGATGGGAAAGTCTATATAAAGGAGAACTCTAGTAACTGGGAAACCTAATCCCCACACCTTTTGTGTGATACTAGTTGTATTAGCTAGAGTCGGTTCTACTTTAACCTTAGGTTTCTTCTCGAGACCCTGTAGGTTAACGACTTGAAGACTTCATTGGGATTGTGAAGCCAGACCCAACTATTTTCTTTGTAGTTGTGTGATCTGATATTGTTGTTTCTATCGTGTTTGAGCACAATCGTAAGATTGGATTGAGATTGATTTCTCCGACAAGCAAGATATAAAAGAAGTCACAAACACCTTCGTCTCATCGTTTTTGATTCCGCAATATCTTCTGTCGCTAGTCGATTAATATTATTGTGAGGTGATTGATAATTCTAGGCTGTTCTCCAAGAATATAAGTCCGGGTTATCAATTGGTTCATGTTCATCTTGATTTATCAAAAGACGGAACAAAAACTCGTAGGTATTTCTGTGGGAGACAGATTTATCTATTACCGTAGACTTTTCTGTGTGATACATATTTCTTTATTAAAGTCTTCGACTTTGGGTCGTAACAACTCTTAGTTGTGGGTGAGATCAGCTAAGGGAATCAAGTGCGTAGTATCCTGTTGGGATCAGAGACGTAAGGAGCGCAACTGTACCTTGGATCAATTTGATATTGATTGGGGTTCAACTACAGTCCAGACTGAAGTTAGTTTGTAGTAGGCTAGTGTCTGTAGCGGCTTAATACAGTGTGTGTTCAATCTGGACTAGGTCCCAGGGTTTATCTGCATTTGCGGTTTCCTCGTTAACAAAACTTCTGTGTCTGTGTTATTTTTTTTCCGCAGTATATTTTATTATATAATTGAAATATCACTGGTTGTGCGTTGAATCGATCAATTGGGAAATCCAACCTTTGGTTGTTGATTGAAATTGATTGATCCTTGAACATTGGTTTTTGGTACCGTTCAAGTGATTTCTCTTGTATTCAATTAGAACCGCAGATTTATATTTGCTTGAGTAAGTATTGAATCGAGGAAGTGAGATATAACTCTTTGATATACTTTTATTAAGATTGAGTCTGACTGTCTAGTTGATTCTCTTAAAAATATATTGGAGTTTGTCCATATAGATTGTTAAGCGAAATATTGGGTGTGGTTATTAGACCCCCGCTTTTTCAATTGGTATCAGAGCAGGCAAACAAGTTTAAAGACCTTACTAGTATGTGTTTGTAACGATCTGACTCTATTGACGATAAGAATATCTCAGATAACGCAACATCAACTCAGAGTCATCCTTGTGAACTTTAAAGTCCTGAAGCTTCTAAGAAAAACTCTGTTTCTGGTCCTTTGACTGAATCTGCATTTAACTGGGAAAAATCTCTTGATGAACAGTTGGATGATCTTTCAGATAACAGTGATTCAGAAGGAGGACAAAGTATTGATGAAGGAGTCTCTCAATATATCAAGCTTTTTGACCATGCTTTGAAACAAAAGAAGTCAACTACTTGCTTGAGTAAATACATGGCACCTCTCTGTCAAGAAAACAGAAAACTGAGAAAACTCTTTAAAGGGTATGATTGTGGATATAAATTTTACAATTTATTGTTAAAGATCGAGAAGAAGAAGTACTCTAAAAGGGTCTGAATGTAATAATCTTCTTCGAAATCTCTTTCTGTTGAAAGAAAGACTTGCAGAATCTGAAGCAAGATATGACTCTCAACAAAAATGTTTCAATGACAGAGAACTCAGTCTTCTTGCCAAAGAAAAATACTTGGAGACTGACCCCGCTCCTGCTCTTGATAAAGTGAAATCACTGGAAGAGAGTGTGAGTAGATTCAATTCTACCTCTACAAAATGATCTTCTGTGCTTGGAGCATGTAAAGTACATCGTGATACACGTGGTCTAGGCTATAAAGGAAAGACGCTCCAGAAACTAGTAAGATCAATTTTATTAAAGCTAATGATAACTCTTCATGTGAAAAAACTCTTGCAGCTAGTAAAGTTTCTAGAAACAAGGATTTTTCTACTCACACAAGAACAATGAAGAACAAGTCCTTTAACTGCTATTATTTCGGAAATAAAGGACATCCTCAACGAAGATGTCGTTTTCGACTAAGGAATGAAAAACTTCACAATATTCTTGCATGGATGTCTAAAGAAGTTATTAAACCTGTTTCTCATCTTGTTGGAGTAAAAGGAATTGTCTGTAATCAAGAGAAATACTGTGATAATACATTTCTTGATTGTGATTTTGAGACTAAAAACGCCTACAATAGTAGAAGGAAGAACGGAAGAAGGACAAATGACTTCTTAAATAACTTTGAGAAGAGAAAAAGGCATAGGAGAAAGAAGGAAAGGTTAAATTCTTTTTCTCTCTCTGAAAAAGACTCCAAACCCAAGATGCATGCTCCAGATTTCGTTCATATCAATAATCGAGCCTTAGAACTTAAGGTCAGCATAAACAGACTCAAACGGAGCATCAAAAAGGCAAGGAAAGCAGCTGTTTCAGGTATCTCTCTTTCCCCTCTAGTGAAAACTCCTTCAACTAATTCTAGTGATTTTTCTATAAATCCTTATGAAGGAAAGAGAGAGGAAGTCAATATTGTTGATGAGCAAAATGCTCATCCAATTACAACATGACTGCTCAATGTAGCATCCTTCGTGTAATTGTGGAAGGATGATTTTAATTCTCAAGAAGTTTGTGTCTTGAGAAAGTAGTCGTGGTTGTATATTAATTTTCTTCTTTTCGATGATCTTAAAAGCTTGTGAGCCTCGCTCCAGTTCTTTTCTTATGAAAATAATTCTAATCATTCTCTTTTGAGAAAAATTCCCTGTTTGATTGTCCTTCCTTCGAGTAGTTGTTGTCTTTCAATAATTATTCTTTTGGTTTAAGATTATCATCCTTTGTTTAGAATGACTCTTGAGTCTTTCAAGATTAAGTCTAAACTTGGCTCCACTATTCTCTTGGTCTCATACCAGGATTATGACCATAAGTGCACGAACACCTGACCCACACAGACGTATAAGAGTTTCCCTAGGGTTTTCTATAAACTCTCTTATATATACATATGTGTCATGACTCCCTCTTGATACATATTCGTTTCGTAAGGTCAAAAAGTTTTATGAATTTTGGTGTGCACAATGGTTGGAAGCAACAAAGATGACGAAAAGGGCAAGACTATCGAGTTTCACAATAATCCTGTTTTCATAACATGCTATCATGTTGTTGATCATGAAAACAAACTACCAGTTCAGATGTCATCACAACCGGTAGAATATCTTCTTCGAGATTTTGAGGTCGTACGTGAACAACTCGGAATTGCAACAAGGAATCTTGGTTTTCTAAAAAACGAACTGAAGAAAGTAACTAATGAGCTAGTCCTTGTTCAATCTCTAGTTGTTGGCCGCGGTTAACGTTTTGTTAAATCATGTTCTCTAAGAGTTATTTTGTCTAGTAAATCTTCTTATGAGAATTTTATTCTTGTGTTTTTAGGAAGAACAACTAGTTTTTGGAATAGCCATTATTGTGATTACGCATATCTATGTCCAATGTTTTCATCTTCATTGTTTTAGGTTATTTGTTTAAATTCTAAAATTGTTTGGAAGATGATTTTTGCAGTTTTAATGTTTATGGTTTTATATATTGCAATTTGTTATGGGATATGTGTGTTTGCGTCCGTGAACTATGATTGTCCCATACCTTGTCAAAAGTTAAGTCTTTCGTATGTCGATATGCATGTATTGATAAAAGAATGAATGCATTTTTGACATTACAAAAGTTAAAGCCTTTTATGTTATATTTTGATGGAAGAAAGGATAAAACTTTTGTTTACGAGGATTATGTTTATTGTATGTCATTGTGCAAATAGTGATGGAAAATAGGATGAATCCTTGTCTATTCCGCAGTATTGATCTTCCCTGATCCATATTTTTTATGTATATACTGTGCAGCTCCGTAAGTTCTTTTATGTTGAGCATTTCCGATTAAATTAATCATGGGTTTTCTTGTGGTTAATTTAATTGAGTATTTTTGGATTCAAATTCATATTCATATGTGATTTGGTATGTCCAAAGTGAAAAAGCGGGGGTACAACAACCACACCCAATATTTCGATTAGCAATCTGTATGCACCAACTCCAATATACTTTCAAGAGAATCAACTAGACTCAATCTTAATAAAGTATATCAAACATTTATATCTCTCTTTCTAGATTCAATTCTTACTCAAGCAAATAGAAATCTGCGAGTCTAATTGAATACAAGAGAAATCACTTGAACGGTACCAAAAACCAATGTTCAAGGATCAACCAAATTCAGTCAACAACCGAAGGTCGGATTTCCCAATTGATTGATTCAAACGCACAACATGTGATATTTAAATTATATAACAAAATATAATGTGGAATAAAAATAACACAGATACCAGAAGTTTTGTTAACGAGGAAACCACAACTGCATAAAAACCACGGGACCTAGTCCAGATTGAACACACACTGTATTAAGCCGCTACAGACACTAGCCTACTACAAACTAACTTCGGTCTGGACTGTAGTTGAACCCCAATCAATTTCACACTGATCCAAAGTACAGTTGCGCTCCTTGCGTCTATGATCCCAGCAGGATACTACGCACTTGATTCCCTTAGCTGATCTCACCCACAACTAAGAGTTGCTACGACCCAAAGTCAAAGACTTTAATAAACAAATTTGTATCACACAGAAAAGTCTACGGTAATAGATAAATATGTCTCCCACGGAACATGAACCAATTGATAACCCGGACTTATATTTCGGAAGAACAGCCTAGTATTATCAATCACCTCACAATAATCTTAATCGACGCGGTGATAGAAGATATTGTGGAATCACAAACGATGAGACGGAGATGTTTGTGATTACTTTTATATCTTGCCTATCAGAGATATAAATCTCAAACCAATCGTTACGATTGTGCTCAATACGATAGAAACAGCAAGATCATATCACACAACTACAAGAAAGTAGTATCGGTCTGGCTTCACAATCCCAATGAAGTCTTAAAGTCGTTAACGTACAGGGTCTCGGTAGAAACCTAAGGTTAAAGGAGAGTCGACTCTAGATTATACAACTAATACCACACATGAGGTGTGGGGGATTAGGTTTCCCAGTTGCTAGAGTTCTCCCTTATATAGTCTTTCAAATCAGGGTTTGCAATCAATGTTGGCTTAGTAACAAAGCATTCAATATTCACCGTTAGATGAAAACCTGATTAGATTCAAGATAGTATCTTTCAACCGTTAGATCGAAAACTTTTCTTGTTACACACAAATGAAATGCACGTTTTAGGTTTGTGTAACCGTACCCAAACATGTACATTTGTTGGTTCAACAATAGTTAACCAAATGGTTAGCCATATGAGTTCAAATGACTAAAATGAACTAGTTAGAGAGTTGTTCAATTGCTTAGATCTTATAGAAGTATACAAGACACAATCGAAGCAAAAACGATTTGATTCACTCAAATCGATTCATGAACTTTATAGCCACGGTTGCAAACTTGCATTCCTTAGTTAATATAAGTATAAGTTCACGAATAATCATTTTTAGAAAATAACCAACCTAAGTACGCGGACTAGGTACGCGGACTTAATTACCCGGAATAAGTTTGTAAAAGTTTACAAACTCTAGCAGATTTTCTCAGGAAGAGAACCTCCGACAGTACGCGGACTGGGTACGCGGATTGGTTCGCGGAGTGGGTACGCGGACTGGTTCGCGGACTCTGTTCCGGTTTTCCTGAGCAGCAAAGTACGCATACTTTGGTTCAAGGAATAAGGACTTATACATGTAATTGTTTCAACACAATGCTTATATCCAACCGTGGTTATATAATATAAACTCTCATTTCAATCATTGAAACATTCTTAGAGGACGTTATATAGTTGTTATTCACAAACCATTTTTCGTCAAAGCCATTTTTAAGTCCTTATTCCTAAAAAGCATGCTGCTTTCTGGCAATGAACTTAAAAGGACTCTGTGTCAACACATAGAATTCAATCAATATCCCTGACTAACTTGCAGAAGTTAGGGTTTTGCGCCTCGCGAAGTATATCAAACCTTGCTTGTCGAAATTAAACCTAGGAAAATTAGGTAATTAATCCGCCATGGATTAGCAGGTGCAAAAGCTTGCTCAGAACCAGAAAACAGGGATCCGCAACAGAAAAAGGAGGCGTGGCCATGCCTTAGGCCAACTGGCGCCACTTGCCATTGGCCACGCCCCTTCCTAAACCGGCTATATTTCTCTCGACCAATCGTGTCGCCTCAAATTAGCCACGCGCACATAAGTTGTGGCTGGGCCCAAACTTGACGGCACCACTTCCCATCGACCAATCAAGTCGTTCTAAAGCCTCCACACTCTCACCATAAGTGTAGCCACGCCCATGATTGGTCGACCCTCTTTTTATCGACCAATCAGGTCGCTCTAAAGCCGCCACACTTTCACCAGAAGTGTAGGCGCGCCTTATGTTTGGCCGGCCCCTTTCCTTGGACAATCAAGTCGCTCTAAACTTGCCACCATACATTAAAGGTCAAACGCACCCTACCGCGCCACCATACTAACTGGCAAGCCAAACGCGCCTTACCACAACAACATATTGATCGACATGCCACTCCGCCGCGTAGCATGCCACTTTAGCCTTGGCCACGCCGCCAAGCCCTAATTCTTACAACGACGCCAAATCCTAGCCTTGGCAACGGCGCCAAGCCCTAATTCTTACCACGGCGCCAAATCCTAGCCATGGCCACGCCCGCCAAGCCCTAATTTTACCACGACGCCAAATCATAGCCTTGGCCACGCCGCCAAGCCCTAATTTTACCACGACGCCAAATCCTAGCCTTGGCCACGCCGCCAAGCCCTAATTTTACCGCGGCGCCGAATCCTAGCCTTGGCCATGCCGCCAAGCCCCAATTTTGGCCACGGAGCCAAATATTAGCTTTGGCCATGCTACAACGCCACAGGCGTGGCCATGCCACAACGCCACTGGCATGCCGTCGTGCCACGGATACTAGCATGCCGCTATGCCACGTCTACTAGCATGTCTCTATGCCCCGGCTACTAGCATACCTCCATGTCAAGGCTACGCCACTGGCATGCCGTCATGCCACGGCTACTAGCATGCCGCTATGTCGCGGCTACTAGCATGTCCCTATGCCGCGACTACGCCAATGGCATGCCACTAGCATGCCGTTATGCAATGGCTCCACCAGGCGCTACTATGCCAATGGAGTCACTTCGCTATACAACAAGATGCGGCCATATCAATGGCCACTCTTCCTCATGAGATGCAATCTCATCCATCCAAGTTCGCCACTGAACTGACGGACTTGCGGCAAGCCACATGCAACCCGCTATGCCACGGCTACGCCAGGTGCCACTATGCTAATGGCCCCACTTTGCTACACAACAAAGATGTGGCCATAATCAACGGCTACCCTTCCTCATGAGATATAATCTCAGCCATTAAAGTTCGCCACCAAACTGACGTACTTGTGGCAAGTCTTAGGTGGCCGACCAAGGCAAGCCTAATAGCATCACATGTTATTTTCCTATGGAAAAGTATATTGACTTTGACTTGCCACACATAACAACCTGCTACACGTTTTCTACGAAAACACTCGAGACATCAAACATGTCACAAACTGAGGGATACTCATCAGGGTATTTGTCTGGCGGTTTACAGCGTGCGGCGTGCAATGCGCCCGTTACAAGAAAGTGTCATGAAGTAGGACAATTAGTGGTGGTGAAAAGTAGCGGTGTAAGCAATTCATTACCTTCATCATGGAAGCGTAATGACTGACGGTTACATGAATTCACTTCCCTCATCATGGAAGCATAACGTTTGACGGTTACACGTTGCTCTATTCTTCCACCACCCAATCGTTTCCACTTCCTACGAGACCAGGTTACGTTTCAATATGACTTGTATAAATAGGCTTCACCTATTTTCACCAAAGAACAAGTTTTGTTCGGCAACAATACAGTATCTAGAAATCACCTGGTAGCTTTCCATTCTGATAGCCAGTTCTACTTTCAGATACAAGTCATAAACAACCATACCTTCAGAATCAACGATTCTGGTCTCAACACTCTCTTCGCTTCCCTCCCTAAGACCAACCATTCTCCTTCACTTTGTGACCGAAGCAAGCCTGGAACGGTCATTTCTTGGTTTTGGCCAGGATTGTACAGATTGATCTCTCGAATCAAAAGTACTCCCGTGCAGTGCATTGTTTTGGGTTTAGATTCGTTTCTCATCCACACACCCGAAATTACCAAAATCAGCAGAAGTGGTTTTCACCCACAAATAATTGGCGACCATAGTGGGAGATTAATCTCTCGGTTGCAATACCAATTTCTAATTTCCAATTTCATTATTCCAATCCCAATTTCAAGATGGTAGAGCTCAGGTCCGGGTCAGCAACAAGCCCCGAAAACACTAGCGTGAAATTATTCTCGGTGTTGGTGTTCCTTCCAGTAGCGTTAATACGCCACCTCTCAACACCAGCAGCACGGAGAATGTTCCTTCAGGCGTTACACCTTCGGTCACCAGAGCCAGAGCCGCTGCCGTGGAAAATATTCCTTCAGGTGTTACACCTCCAGTCACCAGAGCCAGGGCCGCTGCTGTCCCCCCCCAACATTTCTTCAAACGTGACATCTCTAACCGTCACCAGAGCCGCTGCTACTCCACCGTCAGTACGAGAGACTGGGGGAGCCAGAGTGAGCCGACCCCATATTACCATTGCTGATTTGATGGAAAGACAGGAAGTTCTTGCTAGGGCTCAGACGGACATGGCTTCGACTCAGAAAGAGGTGCTTCTTTTCCTCAAGACACTAACGGAGCGGCTACCACAGGAACCACGCCAACCATAGCCAATAAGGAACACCTTCAATACTCCTGGCATCGGTGCCTCAGCAAGGCGCACCTTTGTAGGTTAAGAGACTCGTTCAGGAGCTCCAACGGAGAGGAATCAGCCGTCTAATTTTGTCACACGAGAATATTTGGAACAACTTCTTTAATGCCGGGACAAAAGTGATTCTGCAGACATGCATCAACATCAACTCCCGTATCCTCATGAAATACAAAGAATTCCTCTTCCGAGAGGGTACTCTTCACCTCAGTTCTCCTTGTATGACGGCACCGATAATGCGCGTGAACATGTCTCTCAATTTTTGGAATCCTTGGGCGAGCACGAATATAACCATGTTCTCCATTTGAGAGAGTTTTCGAAGTCACTTACCGAAAGACCATACACCTGGTACAACAACATTGCACCAAACAACATACCCAACTGGGGTGACATGATTACGACTTTCTACAATAAGTACTTCTTCGTGTCTGAGCAAATTACCTTCTCAGATTTAGGGAGAATGTTTCAACGAAACAATGAACATCCAAATGATTATGTCAAAAGATTCAGGATTCAAGCGCTGGACTGTCACGACCCAAATGTGACCGAACAACAATTAGTAGATTCTTGCATCAATGGTATGGTTCCCATCTACCGTGCCTTACTGGAGAATCTATGATTCCATAAGTTCTCTGAACTCCATGAGGCTTTTAAACGGTCGGCCACAACAGCACCAGCATTGTTGGAAAGAACCAGGCCATCCAAGGTTGAAGACGCACGAGAAACTCGAGGAAACAGATGCCTCATCAACAAGCAGTATAACACTGGCCCCTCTGTGAGCGCGCTAAGTGAAAGAGGAAAAAGGTATGCCCGACGGCAGAACAGCAATCCAAGCGCACAATGCCAACACATCAGGCGTCTCCACCACGAAAGACCGCAGCTAAGGTTCTTGCGGGGCATCGAGAAGCCGGAGAAAATACCTTGGGTTTCCCGTTCCCAATCGAAGAGGTAATTGAACTCTTGGAAGCATGGATTCAAGATGATGCCATCAGGCTACCCCCTATGAGGCGCCCACCAACTAAAGAGGAAATGGTAAATCCTAAGTATTGCCGCTACCACAGATTTGTCCATCACCCGACCAATGACTGCAATAAGCTAAAGCGTATTTTCAGAGAAAATGTGGAGGCAGGGGAACTTCAACTGGGAAATGAGGGAGTTCACAAAGATCCTCTTCCAGTCAGGAGTTGCATGCTCTCTGGGGACTCTATTCATGAAACCGTGCAATCCATCATGGAGCATGTATGCGAGATTCTCTATTTCTCCAAGGCGCAACGTCAAGATATATTTACATCTCTCAATCGAGTTGTGTCGGGCAAGCGACTTCTTCCTACTGAAGAAACCACGCCAAGACCCCAAACAATCTTGGGAAGCGGTGCTGGAAAATACAACTTGGGACTGCGACCATGGTTTATCTGAGGGACGCCGATCTCGACAAAACATTGATCGACGCGGCCTCTGACTTCAACATCGTTACTATCAAAACTCTGAGAGCTGCGGGAATTTCGAAGCAGGAGGCTACCCGTTCCCCAATCATGGTCAAAAATTTGGAAGGAGAAGCAATAAACTCATATGGCTACATCAATCTTGAAATTAAGGTGGGAGACGTTCTAACACATGGAAAATTCCATATTGTCAAAGAACTCTCAAATTACGACATGATTCTGGGGCGCTCATGGGTACATGGAAACAAAGCGAAATTGGGAGTATCCCCTCTGCCGGTGTCGATACCCGAAAGAATTTCCAACAAGCCGTCCAACTTTGAAGATTACATGTTGCCGTATCAACAACTTACCAATGTAACTCAATTACCTGGAGAAAGCCCGTCAATGTTCATCTGCAGATTCCAAACACAAGTAAGTCTGGTTAAACAATCCTTTATGTACCCAGTCGCTTCTCCTCTCGGCCAGGCATGGGGACTCGGTCCAGTTATTAACCCGGGCATCATTAAGAGATGTGAATGGGATGTTGCGCCTTTCAAGTTCTTTGTCAAAAATTTGGAAGCCGCGGCAGTCAAAGATGACGAGCTCAAAAATCAAGTGGTTGCACAACGCCCAAACCCGTTTCAAATTGGAGATATGGTAGCCAAGACGACCTCGTTTCAAGTTGGAAAATGTAACAGTGAGGATAGCCGCTCAACCTGATTCGCCAAAAGAAAAGGAAGACGAGTCGTATCTGGTGGCAGATGTTATCTTAGGTGGCTACTGCAAACTCATCAATGCCGAAAAATTGGAAGGTGTGACGATTCATTCGCGATGCCTCAAGCCCTTCAATACCTAAAACCATGTGCTACTTTCCCCTCCAGCGTTCTCCTTTCAATATTTCCTTCAGCAATTTCCCCTTTCATGCGATGTTTGTAACTTCTCTAAAGTGATTGCACTGCTTGCATTTATGAGTAGAGTTTTCAATTTCAATCAAAGAACATCTTCCCTTAAAAAGTTTTCCTAGACCATCTTAAAGGAAAAATACCAAGTAAACCCAAACTCTCACAGAGTCATTACCCGTCGATTGAAAACCAGAGAAATCAAACCCCCACAAAATGTCTTATTCATAAAATACCGAAGAAAAGAATAATGCAAGAAATAAGATCATCAAGCAGCGGCGCAAACACTTTTCCTCAAGAATCTCTAGCCACGACTTTCACCTGACGGGTTTCTCTATTTCTATCATGACGTGTTATCCAGCTTGTGGCAGCTCGCACTTCTACGCACTCAGGCGGCATGCCACAGAAGCCCTGGATAATTTGCAAGGGAAAATCCAATAAAAAGAAATGGTTCTTCACAAAAGGGGTTTTGCTAGGTTTCTTCCAGAAGGTTTTATTCATTCAATCACAGATATGAAAGCAAGATAAACGAAGGAATGATACTCGGTGAGACATGGCTTCAGCCGCACACAAAAAAAAAAAAAACTGAAGTACCAAAAAAAATCTACGAGCTACGAAAAGATTGTTTTCTCTACGGAAGGAAATCGCAAAATGGTGGAAAACCAGTTGTCAATGACGAACACCTTGGTCAATGACGCCTCCATCAGAGCTTTTTCAATCACTTGCCCCAGCACCTTTTCCGACAGCAAACATTCCATCCAGAAGCTATCTCAGCAGCAGCTTCAGCATCCCATCCAGAAGTCGTTTCAGCTTCAACATCCCATCCGGAATCCGCTTCAACAACAGTTCCAGCATACATCCCCACAGCTTCTCCAACGACTCCAACATATGCTTCCACCGTCTCACCATCTGCCTCGACAACATTCTTAGTGGGCGCTTCGATTTCCTCAACAGCAGTTTCGGCATCCACTTCAGATTCTGTTTCAGTCTCGCAAACCATAGCCTCTTGGGAATGCTCTGGTTCGTCCACCTCAGAATCGAGGATTACGATACCATTATGGATAGTGTAATTAAACTGGCTCTCGTCTAGAAGCTTCTTGGACTCAGTCCTTCGCCGTTTCAATCGAGAGGCGAATCGTTCAGCCCTGGCACTGGGTTGTGGAGAAGCTTCATCACGTTGATATTTCCCGACCTGCTGGGATACTTCATCACGTCTCCACTTCTCCTCCATGTCAATCAAAGCCATGAAAGCCTGGGTACGCACCCGCACGATGCGTAGATGGGTGAGGGACATGCCTTGTATAATCCGGTCGGCTGCATGGAACAAAGGGTTGATTTGGTTTAATATCTCCTCATGTGAAGAAAACCTAGGTTCGTCACTTCAAAAAATTTCTTCGAAGAGTCAGAGGTATGATCATCACCGGAAGATCCCATTGTGCACCACAATTTTTTTTTTATTATGTCTGCATCGGTAATCTACATGATGAACAACACAAAATGGAGAACTACGATAAAAGACAAGAGACGATACCTGTGAAGAATATGGGTGCAATTCTATGATGATCTATACGAAAGAAAGAATAATTGGCTCACCTGGACTGCTGACGGAAAGAGGCTTGCCGGTACAGAGATAAAACCAATGATACGAAAATAAAAGGGTGGACAATATCTTTTATATACATTGTATTTTGAAGTTTGAGTAGAAATTTTTTTCTTCTTTCGGGTCATGCACTCCATTCTGTGACCTAGACAAAGAAGCGCCTTTTTCACCGCTCAAAGCAGCGCAATCGCCGCCCGCTCCACAACCTAGCAAGTAATGTCATGACTCCAGCACTCAGTGATTAAAGCCGCACTATCTCTGCCCATTCTATGAGAAACGCCGGCTCTATATTCACTGTTTGGTAGCCAAAGTTCAAAGTGTTGTTTCCACCATCTCCACTAGCCAAAGCGGCGCCATCTTGGCCATTCAATGCAGCACCATCCATCATGCCACGGACGTAGCCAAGCCAGAAGCACCACGCCCGTGCCAGAAGTTTGCGTCCAAGCCAGTAGCGCCATCAACCACTCCAAGCTAGCCGCGCCATCTACCTTCCCTACCAACTAACGCCCGTTTCGTGGGCCAAGTTGCAATGTCACCTCTACCCATCAATAGCTGAAGTCTTAGCATCGATGCCAACACCCTATGGCCAAGTCAGGATTATGCAGAGCAGCCAACACAGGGATCACGGATTCCTCATGCCTTCCGTTAAAGTTTAGTTGAATCTCCTCGGCAATCTCTTCACGTCTTGACCTTTCGATTTTACTCTTGTCCGTCACCATCTCATGCTTACCCCGCAACAATGCCACTGTTACGTGCTAAGCATGGGACTTAATGTTGATGGTGGTTTTAAGTTTAGGGATGAAATAGTAAAACCTTGCATCTGATGTGACGTCACTCTGTAAGGAAACGGTGCCATGAGTGCTAACCTCTCCACCGGCATATTTATTGAGCCGTTCAATATACTTACATGAAATTTATCCACACTGGCGAATGTAGTAACCATCCCAGATGTTCTGAAAAATTCGGCACCTCGCCTATATTCACTTAATATAAGTTCCTTTGAATGCCTTCTATGCTATGTTCTCCGGCTGAACCCTTAATGTTGATATGGAATGACGATTTGTGTTCACTCGCAGCAGAGTAGCACGAATTTCCAAATATCAAGGATAAGGTATTTGCATAAGGTATTCAATCAGAAAAAGCATTCTGCTCTCTGGAAATGAACTTAAAAGAACTCTGTGTCAACACATAGAATTCAATCAATTTCCCTGACTAACTTGCAGAAGTTAGGGTTTTGCGCCTCCAGCAATATATCAGACCTTGCTTGTCGAAATTAAACCTAAGCAAACTAGGTAATTAATCCGCCATGGATTAGCAGGTGCAAAAGCTTGCTCAGAATAAGAAAACAGGGAGCCGCAACAGCAAAAGGAGGCGTGGCCATGCCTTAGGCCAGCTGGCGCCACTTGCCATTGGCCACGCCCCTTCCTAAACCGGCCCTATTTCTCTCGACCAATCGTGTCGCCTCAAATTAGCCACGCGCACATATGTTGTGGCTGGGCCCATACTTGTCGGCCCCACTTTTCATCGACCAATCAGGTCGCTCTAAATCCGCCACACTCTCATTAGAAGTGTAGCCACGCCCATGCTTGGCCGGACCTCTTTTTATCGACCAATCAGGTCGCTCTAAAGCCGCCACACTTTCACCAGAAGTGCAGCCGCGCGTTATGTTTGGCCGGCCCCTTTCCTTGGCCAATCAAGTCGCTCTAAACTTGCCACCATACATTAAAGGCCAAACGCACCCTGCCGCGCCACCATACTAACTGTCAAGCCAAATGCGCCTGACCACAACAACATATTGATCGGCATGCCAACATGCCACTATGCCGCGTAGCATGCCACTTTAGCCTTGGCCACGCCGCCAAGCCCTAATTCTTACGACGACGCCAAATCCTAGCCTTGGTCATGCCGCCAAGCCTTAATTCTTACCACGACGCCAAATCCTAGCCTTGGCCACGTCGCCAAGCCCTAATTCTTACCACGACGCCAAATCATAGCCTTGGCCATGCCACCATGCCCTAATTTTACCAAGACGCCAAATCCTAGCCTTGGCCACGCCGCCAAGCCCAAATTTTACCACGACGCCAAATCCTAGCCTTGGCCACGCCGTCAAGTCCTAATTCTTACCACGACGCCAAATCCTAGCCCTGGCCATGCCGCCAAGCCCTAATTTTACCACGGCGCCGAATCCTAGCCTTGGACACGCCGCCAAGCCCCAATTTTGGTCATGGAGCCAAATCTTAGCTTTGGCCATGTTACAACGCCACTGGCATGCCGCCGTGCCACGGCTACTAGCATGCCGCTATGCCACGAATACTATCATGACGCCATGTCACGGCTATGCCACTGGCATACCGTCATGCCACGGCTACTAGCATGCTGCTATGCCGTGGCTACGCCATTGGCATGCCATTATGCCATGGCTACGCCACTGGCATCCCACTAGCATGCCGCTATGCCATGGCTCCACCTGGCGCTAGTATGCCAATGGCGTCACTTCTCTATACAACAAGATGCGGCCATAATCAATGGCCACTCTTCCTCATGAGATGCAATCTCAGACATCTAAGTTCATCACTGAACTGACGGACTTGCGGAAGCCACAGGCAACCCGCTACGCCACGGCTACGCCAGGGGCCACTATGCTAATGGCGCCACTTTGATACACAACAAAGATGTGTCCATAATCAATGGATACCCTTCCTCATGAGATGTAATCTCAGCCATTCAAGTTCGCCACCAAACTGACAGACTTGTGGTAAGTTTTAGGCGTCCGACCAAGGCAAGCCTAATAGCATCACATGCTATTTTCCCATGGCAAAGTCTCTTGACTTTTACTTGCCACATATAACAACCTGCTACACGTTTTCCACGAAAACACTCGAGACATCAAACATGTCACAAACTGGGGGATACTCATCAGGGTATTGGTCTGGCGGTTTACAACGTGCGGCGTGCAATGCACCCGTTACAAGAAAGTGTCATGAAGTAAGATAATTAGTGGTGGTGAAAAGTAACGGTGTAAACAATTCATTACCTTCATCATGGAAGCGTAATGACTGACTGTTACACGAATTCACTTCCCTCATCATGGAAGCATAACGTCTGACGGTTACACGTTACTCTATTCTTCCACCACTCAATCGTTTCCACTTCCTACGAGACCAGGGTATGTTTCAATATGACTTGTATAAATAGGCTTCACCTATTTTCACCAAAGAAAAAGTTTTGGTCGGCAACAATACGGTATCTAGAAATCACCTGGTAGTTTTCCATTCTGCTAGCAAGTTATACTTTCAGATACAAGTCATAAACAACCACACCTTCAGAATCAACGATTCTTGTCTCAACACTCTCTTCGCTTCCCTCCCTAAGACCAACCCTTCTCCTTCACTTTGTGAGCGAAGCAATCCTGGATCGACCATTTCTTGGTTTAGGCCAGGAATGTACAAATTGATCTCTCGAATCAAAAGTACTCTCGTGCAGTGCATTGTTTAGGGTTTAGATTCGTTTCTCATCCACACACCCGAAATTACCAAAATCAGCAGAAGCGGTTTTCACCCACAAACAAGGGGTTATCTTGTATCTTTATAAACTCCTTGATGAAAGCATCTAGCTTCGGCTATATGATTGCATCTCAAAATTTGATATGTGCTTTCTTATGGTCATGAAATTTCTCTATGGAAAATTTCATTAGGATCCCACTAGGTTTCGTACCTTTGCCAATTTTATTGACAAAAATGGGGAGAATTAATGTGTAGTTCAAACTACAAATACATATGGTTTTCGGATCATTATGTGAGGGGGAGTGTTTTCCATGTGAGATGGAGTATTGACTAAGGGGGAGTGATACATATCACCATAGTATTATTGTCGAAGTTGTGATACAATTGAACTTGGATGTTGTGTAATAATACTATGATATTGTGTAACAATGATTGAGAATTCTTTTTTTCTCATTGTTATAGCTACGGATTTTCAAAACGATGATACTAAACTTACAACCTTTGGGATTATTGGAGTACTTGGAATTGACGAAGATTTCGAGTAATTTTAAAGAACCAAGGAGATCAGGCATGTGGAAGAGAAGCTACAAAAGTTTATTTATCTATTTTTGTATTCCATATGTATTGATAGTTTTGTCACTAAAATTGACAAAGGGGGAGATTATTAGAGCAGTGCTCGGTCGAACTCGCATGTGTGGCTATCTCAAGCATGTTTGTCAATGTTAGTGATCAAAACTATAAGTCTTGATTTATAATCTACTATAGCTAAGTCTCGGACTAGGATAAAAAGTGTATTTGAGCTCCAGACTTCATGGAGATCATCATACAAAGACGAAGAACTACTCAAGGAACTGGTGGAACTTCATCGACTAAAAGGTATGTGGAGACTAACTTATCTATCACTCAAAAGTCTATCTACTCTATCTCCTATCTTGAGACAAAAGTAGTATTTCTATATGGACTTTGATTATACACATTTGCTATTTTGAGCCAAGTTTATCTAGCTTATCTATTTCTCGAAATATGTGTTGGTAAGCTTTCGCTTTGGCCAAGTTCAACTTTACTAGTGATGAAAGTCATATTAGTTTCAATTATTTGAAAATCGCTTTGACGAAAAATAGCTTGTGAACAACAACTATATAACATCCTCTAAGAATGTTTCAATGATTGAAATGAGAGTTTAGAATATATAACCTTGGAAGGATATAAACATTATGTGGTAACACATACGTGTGTAAGTCCTTATTCCTTGAACCAAAGTATGCGTACTTTGCTGCTCAGGAAAACCGGAACTAAAGTCCGTGTACCAGTACGCGCACTGTCGGAAATTCACGTCCCGTGAATTTCTGCTGGAGTTTGTGAACTGAAAACAAACTTATTCCGGGTACTTAAGTCCGCGTACCAGTATGCGTACTTAAGTTGGTTATTTTCTAAAAACGGTTATTCGTGAACTTAAACTTATATAAACTAAGGAATGCATACTTGCAAACCGTGGTTATAAAGTTCATGAATTGATTCGAGTGAATCAAATCGATTTTGCTTCGATTGTGTCTTGTATACTTCTATAAGATCAAAGCAATTGAAAAACTCTCTAACTAGTTCATTTGAGTCATTTGAACTAGTTGTGGTAAAGAAGAATATGGTTGATATGAAAGTGCTCATAAGGCTAACCATTTGGTTAACTACTGTTGAACCAACTAAGTGTATATGTTTGGGTACGGTTACACAAACCTAAATAAACGTGCATTTCATTTGTGTGAAACAAGCTATGTTCCGATCTAACGGTTGAAAGATACTAGCTTGAATCTAATCAAGTTTTCATCTAACGGTGAATATTGAATGCTTTGTTACTAATCTAACATTGATTGCAAACCCTGATTTGAAAGTCTATATAAAGGAGAACTCTAGAAACTGGGAAACCTAATCCCCACACCTTCTGTGTGATACTAGTTGTATTAGCTAGAGTCGGTTCTCCTCTAACCTTAGGTTTCTTCTCGATACCCTATAGGTTAACGACTTGAAGACTTCATTGGGATTGTGAAGCCAGACCCAACTATTTTCTTTGTAGTTGCGTGATCTGATCTTGCTGTTTCTATCGTGTTTGGGTACAATCGTAAGATTGGATTGAGATTGATTTCTCCGATAGGAAATATATAAAAGAAGTCACAAAAACCTTGTCTCATCGTTTGTGATTCCGCAATATCTTCTTTCGCTAGTCGATTAAGATTATTGTGAGGTGATTGATAATTCTAGGTTGTTCTTCGGGAATATAAGTCCGGGTTATCAATTGGTTCCTGTTCACCTTTATTTATCAAAAGACGGAACAAAAACTCGTAGGTATTTCTGTGGGAGACAGATTTATCTATTACCGTAGACTTTTCTGTGTGATACATATTTCTTTGTTAAAGTCTTCGACTTTGGGTCGTAGCAACTCTTAGTTGTGGGTGAGATCAACTAAGGGAATCAAGTGTGTAGTATCATACTGGGATCAGAGACGTAAGGAACACAACTGTACCTTGGATCAGTGTGAGATTGATTGGGGTTCAACTATAGTCCAGACCGAAGTTAGTTTGTAGTAGGCTAGTGTCTGTAGCGGGGTTTAATATAGTGTGTGTTCAATCTGGACTAGGTCCCGGGTTTTTATGCATTTGCGGTTTCCTCGTTAACAAAAACTTCTTGTGTCTGTGTTATTTTTTTTCCGCATTATCTTTTGTTATATAATTGAAATATCACAGGTTATGCGTTGAATCGATCAATTGGTAAATCCAACCTTTGGTTGTTGATTGAAATTGATTGGTCCTTGAACATTGGTCTTTGGTACCGTTCAAGTGATTTCTCTTGTATTCAATCAGACTCGCAGATTTCTATTTGCTTGAGTAAGTATTGAATCGAGAAAGTGATATGTAACTCTTTGATATACTTTTATTAAGATTGAGTCTGACTGTCTAGTTGATTCTCTTAAAAGTATATTGTAGTTTGTCCATACAGATTGCTAAGCGAAATATTGGGTGTGGTTGTCAGACCCTCTCTTTTTCAAGAATATAAACAATTGAACAACTCTATAACTATTTTCATTTGAGTCATTTGAACTAGTTGTGATTAAGATGAACAAGGTTGATATAAAAGTATTCATACGGCTAACTTCGGTTAACTATTGTTGAACCAACCAAGTGTACACGTTTAGGTATGGTTACCCACATCTAAATGAAGGCACATTTCATTTGTGTATAACAAGCTAATTTTAATCTAACGGTTGAAATATATTAGCTTGAATCTAATCAGGTTTTCATCTAACGGTGAATATTGAATGCTTTGTTACCAAGGTAGCATTGATTGCATACCCTGTTTTTAAGACTATATAAGGGAGAACTCTAGCAACTAGGAAACCTAATCCCCACACCTCCTGTGTAAACCAAGAAAATTATTACAAAGAATCCTTGCGTAAACCAAGAAAATTTTCATTCAAGGGTTGCTTCAGTCGTAGATAAAGATGCAAGGTTGGTCTAGGGAGGGAAGCTGAAAAAGATGAGTTAAGCTGCATAGAGAATGCAGGCGAAAAGTTGTGTTGATGATTTTGTAAAAAAATTATTGTTCTCAGTTGAGTACTTGTTGTTTTAGAATTACCAAAGGTTGGTCTATTTATAGCTCCGCAAAAACCCTATCTTTAATCGGTAGGATAAGGCAATGAGAAGTAAGAATGACTACCTCCTTCTTAATATCATGAATAACTAATGGATAGATCCAGGATTGAGTTTATCATATGCAAATGACTCCTTGTATCCAACTATTCACTTTATGTATTCTCACACTTGTGATCGGTTGTTTTCTTTGTGTTAGTACGATGATACCCATACATGTCGTAGACAACTAGAACAAAACCCTAAATTTACCCCCTTATTTGTGATGTAATCAGTCTTTATATGTCGTATGATTTGGGAGTATTCTCCAGAGTTTTCATAACTTTAGATGGAGGAATACATATTTTTTAGTGTGGAGTTCATCTTGAGTCGTGTAAAGACCTCAAGGAGGCTTGTCATATTCGTCTGTGTGATGAAGAGACCACAATATTGGTTGAGTTCAATCATGACCTAGTTACAGACAATTCCTATGTGGAAGGGAATGTGAGGCCATCTCTGTAAAGAGGCTTAAGGAAAGGCCGGTACTGAAGAGGTGTTACATTCTGATAGTGGCCAAGTGTTGACTTCTGACGACTCTCTGTCAATCAGATGAGAAGACACGTGGTTATCTTTATATGGAGGCTAAGGCTTAATGTTGTTTGTCCTCTCATATGAGCAAGTCAAGTCCTTATCTAATCATATAAGGAAGTTAGGGATAAATTCGAGCTTCAACCTAGCATTTTCGGGAAAAATACGGTTTAGTCCAAAATCCCATCCAAATATACTAGTTAGTCCACACCCATTCAACTAGGTACAATTTGGTCCAAAATTATTTAAAATATGAAAAGTACACATATAACCTTCCTGATTTACAATTTAGTCCAAACATTACAGTTTAGTACAAAATGACTTACAATGATGTCAGCAATTTTAAATAATATAAAAATAAATAAAAACAATTTATCTTTCGAACCATTTGTCTAAAATTCACAAACTTTATATATTCGGAAAGCTCTTTCCGAGAGCTACAAAAAGAGTACCCATATGACTATATAATTCTCATTTTGTAAAAATCGTAGTTTACATTGACGTACAAGCATGTACATGTCCACAAAAATCCAGAAAATCAAAAGACAAGATAAGGTGCACCAATTTGTACACCACATACAACCCACAACAATGACCATTTTGTCAACTCTGCTGCCATTATTCGATCTCCTTCATTTTCTCAATCGTTGTTATCAACAACAATGACCATCTGCAAGATAGACCCAACAGAAAATTTGAATTAAAACGTGGACAACTTGATCATACCAGATCAAACCCAGTTCCGAGCACGGGTGCAACTGTCTGCTCAAAAAAGAAAAGAAAAAGAGCTGTGGGTATCATCACTTTCATGGTTTCACTAGTACTTTTGGGTAAAAAGAGCAAGTGATCATAGCTAAGAAAGAACAAACCTTGCCTTGACGAATATCTTCAATTGCATCACCTACATAAGCGACTTCACCCGTTGGTGTATCCCAATCAGGCTCATCCTTGTGCATACATTAATCATCAGTTGTATGAAGCATATCCGCTGCCAGCGTCTCAAATGCACCTGATAATTTATCATGTTCAACCCCCAGAAACAACTGCAGCTCCAACTCTACTGCCACCTTCGCATGAATTACTCGGTCTAATCATTGGAAAAGTCTAGGTGTTTGCGTTTTTTCCAAATGAGTTCTTACATCTTAGCCCACTGAACCAGTTATAATATTTCTTCCATCTTCATAACAAATAAAGTAATCAGATTAATCCCCAGAACAAACAAATTCAAAGAAACCCAAACACATTTTAACAATTTCACAATATAAAGGAACCTTCATAATACTAGTTGCAAGCTCTTATATAACTAGGCACTCATTTGTTTCACAAACATAGGCATATTTGTTATTTAGAGTTTACTAAAAATGATAGGTATGTTTATTTTGGGTTTGGTCAAAGAAAAATAAAATATGCTTATTTCTAGGATGAGAATGACAGTGAAATCCACCATCTCAGTTCCTACAAAAGGCTTGTTTCTAGGATGAAATGACAGTGAAATCCACATGCATTCATCTTGTTACAGGTGCACCAATATGTACACTTGTATTAGAGGTGAACCAATTTGTATACTTGTATTTGGGGTTAGTTTATCAAGTAAAAACTCCCCTTCTCTGCCTCACAACCTTTTTCTTGCTGACAGCATATTTTCAGCAGAAGTTGAAACTAAAGTCACAAATATTCATGTACAGAGCTAACAAAAAAATAAATAAATATAACCTCTAAATTTCCAATGCCATCAAGAGCCATTGCACGATGAAAGCCTCATTCAGCCGACTGATCAGAATCGACCCAATCCAGATTAAGCCTTCCAACTATTGCAGAAAGACCTTATTCACATATCTTGGAGGAAGATCTGTATTGTCAATAGCATCAATTTCCTGTAACAAGTAGAAGAGAACAACAAAACTCCAATAACTAGTCTTGTCCGAAACATCTCACAAATGAATCTATCTTGTTCAAAATATTTCACATTTAACAAACTTCTAAAGTACACACATATAGTTACCTTCATAAAACCCTAATACTAACTTGAAACTAACGCATACATAAGCTAATGCGATATATGTCCACCATCTTGTGATTTTTGTCACATGTTCAATGTACACCTGTATTAAAAAGTGCACAACAATGTACACTTGTATTACAGGTGCGCTATTATGTACACATGTAATTTCTATCACATGTGTACAACAATGTACACTTATATTGTAAGTGTACTAATATGTACACATGTAGTTTCTGTCATAATAGTAAGTGACTCATAGCATCACTGATTCGACATCTAAGAATGAAAAAAGATTGTTCACAAAAATTTGATTAAGAATCCTACAGTGGACTATTGTGCACACATGCAATTACTGTCACATGTGTACTACAATATACACTTATGTCATAGGTGTACTAATATGTACACATCTAATTTCTGTCATAACCAACAAGAAGTGACTCTTCAATAGTTGAGCTTAATAACACCACTATATTTTCTAATTCATAATTCTAGACTAAAAGACTAAAAACTTTGATATAATATTAAGATCAACATGGGGACTTAGTCATAAGAAGAGTTATCTAATTCAAAAATTTTCTAAATCCAAATAAAATACATGTGTACAATAAAGTACACATTAAGAATTACCGGAGAATCCAAATAAAATCATCTTGTATCATCTCATATCCGTTATTTTATTAGTCAGAATAGAATCCAAATAAAATCTTTATCAACCCATAGCAAAATCATATATCAAGTAATTAAACCCAATGCAGTAAATTCAACAAAACTAGAGAGTGGGTTGAAAAGACAAACCAATTGGTCATCCTCATCCTCATTAGGTTCAAAATCTTATATTGTGGAATTCTTTATCCATGTCGTCTTATACATCATCCATTTCATAATCATCCCCCATGTAGTCCATATCGTCGTGCTGGGACATGTTGTCCTCCACAAACTGCGACATCAAAACAAACCTCATAATTAACACAAATCAAGCCAATCGGAATCAAATTCAACTTCTGTAATCATGCAAAAAAAAATCAGATCTTTGAATTGTTGAATACATAAAGGTAAAAATGGTCTGAAACAAATAGAATCACAAGTGCGATGATGCAACAAAATTCTGATGTTGTAGTGTACCTTCTTGTGCACTGGTTATGTTGCAGTGTACCATCTTGTACACTAGTCTACTAAGTAAAATCTATGAAGTCCATATGTTGTAAATACAAAATCCATACAGTAAATTAAGAAAAATCAAATCGATGAAATAAACATTAATGTTTGCAAAAATTGAGCAACGAAAATAGAAGATTCATATAAATTTCACCATATTTTCACTAAATTAAGTTTATCAAGTTCTCTCATGTCGATTTTCGCATGTAGAGTCGCAGTCGTCCTTTAATAGTTAGAACAAACGAAATTCAACTATTCACATCTCTTGATTAATCAGCTTAAGGTGAACAAATAACTGCAGAATTTCACAAAAAAATCCAAAGAAGTCAAATAATAAGAGAACTTACTGGATCCGTCATAATGGTTTTTTCTTAATCGTGTAGTTGATGAGACATGTAAAACTCGAATTAACTGATGAAGATTAGTAAGTTACTAACAGTAGCAGAAGAAAATCAAACGTAGGAAATTGAAGAATTCGAAATCTATCTCTCTAAAACGAGAAATCATGAAGAACAAAAACCCAAATCGCCTCTATCTCTCGCCAAAAATCTCAGATCTAAAACTTCTAGACTCTCTCTCTCTCTTTTAATCTATATGCGTAAAAATGAACAAGGTATTTAGGGTAACAAGGAAATGTATGATTTTCTGGATCAGGAACAGTTTAGACTAACTCGTCCAAGTTTGGACTGAACTATTTATGCGGGGGAAAATTTGGACTAGCGAGTATTAGGCCTGAAGACGCTGGACTAAACTATCTAAAGCCCAGTAAAAATGGGACTAAACGTCAATTTCTACATCCATCTATCCATCAAAGAGTGGAGGCATTACCATCAGTCTATGACATGACAGCAAGGCTATTTGTCTATGACGGGACGAAGCATGGTCGGGCTTGAAAATGCGCTATGGTAGGGACGTGACGGAAAAGGCACTATGGAGAAAGCTTAACACCCACAGTGACGTTTCAGATTTCTAAAGCGCCTAAGAATAGGGGGGTGTTAAAGAGTCTTGGGTTTGACGAGATACTCGGGGTGATGTTTCAGAGTCTTCAGCTTGACTAAGAGGCCTGACCAGGGTCGTCCATAAGAGAGCGACAGAGCCTCTTCTGTTTTGGATAAGAGAGTCTTTTCACCTAAGGTGAAGGAGGATGTTTTCCATTAAATTACAAGGGATTTTTACCTCGGAATGACGGATTGAGGCTATTCACCTCGTAGCAAAGGAGGCTCTTCAGTTTAGAAAAATTGAACTTGCTTGCTGAGCAAACCTCTTCAAGATTAGTTTGTTAATTTTGAAGTTGAAACTTGTCTTGAACATCATCTTGGAGTTTGAGATTCATCTTTATTGAATAGGATTCATTAGGGTTTTGCTCAATTACACCTCATTAGCCATGCTGACTGCCTCTCATAGAGTATAACTTCGTCTAAATGTAATTACATAGACTAGGCTTGATTGTCATGAGCTAAGAGCTAACTTACAATAACATATGCAAGTCCCAAATTGAGATATGTATTTATTTGCAAGTTTTTTTTGACATGAACCTGAACCTAAATAGCCATATCCATGTGATTTTCCACCACTACAGATAGCAGCAAGTTGAGGTGAGCTTGGGGTGGTGACGGTTCACGAAGCGATAAAAAATTACGAAATCTTATTCAAAATAGGTGAAGACCCTAATGTAATGGATGTGTAGAGACCCGGGAAGGTGCATGAGAGGAGGTTGGATGCTACCTAAGGATGGCTGGAGGAGGTGGCGTGCAGATTGGGATTTAACTTCCTTAATTAAACTCTTGTAGATTGCTTCTTGACTAACTTTCCTTATTTGAGTAAGATTTTATGTTTGCTTGTTCTTTCCTCAGATTTCTTATTCTGAACTTGTTACCTTCTAAAATACCATTTTATTTAATATTTTTTTTATAATAACAGTATTTATTATTATTATTATTATTATGAAAGAGGGCCACTGAGGCATTTATTAAGGAAACCAAAAGAGAAAACTACAATGACTTGGTTGGAAGTCGCGCAACAATTTGCGCACCAACACCTTTCTGAATAATAATACCTAGCCTATGAAATAGAATACTGCTTAGATGATTATTCACATCGTGATCTGCCATACAGTTCTTCAATCTCTTCACGAAATCAATGACGTCGTCTCCTAGTTCCCCTAAGGTTGAAAATGCTAACACACTGAAACTGTACCCATGAGCGGAACATATATTAGCATACTTGTTACGCTTGCGGGTAATAGCGGCTGAAATAGCATATCCTGGGGTGAAACTTCGGTTACCCCCTTTAGAAAATGGGGAGACTCCCGTGATGTCGAAACATATGTCGCGTCCATTTTCCCAATTATAGACCATGATATCTGCTGGTTTGAGAGGAGTGTTCCTGTTTGTTGTGAGGCCAAGTGCGACTTCTTTCCTTGCTGCAACTCCAGCTTTGTAACATAATTCCGCAAAGAGATATCTTACCATATCGTGTCGATATTTCAGACCAACCTCACTAGCACAGTGGATGGTGTGATCCCCGAACCGATCCATGGCTCTTTTGCAGCAAGAACAAATGCTATCGTCGTCGAAAAGAGGAATCCCAAGACGGTATTGTAGCACTGCCCTGAATTGACGCGGCCCAATGGACTGATTCAGACCCTGAATGGGAACAGCCTTAAGGTAGTCTTGTGCGTGTGCTTTCTTGTTGCACTGCCATAGAATGGCATCCCGTTCTGACATGGTATAAGTGGTTGATATAGTTTTCATAACAACCTCAAAATAACACTTCGTCGGGAGGTGCATAGGCTGGGGGGCGAAGTCTCTGATGTTGAAAGAAGAAGTAGATAAACCACAAAATTGCATGAAAGAAGCAACTGCACTATGAAAGTTAGGGCCGAGATCAGTTGAAATAGGTAGGAGTTTGCTTTGCAGGTGTTCGGTTTGATAGCAGGAGGCGATGTAGCACTATTGGATGGTGTCTGCCATAGAATAAACTCCCAGACCTCCACAATTGATAGGTAAGGTAGCTATGCGCTTTTGCAGTTGTCCAAAGCCAGGACCATCAGCAGTGATTATATACTGCAGGAACTGAATAAGGTGTTGATCAAAACGTCTCTGTGCATCCTGCATGACTTGGGGCCGTGTTGTACGCATAGAAAAATACAATTTGGAGACACCAGCACAATTACGGAGGAGTAACAGCTCACTCTGGGGGTGTTTTAAGTTTTTGATGCAGTCCATCAGGTGTATAGTTTTGTTGACCCTAGCCATGATTGTGTCGCTGCAGTATTGATCATTTGAGCTGACAGGTCCTCCTAATAAGCGCACACCATCAGAAGGTCTGCAAATCTCTGCCGGAAAAGCTGACAGCATAATAATAATTATTATTATTATTATTATTATTATTATTATAACGATGACAGATAGAGTCTTTTACATAGAAGGCAAGCGAGCAACAAGCTGCGCCGCAAGCCCTTTTTGGATAGCAAAACCTATCCTTTTAAAAACAAACTCCATCGAACGGGGAGTCATGACATTACTGTGCATGACTTTCTGAATTCTCTTGAGGAGTCCAACCGCCTCTGGAGCCAAATAACCGAAAGTTTCAAAAGAAAAGGGGATAAAAGCATTCCATTATCAATACACACTTTCTCATGCTTTTCTATCTTACCTGAGGCAGCTCTCAGCGCTGCCTGGACAACTGTAAAAGCGTCATGTCCAATACCAACTAATGGAGAAACACCCGTGAGGTCAACACATGCATGTTTACCATTAGCCCATCCAAAAATAAGAACGTCAGCTGGCCTAAGTTTAGATCTCCCTTCAAGTGGGTTAGTCAAGAAGTTGACTTGCGCCTCTTTCTTTGTTGAAATATTAGCTCTCCACAATACGTCATACAACGTATCCCTCACATGATCATGTCTATATTTAAACCCAGGATCTACCTTGCATTGAACTGCATGTTCCTACAATATTTAATTAAGTATTTTTTCTAATTAAAATATGCTTACCGAATATTCTTTAATTGAAATCTTCTTACGAATTCTCTTGTTTAAATCAAACATTTTCCTGACTTGACTCAAATTCCTTTTGTACGACTTTCTTTTTTGAGACTGAAGAGTTTGTTAGAGCACTGCTCTGTCGAACTCGCATGCGTTGATATCTCAAGCATGTTTGTCAATGTTAGTGATCAAAACTATAAGTCTTGATTTCTATCCTATTTATAGATGTCTCGGACTAGGACATAGTTTGTGTAGTTGAGCTTAGACTTCACGACGTTTATCACTTGAAGACGTCAAAAGGTATGTGGAGACTTAAACTCATCTATCACTTGGAAATTCTATTTCTACTCTATCTCCTATATTGAGACATAAGTCGTGTTACAATATAGTTTCCTCTATACACATTTGAGATTTCGAGCTGAGTATATCTCGCTTACATATTTCTCGAAATATGTGTTGGTAAGCTTTCGCTTCGACCAAGTTCATCTTATATCATGAAAAAATTGTTGAGTAACATCTTACATGGTTTGTGTGATACAATTATTTGGTGTAAGACTAGGAATGTTTCTATAATGAGTTTTTCAATATCTTGAAAATTGCTTTGATGCTAATAGTGTGTGAAAACGGCTATTGTCATTATAGAAGAATGTTTCAATGATTGAAATAAAGAGTTTATAATCTTGTAACCATCTTTGGATATAAGCATAGTGTGTTCGCACATTAGTGTATAAGTCCAAAACCGGGAGCCTAAAGTATGCATACTTGTGTGTATACAAAAAGGTTGTAGGAGACTGGGTAAGTATGCGTACCCGTACGCATACTGGCGGAAGTTCACGTCCGTGAATTTCTGCTGATTTTGAAAACCAAAACCAAACTCATCCGGTTACCTAAAATAAGCGTTCCCATACGTATACTGGAGGAAAGTTCACGTCCATGAATTTCTGCTGAGTTTGAAAACTAAAAAAACTCAAATCCGGTTACTTAAGTACGCATACCCGTACACATACTTAAGTAGGTTACTTTCTAAAATCGGTTGTACATGAACCTAAAACATTTATGAATAAGGAATGCAATCTTTGCAAACCGTGGCTATAATGTTCATGTATTGATTCGAGTGAATCAGACCGATTTTGCTTCAATTGTGTTCTTGTATAAATCCATGAGAATATAGCAATTGAACAACTCTTTAACTAGTTTCATTTGAGTCATTTGAACTAGTCATGGTTAAGATGAATAAGGTTGATATGAGAGTTGTTAGAGCATAGCTCGGTCAACCTCGCATGCGTTGCTATCTTAAGCGTGTTTGTCAATGTTAGTGATCAAAACTATAAGTCTTGATTTCTAGACTACATAGCTAAGTCTCGGACTAGGATAGAAAAGTGTAGTTGAGCTCAAGGACTTCATGGCGATTCATCATACAACGACGAAGATCTATACAAGGAACCGTGGAACTTCATCAACAAAAAGGTATGTGGAGACTTGAATTTATTTATCACTCAAAAGTATATCTCTTCTATCTCCTACTTCTTATGAGACAAAAGTCGTATGATATATAGACTAGATCATACATGTTTGATGTTTCGAGCTGAGCATTCATTGCTTACCTTTTATCTCAAAATCGTGTGTTGGTAAAGCGTTTTGCTTTGATCAATTTTATCTTCATCTAGTGACGAAAGTCATGAAAAGTTTCAATCACTTTGAGAATTGCTCTGACGTGAATCGGTCTGTGAATAACGGCTACATAGCGTCCTCTGAGAATGTCTCAATGATTGAAATGAGAGTTTAGATTACATAACCATGTATTCCTTGAACCGAAGTTTTTGAAATTTGTTGATCAAGAGAAATCGGGAGGATTGTGGAATTGGCTTGCCAAGTCCGCGAACTGTCGGAAGTTCTCGACCGAGAATTTCTACTGGATTTTCCAAAACTCGTTTGTATGCTAAGTACGCGAACTCAGTCCGCGAACTGGCGGAAGTTCTCTTTCCGAGAATTTCTGCTGAGTTTGGAAAACTCAACCGATTAACTTAAGTCCGCGAACTTGTTTGTGAACTTAAGAGGTTATGATTTAAAGATGTGCTCTGAACATGAAACATTAAATTACTAAGGAACGCTTTATGCAAACCGTGGCTATAATGTTCATGAGCCGATTCAATCGAATCGAATCATCTTTGTTTCAATTGTGTCTTGTGTAGTTACATAAGATCTCAAAGAAATTGAACAACTCTTTAACTAGTTCATTTGACTCGATTGAACTAGTTATGGTAAAGAAGGACAAGGTTAATATGAAATGCTCATATGGTTAACCTTTTGGGTTACTATGTTGAACCAACATACACGTACACGTTTGGGCATGGTTTTCACGAACCTAGTAAACGTCTACCCAAGTGTGTGTGACAAGCTATGTTTTCGATCTAACGGTTGAGAAATATTAGCTTGAATCTAAATCAGGTTTTCATCGAGCGGTGAATAAGGATTGCTTTGTAACTAAGGAAAAACCCTGATTTGAAGGCTATATAAAGGAGACATCTAGCATTGTGCAAAACTAATCCCCACACGTCTGTGTGATACTAGTGCGCCTGCTAGAGTCGATCTCCATTAACCTTTGATTTTCTTCTCTAAAATCAGGTTGACGACTTAAAGAATTCATTGGGATTGTGAAGCCAGACCGATACTACTTTATCGTAGTTGTGTGATCTGATCTTGCATCTTTTATCGTACGAGTACAATCGATTGATTGGCTTGAGATCGTGAGAGTTCTCCGATAGGAAAGATAAATAAGTCACAAACATCTTCGTCTCACTATTTGTGATTCCTCGACAATCCGCTTGTGCAGTCAGGAAGGATTGTAGAGAGGTGATTGATTAATCTAGGCTGTTCTTCGAGAATATAAGACCGGATTATCAATTGGTTTCTGTTCACCTTGATTTTATATCAAAATACGGAACAAAACCTAGGGTTTATCTGTGGGAGACAGATTTATCCTTTGATAGACTTTTCTGTGTGAGACAGATCTGTTTATTATCAAGTCTGTGATTTTGGGTTACAACAACTCTTGGTTGTGGGTGAGATCAGCTAAGGGAATCAAGTGCGCAATATCGCGCTGGGATCAGAGGCGTAGGAGTACAACTGTACCTTGGATCGGTGGAAGATTGATTGGGATTCAACTATAGTCCATTCTAAAATTAGTTTGCAGTAGGCTAGTGTCTTTAGCGGCTTAATGCAGTGTGTATTCAATCTCGACTAGGTCCCGGGGGTTTTCAGCATTTGCGGTTTCCTCGTTAACAAAATTTCTGTTGTCTGTGTTATTTCTTTTCCGCATTATATTTTATATAATTGAAATAATACAGGTTGTGCGTTCGTGATCATCAATTGGAAATCCAACCTTTGGTTGTTGATTGATATTGATTGATCCTTGGACATTGGTCTTTGGTACCGTCCAAGTTATTCCTTGTATTTGATAAAGACTCTCTATTGTTTTTAGCTTGAGTAAAAATCAAATCAAGAGAGAGATATTAACTCCTTGAGATACTTTTATCTAGATTGAGTCTGACTGTCTAGTTGATTCTCTAGTAAAGTATTTCGGAGTTAGTCCATACAGATTTATAATCGAATTATTGGGTGGTATTGTTAGACCCCCGCTTTTTCAATTGGTATCAGAGCGGGAAAACACGTTAAAGACCTCAAAAGTCTGTGTTTGTGGCGATCTGACTATATGGACTATAAAGTCTCAATTGACGCCTCACCAGGTTTAAAAAATAACCGTTAGAAAAGGTCTGATAAACTGGTTAATCTTCAAAAGAGATTGGAATAACAAATCCGGATCTATTCTGGTCTTGTTGCAGAAATTGCAATTCTTAAGGATTTGATATCCAGTAAAAATCTCTCGTTGAATCTGAGAGAATCCAGTTGTTCCTCTCTAAAGAATTGTCATCCTTCAGATAATGCTCAACGATCATTTTTTGAGAAAACTGATGTGACTAGGAACCATTTAGGCAAATGCCAAGGGTCTGGCTTTTATGGATGCTCATCCTATCATCCTCGACGACCATGTACGTCGTCTTTAAAGAGTCTGAAGGCTGCAAGTAATCCTTGTAAGAATAATGTGCAACCTCATGTTACTCAAAAGGGACGTACAATACTATCGGGGAATTATGTACAGAAAAGTACCGATGGTATAAGCAGTCTTACTTCTTGTCCTACCTCCTCTCTTCGATGGTGTAGTAACAGTCGTTGTGGGTCTTTTCTACATGTGTTAGGCGATTCCTCCGTGTGTCTATCTTCTATCGTCTCCAAACATGGAAAAGACTCTACAACCAAGACAGAAGGACTTCTTTCAACTGGTTGTTATTCGTCTCATTTAGAACCAGAAAACATTGATGTAACTCTGAGCAACTTCTCTTGGAAAAAATCAATGAATGATGAGTTAAATCAACTTCATAGACAAGTCGTATGGAACCTTGTATCATGCAAGTCCAATGTCTATAATGAAGGGTCTAAATGGGTATCCAGGAATGAGGGAGATTGTTTAAACACCTTCAGAAATAATCTCAGGTCCTACGTGACAAGTGCTTCAGGGAACAAAATAAGAAGAATCTCTACACATGTACCTTACCTTAGAAAGTCACTATGGTATAAACAAGGGGAGATTTTTCATCCCATCATGTCCTCCTAACCCTAGACGTTCGCATCCCCATGTTTGTCTTGAGAAAATGGGGATTTGCGTCTTTTGTCTCAAGAAGTGTATTTTTGGTTATTTTTGTTTTTACCTATATAAAAATATCTAAAATTACAAAAGCTTTTGCTTTTCCAGGGTTTCAGTTGTTCACGGACGATGTATCTCAAAAGCTTATGTTCCATGGTACCCGTTACTAGATACAACACAAGCAAGAATGCAACCCTGGAAGCTAACGTACGTCGGTGTACTGGGATCCCCTCCATAGGTTTAAAAAAAGTAAAGGCTACAATTAATGGTAAAAATCCTTCCTTAAATTGGTTCTTGTCGTCATATCAAAGTGATGAAAATTTCAGGAACCTGGTAAAAGATTTCATCAACAAAAGAAACAACTTAAAATCTCGGATTTCTGCATCCTTAGAAGATATTGTTCACTATGAACGAATGTTGTCTCAATCTACAAACACTGTACGAAAACTAGAAAAAGAACTCAGTAAGTTGACAGTGTTTTCAAAATACTTGGAGGAGTTGAATGATCCCTTTTTTAATGAACTCTTCAATAATGAGAAGGAGTTCTCTGAAGAAACTTTGGAAAAGTTCTTGAATGCCTAGGATGTCTTCTTTTTGGATTAGTTGGAAGAATAACTAGTGCTTTGAATAACGATGATTGTGACTACACATGGCTATTTTTGTTTTCATCTTCTTATGTTATTTTTTAGGTTTATTGATATTAAATTCTAAAAATATTTGGAGGATGATGTTTATTGCAGTATTTTAATGGTTTGTGATATTGCAATATTTTTATGGGATATGTATTGTTTACGTCTGTGACTTGAAGGTCCCAATTGCAGTCAAAAGTAAAGTCGTTCATGAATCGGTATTCGTATTGATGAAAGGACGAATGGACTTTTGACATATACAAAAGATATGCCTATGCAATCATGTATTTGATGGAAAATAGGATGAAATCTTTTGTTCAATAAGATAAAGTATATTATGTCGTTATGATGGAAAATAGAATAGATCCTTGTATGTTATCCACGGTATTGATCTTCATTGATCCATTTTATTATGTTTTACCGTGAAGGCTCCATTGTGTGTCTTATGTTGAGCACCTTACAACTAAATCGATTATTCTTATTGGCTTGTTGGTTGTTCCATAAGATGCTATGTCTCGAGCATTAGGAACTAAATTAATCAACTAGTTTGGTTATTTAGTTAGTACTCCATAAGTTTTCTTTCTTATGTCGAGTACATGTACGGTTAAGGTTGTCATATTCTATGATGAACTTAGTCGGGGTTCCATAAGTTCTCTTATATTGAGCCCAAAATAATTAAATTAATTACTTCGGTGATTAGTTTGGTTCTTTGTATTCCAATTAGATTAATTATAGGTTCTCTTGTAATTAATCTAGTTGAGTTTTCATATATTCCACAAGTTCTTTTGTTGAGTATATGAAAGGCTACACTATTATGTTCTTTGGTTAATGTAGTCATATATTCCGTAAAGTTTTCCTTATGTTGAGTATTTGAACGGTTAAGTTAGTCATTTCCATGTGACTAACTTAGTCGTAGCTCCGTGAGTTTACTTATGTTGAGCACTTTCAATTAAATTGATCACTTTTGTGGTTTGATTTAGTTGCGTATTCCAATTGAATTAATCATAGGTTTACTTGTGGTTAATTTAGTTGAGCTTTGGATATAGAAAATCATTCCTATGGTTTTTGGTGTCCAATAAAAAAAATCATTCTTTTCTTTCGAAATTAAGGTCGCTCTTGTTGTTCTCTCGGGAATGACATCAAATGGGGGAGAGTTCTTTTGAACTTGTGCTTAATGGTAATATCTTGCGGGGAGTGCGGCTGTGGAATTTTATAGGGGTTATCTTGTATCTTAAAACTCCTTGATGAATGTTGTTAGCTTCGGCTATTAGATTGCATCTAAATTAAGTTGTTATGTATTTTTCTTTTGGTCATGAAATGTCTCTTGTGGAAATTTCATTATGATCGCATTCTTGTACCTTTGCCAATTTTTTTGACAAAAAGGGTGAGAAATATTGTAGTTCACACTACAAATACATATGGTTTTCGGATCATTGTGTAAGGGGGGGTGGTTTCCTGATCGAGATGGAGTATTGACTAAGGGGGAGTGATACATATCACCGTAGTATTATTGTTAAAGTCGTGATATAATTGGACTTTGATGTTATATAATAATACTATGACATTGTATAATAATGATCGAGAATCTCTATTTCTCTCATTGTTAAAGCTACGGATCATCAACAACGATAGTGCTAAACTTACAACCTTTGGGATCCTTGGAGTACTTGGAAGCACGAATATTTCAAGGAACGTTGAAGATTAGACTATGGAATAGGAGCCACTAAAGTTTATCTTTTTTTTTTATTCCATATGTATTAATAGTTTTGTCACTAAAATTGACAAAGGGGGAGATTGTTAGAGCATAGCTCGGTCAACCTCGCATGCGTTGCTATCTCAAGCATGTTTGTCAATGTTAGTGAGCAAAACTATAAGTCTTGATTTCTAGCCTACATAGCTAAGTCTCGGACTAGGATAGAAAAGTGTAGTTGAGCTCAAGGACTTCATGGAGATTCACCATACAACGACGAAGATCTATACAGGGAACCGTGGAACTTCATCAACAAAAACGTATGTGGAGGCTTGAACTTATCTATCACTCAAAAGTCTATCTCTTCTATCTCCTACTTCTTATGAGACAAAAGTCGTATGCTATATAGACCAGATCATACACATTTGATGTTTCGAGCTGAGCATTCATTGCTTATCTTTTATCTCGAAATCGTGTGTTGGTAAAGCGTTTCACTTTGATCAAGTTTATCTTCACCTAGTGACGAAAGTCATGAAAAGTTTCAATCACTTTGAGAATTGCTCTGACGTGAATCAGTCCGTGAATAACGGCTACATAGCGTCCTCTGAGAATGTCTCGATGATTGAAATGAGAGTTTAGATTACATAACCATGTATTCCTTGAACCGAAGTTTTCGAACTTTGTTGATCAAGAGAAATCGAGAGGATTGTGGAATTGGCTTGCCAAGTCCGCGAACTGTCGGAAGTTCTCGACCGAGAATTTCTGCTGGATTTTCCAAAACTCGTTTGTGTGCTAAGTCCGCGAACTCAGTCCGCGAACCCATTCCGCGAACTGGCGGAAGTTCTCTTTCCGAGAATTTCTGCTGAGTTTGGAAAACTCAACCGATTAACTTAAGTCCGCGAACTTGTTTATGAACTTAAGAGGTTATGATCTAAAGATGTGCTCTCTGAACATGAAACATTAAATTACAAAGGAATTCTTTATGCAAACCGTGGCTATAATGTTCATGAGCCGATTCAATCGAATCGAATCATCTTTGTTTCAATTGTGTCTTGTGTAGTTACAAAAGATCTCATAGCAATTGAACAACTCTTTAACTAGTTCATTTGAGTCAATTGAACTAGTTATGGTGAAGAAGAACAAGGTTAATATGAAATGCTCATATGGTTAACCTTTTGGGTTACTATGCTGAACCAACATACACGTACACGTTTGGGCATGGTTTTCACGAACCCGGTAAACGTCTACCCAAGTGTGTGCGACAAGCTAAGTTTTCGATCTAACGGTTGAGAAATATTAGCTTGAATCTAAATCAGGTTTTCATCTAACGGTGAATAAAGATTGCTTTGTAACTAAGGCAAAACCCTGATTTGAAGGCTATATAAAGGAGACATCTAGCATTTTGCAAAAATAATCCCCACACGTCTGTGTGCTACTAGTGCACCCGCTAGAGTCGATCTCCATTAACCTTTGATTTTCTTCTCTAAAATCAGGTTAACGACTTAAAGACTTCATTGGGATTGTGAAGCCAGACCGATACTACTTTATCGTAGTTGTGTGATCTGATCTTGCATCTTCTATCGTACGAGTACAATTGATTGATTGGCTTGAGATCGTGAGAGTTCTCCGATAGGAAAGATTAATAAGTCACAAACATCTTCGTCTCACTGTTTGTGATTCCTCGATAATCCGCTTCTGTAGTCGGGAAGGATTGTAGAGAGGTGATTGATTAATCTAGGATGTTCTTCGGGAGTATAAGACCGGATTATCAATTGGTTCCTGTTCACCTTGATTTTATATCAAAAGACGGAACAAAACCTAGGGTATATCTGTGGGATACAGATTTATCCTTTGGTAGACTTTTCTGTGTGAGACAGATCTGTTTACTATCAAGTCTGTGATTTTTGGTTACGACAACTCTTGGTTGTGGGTGAGATCTGCTAAAGAAATCAAGTGCGCAGTATCCTGCTGGTATCAGAGGCGTAGGAGTACAAATGTACCTTGGATCGGTGGGAGACTGATTGGGGTTCAACTATAGTTCAGTCCGAAGTTAGTTTGCAGTAGGCTAGTGTCTGTAGCGGCTTAATACAGTGTGTATTCAATCTGGACTAGGTCCCGGGGTTTTTCTGCATTTGCGGTTTCCTCGTTAACAAAATTTCTGGTGTCTGTGTTGTTTCTTTTCCGCGTTATATTTTATATAATTGAAATAATACATGTTGTGCGTTCGTGATCATCAATTGGAAATCCAACCTTTGGTTGTTGATTGATATTGATTGATCCTTGGACATTGGTCTTTGGTACCGTCCAAGTTATTCCTTGTATTTGATAAAGACTCGCTATTGTTTTTAGCTTGAGTAAAAATCAAATCAAGAGAGAGATATTAACTCCTCGAGATACTTTTATCTATATTGAGTCTGACTGTCTAGTTGCTTCACTAGTAAAGTATTTCAGAGTTAGTCCATACAGATTGCTAATAGAATTATTGGGTGGTGTTGTTAGACCCCCGCTTTTTCAAGAGTAATCATACGGCTAACATCGGTTAACTATTTGTGAACCAACATGGTGTACACGTTTGGGTACGGTTACATAAACCTAAATGAGGGTACATTTCTTTTGTGTGTAACAAGATAAGTTCGATCTAACGGCTGAAAGATATTAGCTTGGTTGAATCAGGTTTTTCATCTAACAGTGAATATTGAATGCTTTGTTACCAAGGTAACCTGGATTGCAAATCCTGATTTGAAAACTATATAAAGGAGAACTCTACAACTGGGAAACCTAATCCACACACCTCTTGTGTGTTACTAGTTGCATAACTAGAGTCGATTCTACTTAACCTTAGGTTTCTTCTCGAGAAGTCTTTAAGTCGTTAACCTGGTTTAGAAAAAGAAACCAAAGGTTAAAGGAGAATCGACTCTAGATTAGCACAACTAGTATCACGCAGAAAGTGTGGGGATTAGGTTTCCCGGTTGCTAGAGTTCTCCCTTATATAGTCTTTCAAATTAGGGTTTGCAATCAATGCTAGCTCGGTAATAAAGCATTCAATATTCACCGTTAGATGAAAACCTGATTAGATTCAAGCTAATATCTTTCAACCGTTATATCGAAAACTAGCTTATTACACACAAATGAAATGCACGTTTCTAGGATTGTGTAACCGTACCCAAACTTGTACATTTGTTGGTTCAACAATAGTTAACCAAATGGTCATATGATCACTTTCATATCAACCATATTCTTCTTCACCATAACTAGTTCAAGTGACTCAAATGAACTAGTTAGAGAGTTGTTCAATTATAAGGAAATCTTATCTAACTACACAAGACACAATCGAAGCAAAAACGATTTGATTCACTCGAATCGGTTCATGAACTATATAGCCACGGTTTGCAATTTTCATTCCTTAGTTTATATAAGTATAAGTTCACAAACATCGTTTTTAGATATAACCGGCTCAAGTTCGCAGACGGGGTTCGCGGACTTAAGTTCCCGGACGGAGTTCACAAACTCCAGCAGAATTTCTCGGGTCGAGAACTTCCGCCAGTTCGCGGACTTGGCTCACACCACTATTCCGGTTCTCTTGATCAACAAAGTTCGCAAACTTCGGTTCAAGGAATAAGGACTTATACATATATGTGTTTCCACAACAATGCTTATATCCTCCAATGGTTATATTATCTAAATTTTCATTTCAATCATTGAAACATTTTTAGAGGACGTTGATATTCTATAGTTGTTATTCACAAACTATTTTTCGTCAAAGTAAGAAATTTTCAAAGTGATTGAAACTTGTCATGACTTTCGTCACTAGGTAAAGATGAACTTGGTTAAAGCGAAAGCTTACCAACACATATTTCGAGAAATAGATAGGCGAGATAAACTCAGCTCGAAATAGCAAATGTGTATAATCTAAGTCTATATAGTAAAATGACTTTTGTCTCAAGATAGGAGATAAATATACTTTTGTGTGATAGATAAATTCAAGTCTCCACATACCTTTTAGTCGATGAAGATCCACCGGTTCCTTGAGTAGTCCTTCGTCTTGTATGATGATTTCCATGGAGTTCTTGAGCTCAACTACACTTTCTATCCTAGTCCGAGACCTTAGCTATAATATACTAGAAATCAAGACTTATAGTTTTGGTCACTAACATTGACAAACATGCTTGAGATAACAACGCATGCGAGTTCGGCCGAGCAATGCTCTAACACTCATGATTGAAAAAAATTAGCACTCAAGAGATCAAAAATAGTGCTGAAAATGCTGTGAAGTTGGGTAGCTCACCATTCTACCCGGAATTAACGTATGGTGACACACACTCAAAAGAAATCTCTTTAGTCAGCTATAAAGAATTTTTGGTTTGGTGCCTCTGTTGATATGAATATGGGTAGTCTCCACTAATGATTGATCAGCAACTCTAATAATGCATTTCCTATGCTCCTCATTTGCATCACCGACATGATTAAATCCATTATTTAACACTCTAACAAGTAAGAAATACGAACGTAGTTCCCTAACACTTCCAAGTTCAGTTATGTCGGTCAGAAAACTCTATGTAAACATACCTAGAAGTATGCTAGTGACTCTAAAATCTCTAAAAGTTGGAAGTTTTGTATACGCCAATTTTTTAAGGAACCTTACCCCCACACTTAAATCAAACATTGTCCTCAATGTTTCAAACCATTGCAAAAAGAATAAAAGGACTACTTGAAAAAGACAAGGAAGTAAGGATTGGAATTGTTCGCCTGATTGACGCATACGAGTAACATTCAAAATAGATTCCCCATATATCAACAATCTGAAAATTTGGGGATCCATCCATAAAACAATCTGCATGTATAACAAAAGCTTCACAAGAATGTTAGCAAATGGTGGGAAAAGTAAAATTATCATCCCACGAGAGTCACCCCCACACTTGGTCTTTTCTACACTCGGAAGTATATACAAAACATAATTGGAAGGAACTTCCATTGATTCCTCTTGGCAAACCTGCACGGTGTTAGACTCAAACACATATGGTGGATACTTGGAAGCAAGAAATTCAGAAAGAAATTTAGAAGCACAATAATTCCAGCCCCAAGTGAGGTATTTTCCTAAAAGATGTATTAACAACTCCTTGGGAAACTATTACTAGTTTCGGAGGATCATCATTAGATAGAGATTCACATAAAGGGTTAGACAAACCTTGCAAAACCTCATGTATTACCAGATCCTTGGTACTGCTGGACATTTCCATTCTCACATCACAAATATCATCATTATCACTCAAACTCTTGTTAATACATTCATTGGTTTCGTCTATAACCAAGTCTTCCTCATCAGAATCGAAATATGCTCCAAGTAAGTCATCGTAATCCTTACGGTCTTCATCACAAGTCGACTTCTCATTCAAAGTATTCACAATCTCTGAACTAGGGGTGTTATTCACAAAGAAGTCATAATCATCATCGCTCTCATACACAACATAAGTCTTACCATCAATAATTGTAGTGTTTCTAGACTCAACTTCTTCCTTTTGAATAGGAGAATGATCATTATGATCATGAGTTGAGCTAGCATCACTGTCATTATCAACGTTTTCCAAAGGTTCATCATCCTCGGAATATTCTTCTTTGGGCTCTTCTCCATTATCAACACGGCGGTTAACCTCCATATGTATGGCCCTAGAAATTGCTTGAAGAGTCTCTTCTGTTGCTCCCTCTTCTTCCAACTGCTCATATTGTCTAAAGAGTTTCTTTATGTTAACACGTTTTCCGCTACTATTCACAATAGGTTCTCTAGACCATGTATCTTCCCTTTGAATGGGTGAAAGATCATAAGTACGATCCGGAACAGGTCTGAGAACACTATCATAGGTTTCACTTGGTACGAAACTCGACACGTTGGGAGTTGAGTTAATCTGGTTCCATGTACGTTGCAAATCCATGAATTCATTAGGCATTTGCAAGAACCTAGATTGGAACGTATGAGACGTATAACTATCCCCCCATCCTTATGATTTTTCACTTACATAACCACCAAAAGGTTGTTGCGATGTATGAGAATAATCACAAGGTCTTGTAGAATTGTCATCATATCCAAAAGATTGGTTTTGATTATATCCGACATATGGTTGGAAGTTATTTTAAGAGTGAGATTGAAAATCAGAATTATTACCATAGTATGCTTGGTCTTGTGAACCATATATGTTGTTCCCAGAAAGATACATCTTGAAAACTTATGCACACAACTCGTTTAGAGACTTACCTCTTGTTCCCAATTGTGCACACGCAAAACAAGTGATTTGTTGCACCTAAAAAATAAGATACTCAAGAAACAAATTAATAAAGTCTAAAATAAATAAATAAAAAACAAATGCAAAAATCAGAAAATCAAATAACAACTCAAACTACCGACTGCTCCCCGGCAGCGACGCCAATTTTGATGAGGTATCAAACTCACAAAATATATATTCCTTACTCTTCTTTAAACTAACTAGTAGTATACTGATAAGCAGGTTCGTTCCTAAGGGAGAGTTGAGCTAAAGTTGTCTATTAAATTTCTGAAAATATGAATATGCAAAAACTATGAAACAAATATTAAAGCAAACAATGAGGATGAGAATGATTAGGGGGTCTTTCTCTACTAGTGAACATGAATCTTCTTCAAAATACGTTTATTAACAATCCTAGACAAGTTATAAGTTCAACAAGTCCATTAAACTCCAAAGTCACTTCGTAGAATAAGTTCTCTACTCGTGTCTAGTCAATCAAGCCACTTTGAATAAGCTCTCTAGTGTAGTTTAACTAACCGGTATGTTCTATGAGTCGGATTGATCCTAACCACATACTCGTAAGTTCGACATGTTAACTTAGGGTTGTCAAATACACATCAAAATCCACAACATCCCATTGCAACGTTGATGCTTAGACACTTGTGATTATATTACCATAATAATTACGGATTATGGTTCTAAAATCTAGCTTTAGTATTGCAAACAAGATATCTAATTGGCCACTCAAATTCCCTGCAAACAATTCATGGTCATAAGAACCGTATAAGACAAGCAATAAAACGATATTTGAGGATTAAAAATCAAGTCACATAGCTTCTGAAATATACCTAATCAAACAAGTATTTAGCTACTGGAGTTCATGACTGAAACTAAACAATAAGCAAACCAAAACAGCAACAGCAGGTGGAGATGCGAATATGGAATGGTATTGGATGTCGTGGACTGTCGCAAAGAGGTGGGCTGATGGCAGGCTGGAATGGTGCAGTGAATGATGTGGATGCGGTGGTGAACTGCTGCTGTTGTGTTATGACTGCGCACTATGAAGCTGATAGTCTCGAACACAGGACCTGGTGGTGATGATGGTGTATGCAGATGAGGTGGAAGGATGGTGGTAGTATGCAGGTGATGGTGGAAGGATGGTGGTGATGATGATGAGAGGAGCTACATCTCCTCCCTGTTGGAGGTGAAAGCAGTCGTGAGAGGGGTGCATGATATCTCCCTGTCTTTAGGTTTGTTCTCTTTTTATAGCTACAAGTACCTGCAATTACCAGATCGAATAAAACTCACTTTCCTAATTTGAATACTCTTCGCTTCCTGTCTTGTCAGCCAGTGTTTCCATGTATATCGAACAAGTTATCAATTAGCCACTGCACGGCAATGATTCACTCTTTCCCTGACTTCTCGGACTCAATTCAAGTCAGTCATTCATACACAGACTCCGGTTCTTGCTGGACTTTAAACTCTTGTCTTTTAACTTTCACAAGACACTCATTCAACCAACATGCCTTGCTTTCCTGGCATCGAACCATGGCTAACATTCAAGTCTTTTACTGGTCTTCACAGACTGACAACAACTAGCCATTAACAGCTGCAATCTCTCTTCTCTTCTTTTGCTAACCCTCATCGCAGATTCACAAATACTCTGGCTAACCAGTGGCAAAGGTTCGGTTCAGTGATAACTATAAGAGTTGCGGCAGAACTGGCCAGTCATTCAGGCACTTAGTCGAGCACAATGTGTACATGAAACTAGCAGCTATGGGGATAACCCATTTTGCTGTTTAATTAGCTCTCTATCAACCTGCAGTTTCAAATTTATCCATAACCCATTTTTCCTATTCATTTAAGCAATCAAATACTGCCTTCAATCATTTACATCCATCTCTCAAATGACTGGCAAACAACATCTTTTCTACCTGGTTTCTAGGCTTCAAACTTCACCCAACACCAATTCAGATTCATTCCCAGGAGTCTTGTTAGTAATGACTTCGAAAACCATGTCTTAATCTTCATTGAGAACTCATTCGATCCCCACAGTTCAGCCACGATCAACGGAAAACAACAACTCTTTCTTCCCTGGATTTCTTGGTTTGTAATTCGAGTTCTCACACTAACCCCTTGGCAACCTCTCACGAGAACCATGACTCGAGTGACAGCAGACTTGGTTCAGCACAAAGGGAATCGGCAAAAGAACTTGGGCTGTGACCTGAGCTTGTCTTGAGAATGTAAAGAAGCATTTGCACCTTGAGTAGTATTTTGTGCACCAGACACGACCTAGTTCTGCTTATACAAGGAATAAATGAGAGTTGGTGCCCCATAACGAACTTTAGCCTGTCTTTAATGAATCAATCAGCTGGTTTCCCCTTATCCTCTACTGGGCTCCTAATAGCACTTGCCTATGAAGTAACAAATTTGCTCCTTTTGCACCTATTTCTTCTTCTTTTACTCCAATGACTCCAAAACACCTATAAAATGCAAAAGAAGCGTAATATACAAAAATACAAGAGAAAATAGTAAAGAACAATATAAGAAATCGATATTCGAAAGATGTATTTTAAGGACTTATCAGCAACTCTTAGTTGTGGGTGAGATAAGCTAAGGGAATCAAGTGCGTAGTATCCTGCTGGGATCAGAGACGTAAGGAGCGCAACTGTACCTTGAATCAGTGTGAGATTGATTAGGGTTCAACTACAGTTCAGTCCGAAGTTAATTGGTAGTAGGCTAGTGTCTGTAGCGGCTTAATACAGTGTGGTGTTCAATCTGGACTAGGTCCCGGGGTTTTTCTGCATTTCCGGTTTCCTCGTTAACAAAATTCTGGTGTCTGTGTTATTTCTTTTCCGCATTATATTTTGTTATATAATTGAAATGTCACATGTTGTGCGGTAAGATCAATCAATTAGAATATACAACCTTTGGTTGTTGATTTACATTGATTGACACTTGAACATTGGTCTTTGGTACCATTCAAGTAATTCCTCTTATATTCAATCGGGCTCGCAGATTTCTATTTGCTGATTGCGGATTGAATTAAGAGTTAGAGATATTAAACTCTTTGATATACTTTATTCTAGATTGAGTCTGACTGTCTAGTTGATTCTCTAGAAAGTGTATTGGAGTAAGTCCTCTCAGATTTCCAAACGAATTGTTGGGTGTGGTTGTTAGACCCCCGCATTTTCAATTGATATCAGAGCAGGCAAACACGTTAAAGACCTTATAAGTCTGTGTTTGTAGCGATCTGATTATGGAAGAGTCTATCTCTAATAACGTACCAGTTCATAAATTACCAGATGTTTTTCAAAGCTTGGATTCACCTGAGAAAACTGTCACATCTTGGTCAGTATCTAAACATTCTCTTAATGTAAAACCTGTTGAATTCTGGGAAACACGCCTAGAAGAAAAATTAGATGAACTTTATGATGAAGGTGATTCAGATATTGATAGAGCTGTTGATGATGAAGTCTCAGAGTATGTTAAGCTTTTGAATTCGTTGGAAAAAAAAAGATGACAACTTCTCATGTCACACCTTTTCTGACTAATCTCTGTCGTACAAATAAGAAATTGAGAAGATGTTACGCAGGTTTTTATGTTTCGAATCGTTCTGACGAATCGATCCTCAGGGATTCTGAGGAAAACCTAATGTAGATGGTGGATTTTCGACAAAGGCTAAATTCGTAAACTCATAATTATACGAAACTCCGATTCAGCAATCGGACGTGAGTATCGAGACACGAGTCTCTCATCGAATTCCCAACGGAGAGTACTTTCTCTCAGAGTACATGTAGATATGTAGTCTCACGACTGGACAACGGCATGTCTCATGAATACTGAATACTTTCAGTGATTATTTCTATATAGTATCACGAGATGGACAACTCCTAGACAGCTTGCTCTGCTAGTATAGAGCGATAACATCTTCAGGAACAAACAACGAGTTTACCCTGACTATATAAAGGATATGACTTACCGACAAGCTCATATCGGGATAATTAATGCTCCGAGACAGCTTGCTCTGCTAGTATAGAGCCACAAAGTTAATTATTCCTAATTAAGATTGATTCTGCCGTGACATTCACTACTGAATTCCCGGAATAATCTATTATTGATCCTATTCCATGGTCGAATCCACAACTGGTCCCATGGAATGGCAATAACAATTGTTCTGATTCTATGATCGTATCCACAGCTTGATCTCATAGAATAGCAATAATTATATTATCTCATTACTCCGATTTCATGATCGAATCCACAACTGGTCTCGTAAATGGTAATAGATAAACCTTAATTACTCCGATTTTATGGTCGAATCTACGATCCCATGGAATGGTAATGCTCACTTTATTATTCTGAATTTGTAGTTGAATCCTCAGCTGATCCTATGAATTAATAATAAACATCTTATTACTCAGTTTTGTGAATTATTCTCCACTGAATTCCACAATTAGTAATAAATAATCAACAACCGGGCGTCTGAGCTACCTCTAAGTAAGCCCCGATTCGAATGGTGAAGGTGTATTCAACGATGATACACTAACAGTCACCGCACGAACGAGTATTTCAAAAATACAACAAAACGATGAACCTATGCAAAATAGAGAAGAAAATAATAAACAATTAAAAATATTGATCAGGGTGCTGGGAGCACAGACACACGACCGACCGACTGTGTCATGGTCAATCCCACGCCAGTTTTATATTTTTAATGCATTTTTATTATTTTCCATGATTTGATGAAAATCCTCTCATTTTATCAAATCTCCTTCGTCTCGAGGAAACTCCTCGGTTTCATGGTACTTCCATAAATCCATAAAAAATAATATAAAATTAAGGAAAGGAGTGTGGGGCGTGACCATTGGCCAACCGGCCATGCCTTGGTCCCAACCGGCCCCACACCCATGGTTCCTTATTATTTTATTATTATTATTATTATTATTATTATTATTATTTTTTATGGTACTTCCATAAATCCATAAAAAATAATATAAAATTAAGGAAAGGAGTGTGGGGCGTGACCATTGGCCAACCGGCCATGCCTTGGTCCTAACCGGCCCCACACCCATGGTTCCTTATTATTATTATTATTATTATTATTTCTCTAATTTCATGAAAAACTCCTTGATTTCATGGTATTTTTGCACAAATCATCAAATAATAATAAAATAATATAAATTATGAAAACTTGTGGGACCGGGCCTTGGCCGGCCGGACATGCTCTAGTCGTTCCCATACGCCCCTTTGTTTTATTATTTTATTATTAGTTTTCCTTGAATTCATCAAATTCCTTGATTTCATGGTATTTCTCTCAAATTAGGAAAAATTCCCTCAAATCATCAAAATACCTAAAAATATTAAAAAATTATGAAAACCCGTGGGACCGGGCCCAAGCCGACCGGCCATGCCTCCACGGTCCCCCGCGCCCTTGTTTTTATTATTTTAATATTTTTTTGCTTCCCTGAACTCATGAAAACTCCTTCAGTTCATGGAAACTCCCTAAATTCATCAAATTTCTCAAAATTCATGAATTTTTCATAAAATCATCAAAATATTATAAAATTAAGGAAAAGGCACCACGGGACCGTGGTCCCGACCGACCGACCATGCCTTGACCATGGTGGTCCCACGCCTCCCCATTCCTTATTTTATAATTATTTTTCATCATCTCATGGTGTTTTCCTCAGTTTCGTCGAAACCCTAATTTTGGCATATTTTCTCGAATGGATGCTCAATTGCACGTCAGCCGGTCCCATCAATTTTCACTTTGGGGGGATATCACTTAGGGTTTTGGTCTGGCGGTCTACGACACGTGTGTTCAAACACACGATGGAACGTGAGCAAGTCGTGCAATCAGTTGAAGGAATTCACGAGGTAGTGGGTGGAAAATCGACCAAGTCTCCACACGTTGAGCAACTGGTTTCAAACACGATCTCCACTTCCCCACTCCTTGATTCCATCAACTTTCACACTTCATGGGATCAGGGTGTCTAAAATTCCAGCAATATAAATAAGTCTCTAAATCATGATTGAAGCATCATCAGTATCATCAATCTCACGTCAAACTGACAACACGAGATCATCAACTCATCAATTGAGCAACTACTCTCAATTGAGCAATTTCAATCACTCGGAGCTTATCGTATTCAGAATTCACAAACCCACAATCTTTGATTACCATTGATTCCATACATTTCTCAGCTTCCCTCCTACAGATCAACCCATCCTCTCTTGTGACCGAATTTACTCTGGAATGGTCATTATCTTGATTTAGGCCGGAGTACTACAGATTTATCTCTCGAATCTAAAGCACCCCCTTTGCAGCGGTGCATCTGTGTGAGGTTTAACATTTCGCTCGGTTCGAGGAGTCTCCTCCGTACGGTCGTCTCCTCAATTCCTTAAAAACCAGCAAATCGTTTTTCCCCATCTACAGATTGGCGACCACAGTGGGAGATTAATCTCTCGGTTGCAATCTAACAATCTCACAAGATGGTTGGTCTTAGGACTAATTCAACTAATTCAGATCAGAATATTTCAAACATCAACATTCCTCATGTTACACCTGGCGGCACGGAAGGCAGAGGGGTCCCAACTTTGGCAGAGTTGGATCAAATCCTAGAGGTCCATACCAGGAACATGGACCTGATGAAGGAGACGATAAACCACATCCTCGACTTTCTCATCAAATTAACATCCGAGTTAGGAGGTACCTCCTCTCCAGAAGTATCAACACCGGGGAATGAAGCATCATCTGACCCTCAAATCAATAGCTTCACCACATACGAGAAGCCGGTGGAACAAGAGGTCACACATTTGATCGAAAATCTATGTGAACTCCTGCACTTCTCCAGGGATCAGCGCACAGACACATTTTTAGCACTCAACCAGATATCATCCAGCGTGCAAATAACGCCACCAACACCATCAGTTGAAGAAGTCTCCCTAGTGCCTGAGCATTGATCGACAACATCTCTTTTGGAGAAGAAGATCGCATGACGGATGAAGGATACAATCGAGCATTGTATGTCACTGGTTTCATCAAAGGCACCGAATTTAGAAGAGCTCTTGTTGACACCGGTGCTTCTACCAACATTGTCACCATGAAGACTCTCAGGATGGCCAGGTTTCCACAAGGTAAAATCGTTCGCTATCCCATCCTAATGACAGGATTTGAAGGAAGTCAAAGCCATACATATGGATATGCATACATAGATTTGAGGGTGGGGCCGATTCGATCGAAAGCGAAGTTTCATGTGATCGAGCAAGAACCTGACTACCATATAATATTGGGACGCCCATGGATCCATGATAATAAGGTGGTTCCTTCAACATACCATCAATGCATGAAGGCCCTGCTCGACAACAAGATCGTTCGCATTCCGGCTTCATCATCTCCTTATGCTCTTGTCTATGATACTGAGTTCCTTGAATCTCAAAAAGGCATCCCGGAACCTCCAAGCAGGATTCACAGTACTCCACTTCCAAGCTGGAAGACTATCGAGAAGGCTGATAACGATCCGTCATCCTCAGCTGCTAAAGTGATCAAGTCACCTACTACACCGAATAAACGCCATAATGATCAAGTCTCAACTCCAGGGACAAACTTGACGACCGATCGAGACGTAAAAGGGAGATTCGTTTATCGTCGATGAAAAGATTAGCAATTAATCGGGGAGAACGATGAAAAGTCTCCCCACCATGAAGAATCACGTCAGAGTAAGCAATCACTTGAAGAAGTCCAAGATGCCCCACAACAACTACAGGACGGCACTGACTCTACCACTGACGATCTTGAAACAATCAACATTGGGGCTGAAGATGATCCAAGGCCAATCCTGATCAGTTCAGCGCTATCACCAGAGGAGCGAACCGAGCTGGTGAAATTATTAAATGAATATCAAGATGTCTTCGCCTGGATGATAGACGCATTTATGTGTCTAATTTGTCCTCAATGTTTCGTATTGTTGGTACTCGTTTTCGTCCTTATTATGGTGTTTTGTGTATTTTTAGGTATTTTTGGAAAATAAATATTATTGGAAAATCACTCGGAACACCCCCGGAGGACACTTGCTATACGGAGCCCAGATTTGGTTAAGGAACACCTCAATTACTAAGGGGCACCCCAAAAAGACAGCTGCTATTCGCACCCCACAGCTGGTTAGGGGGACACCATCTTCTTCATTTGAAACTTAAAAATTGGCGGGAAAAATGTGGCAGCTCTCTGAGAATGTTTCGATCGAAATTTGAAGATGTTCTAGGTGGATTAAAGGGCTGAAACTTCATGGGTAGTTGTGATATGTCATAAAAGAGCTGGTATGGGTGTTTGTTTCTATTAAATTTGGCTGGAAATTCCGTGACAAGGAATCAGGGCAGCCCGTGCGTGAAAAGAATAGTTCACGGGTTTTGGAAGATTTATGCGTGTTCTGCTCGTGTATGATGACTCTAGCAACACTCTGGACCGTGAAGAAGATAAATGGGGAGATTTTGCAGCTGTAGAAACATGTGAGAAGCTAAAACGGGGAAGAAAATATTCCCAGAATATTTTTCTTCACGGCCGAGTTTAATGAAAATTTGTGAGACTTATGGCGTGATATTTTGCTGTTGTTGAGTATATATAGGGTTAGGGGATCATAGAGAAGGGAGACGAAGAGATTGGGAGAGAAAAAGAGCACCACAGAGCGAAAAATCAAATTTGCAGAGCTGCCATTTCTGCTGCTGCAAAACTGAAGAACACGAAGAACGGACCTGCACCAGCAGTCGTTTTTGAACAGTGACAGCAACTCATTCTGTGGGTCGCAGTTTACAGGCAGACTTAAAAACGAAACAACAACAGTAACGGCTCTTTGTAACGGTTTTTGCAACAGTTATAAGCGTTGCAAACCCGATTTTTATTATAATTCTCCCTTATTCATCATTCGTAACCCTTTGAGCATAAATGAAATCAACTTTTGAGCGTGTTTCCAACATGATGAGCGGCTAATTCTCTCGTAACCAAGGCAATGGATGAAGCTATTCACACATGAACAATGGGTAACTATTTCATTTTCTCTAATATTTAATTATAATTCACTCAATCACTGCTTTTGCAGAGTTCTTAAAAGTTTACATAATTTTCTTCATTAGTTGTGATTCAATTAGATAGGTTATGCTTTGGTTAGATAATCTATGCTTAGGGGATACAATTAATTTTTGAGAATATGTTTGATTATTTGTGGATTAAGAAATAAAGGATTAAAAGGATAATTAGAGTTATGAAATATTTGACATCATTCATGTGTAATAGTGGATTCTAGTGTCTTGGCTATTTTCCAATCACTTGAAATCAATTTTGAGTTAAGTTTTCTATATTCTTAAGTTCTATTAAATCTAGAATTCATTGCCTTCACAAGCCTCAACGAACTCTTTACTACAACATCATTGAAAATACCATCAATTTTTGGCGCCGCCGACGCGGGCCTGTCTTTAGGATAGAGTTTTTAGATTTATTTTCTTTTTATTTTTTTTTGTTCTTCTTTAAGTTTTTGGGTTTTTGTCTTTTCCTTTCAGATTTTGGGAATTTGGAGAGAAAAATTTTTTTGCCAAAGCTTTTGGAGAATATTTAAAGACTTGAAGTAAAAGGCAAAGCGAAAGGAGCTAAAGAAGAAGATTTTCTTTTTATTTTATAGAAAAAGAGAGAAAAAAAAGAGAGTGTTATTTTATTAGATTGTATTAGGAATTATTTTTATTTTGTATTTTTCTTTTTCTTTCTGCACTTTATTTTTTGGACCTTTCTTTTGGACTTTGGACATTTGGACATTAATTTTTTTTAAACCCTTCGGAAGGGTAGATTAAATATTAAACTGTTTGCAGAGAAGGACGGTGATTATGATATCACCTCGGCCCCTCGGGTTCGTACACAACATAGGAGTTGTGGCCCGAGTCGACGACAACGGTTCATCCCCCGTATGGAACGGGAGGTAAGTTTGTCGAATCACTCGCGAATCCCCTGTCAGCGAGTTACTGTATTCCTTCGTTTGAATATATGCTGAGGAACTGAAAACGGTTGTTTTAAATTCCTAGTAAAGGGCAAGGACTGGCCATACAAGATAAGGGTTCGGATTTCATCACCGTTCTCTTCTTGCCCGCCTTAGGAAAACGAAACCAAACGCGAACCTAAGCTTTAAAATTTGGAATAGAACGAGACCTATAGGGTAACGAGCTTAGTAGGAAAGTCGTTCGAAAAATATTGGTTACTCTTTTAGCATACTTCGAAGTTCATGATGGTTTCTGTGAGTTGAATGCGTGACTGCGCCGCCTTGTGATAGCGGTGAGGCCTTGGGTATCAAAGCTCCACTGAGCTTCCCTCGCCTCAATTCAACTTACTTTGACTCGGATTGATTCCAGAGGGGTTTGCTTAAATTGTAACGAATTCCCTTTCGAAGGATTAGAAGCTGGTCTAGAAACAATCTAAGTGGAGCCATCATGCTTTTTGTTTGCTAGAATTCAGTAGGTTTGCTGTGGTGGAGTCAGCCTTGTTTGTGTTTGCATAGAACTTCCCTTCCCTTTTAGGGATTTTCGTTTTAGTTTTGTTTTTCTAGTGTATGCCCGAGGTCATTAGAGAACGGGCTTGGAAAAGAAACACTCTAGGTCGTCTGATTAGTGATAAACCTAGTAGTTCTTCTTGTGAAGGCGGGGAGCTCGAAGACTCTTCTTTAGAGAGCCCCGTTTTTGGAAACTTCAGTTTTGAGAATCCTTCTTTTGTGAAGAAAGTACTCCTAGTCCTTTGGTAGTGCCAGAAATGGCAACTTTAAAAGCTTTATTGAACCCAACTAGGACCTCTCGTCCGTCTTGTATCAAGTTAGCTGAAACCGAGGCAAATTATGAACTCAAACCTGGGACTTTACAGATGCTCCCAACCTTTTTAGGAAAAGAGAATGAGAACCCCTATTTTCATGTTAGGGAATTTGAGGAAGTATGTAGTACTCTGAAAATTAAAAACCTTAGTGATGATGCACTGAAACTTAGGTTATTCCCCTTTTCCTTAAAAGATAAAGCCAAATCTTGGCTGTATAGTTTGGATTCTGAGTCAATTGAAACCTATGAACAACTTACATCTGCCTTTATACATAAGTTTTTCCCAAGGCACAAAACATCGTCTATTAGGACACAAATTTGTACTTTTGCTCAACAAGAGGGAGAATCTTTATATAGGTATTTAGAAAGGTTCAATGACTTAATATCTCAATGTCCTCATCATGGTTTAGAGAAGGTTAGGTTAGTTCAGATCCTCTACGAGGGTTTAGATTATTCAACAACAACCATGGTTGAGTCCTTATGCACAGGTGGGTTTGAGAATAAAACTGTTGATGAGGCGATGACATTTTTGAATGAAATCGCCAATAAGACCCAACAATGGGAAAATAATAGGGAACCCCAGAAAACAATTCTTCTAAGTAGAGGAAATGTCAATAGGGTAGAAGGATCCTATGAGTCAGATTAAAATAGCAGCCATAGCCAAAAGGTTAGAAGCGTTGGAATTAGGTCATTCTAGTGGTACTAGTGGTAGAATAGAGCCTTTTTGGGAAGACCATACTGTTGAAGAGCAAGCCAATGCTCTTTATAACAACACTAGATTCGATAACCGTCAGAAGTTTGACCCTTATTCAGAAACCTATAACCCTGGCTGGAGAAACCATCCCAACCTTTCTTGGTCTAAGGGCCAGAATCAAGGTCAGTCTAGTAACTCTCAAGCTCCCCCAGGTTTTGGCTATCCTAAGAATCCTTCAGCCCCGGCACAGTTTCAGAACCCTTCGGATAAGAAGATTATGAGTTTAGAAGAGTCTCTTGCTTTGTTAACTCGTAACACTATGCAGTTTCAGCAATCTGTTGCTCAAGGTTTAGAAGAAAATAAGAGAATAGGTCAGGCTAACTCTCAGGCTATTTCCGAGTTGAAAACCCAGGTTAGTCATATAAATGAGTCTTTAAGAGAAAGAGGTAAGTTTCCTAGTCAAACTCAACCAAACCCTAGAGGAATTAATGAAATAGGTGAAAGACCATCCGATCATGTAAATGCTATTAAAACCCTTAGGAGCGGTAGAGAGATAACAACAAGGTTTCCATGCCTAATAGTGAACAACATGTAGTTCACCCTTCTGAGCCAGAGAATGAGAAGACTGATAGAGTCTCCAAAGAGACCAATGAGGGTCCTGCTGAGCCCGCTTTGTTCCCAGAGCCCCGTTTCCCCAGCTGCTAGTTCCGACTAAGAGGGAGTCCAACTTTAATGATATATTAGAGGTTTTTAAGCAGGTTACTCAACCTACCATTGTTGGATGCGATTAAGCAGATTCCGGCTTATGCCAAGTTCCTTAAGGACTTGTGTACACGAAAGCGTAAGCTTAGTGTCCAAAAGAAAGCCTTCCTAGCTAGTCACGTGAGTTCCATTATTCAGAATACCACTACTCCTAAGTATAAAGACCCAGGGTCCCCTACCATTTCTTGCACAATAGGTAAACACCGTGTTGAGAAAGCTTTGCTTGACTTAGGAGCCAGTGTGAATTTACTTCCATACCATGTGTACCTTAAGCTAGGACTTGGTGAGATGAAACCTACCCAGATGACACTCCAGTTAGCTGATAGGTCCGTTAAAATTCCTCGTGGTGTGATCGAGGATGTTCTTATTGAGGTCGACAAGTTTATTTATCCAGTGGATTTTGTTATCCTAGATACCCAACCTGTCCCTGACCCAGAGAACCAGATACCGGTGATTTTAGGTCGCCCATTTTTAGCAACATCCAATGCGATCATTAACTGTCGAACTGGTATTATGAATTTGTCTTTTGGTAATATGACTATTGAGCTGAACATCTTTCACATTAGTAAGCTACCCCAGGAACTGGACGACTCGAGCGTAGAAGAGGTGAACATGATAGGCACCTTAGTAGAGGAGTCATTACCAAACACTTTGATAGAAGATCCATTAGAGAAATGCCTAGCTCACTTTGGGATTGATTTTGATGATGATGATGTGATTAATGAGGTGAATGCTTTGTTAGATTCAACCCCTTTGTTAGACACTAGTAATGGATGGAAACCTAAGTTCGAACCTTTACCCGTTCCCGAGTCTACCCTAGTTCCTTCGTTGGAAAAGCCTCCCAAGTTGGACCTTAAACCATTACCAGATACCCTGAAGTATGTGTTTTTAGGCCCCTCTGAAACTTTACCTGTGATTATAGCATCCGACTTGGATAGTGATCAGGAAAGTAGGCTAGTGACTGTCCTTCAGAATAACAAGGAAGCTTTAGGGTGGACCATAGCAGACATTAAGGGTATAAGTCCTATTGATTGTATGCATCATATCTATTTAGAGAGTGACACCAAACCTTCTAGGGAGATGCAACGTCGACTGAACCCTAATATGAAAGAAGTTGTTCGAACCGAGGTTCTGAAGCTGTTAGATGCAGGCATTATCTACCCCATTTCAGACAGTAAGTGGGTCAGCCCCGTTCAGGTTGTTCCCAAGAAATCCGGTATTACTGTAGTCCAGAATGATAACAATGAGTTAATCCCAACCCGAATGACCACGAGTTGGCGTGTCTGTATTGACTATAGAAAATTGAACAAGGTCACTAGGAAGGACCACTTTCCCCTTCCCTTCATCGACCAAATGCTAGAGAGATTAGCTGGACGTAGCCATTATTGCTTTTTAGATGGATACTGCGGTTATAATCAGGTTCCTATTGCCCCAGAAGACCAAGAGAAAACCACTTTTACCTGTCCCTTTGGTACCTTTGCGTATAGACGCATGCCTTTCGGCCTATGTAATGCCCCTGCGACCTTTCAGCGTTGTATGATGAGCATATTTTCTGACATGGTAGAACGGTTCTTAGAGGTCTTTATGGATGATTTTTCAGTGTTTGGTTCGTCTTTCGATGAGTGCTTGCATCATTTGTCATTAGTTTTGACTAGGTGTAAGGAAAAATTTAGTGCTTAATTGGGAGAAATGTCACTTCATGGTTCGTTCAGGAATTGTTCTAGGGCATATCGTATCTTCAAAGGGTATAGAGGTAGATAGAGCCAAAGTTGACCTTATTAAAACTTTACCGGTCCCAAAAACCGTAAAAGGTATTAGGTCATTCTTAGGGCATGCTGGTTTTTATCGTCGATTCATTAAGGATTTTAGCTTGATTTCTAGACCTCTTTGCAATTTGCTTGCAAAAGATGTTAAGTTTGTCTTTGATGATGCTTGTTTAGAGGCTTTCGAGAAGCTTAAAACTTTACTCACTACCGCCCCCATAGTCCAGGCACCCAACTGGAACCTACCCTTTGAAATCATGTGCGATGCTTCAGATTATGCTATTGGTGTTGTGCTAGGTCAGCGAGAAAACAAGTTACTTCATGTAATTTACTATGCTAGCAAAACTCTGAATGATGCCCAGTTGAACTATACCACTACGGAGAAGGAACTGTTAGCCATTGTGTTTGCCTTAGACAAGTTTAGACCCTATCTCTTAGGTTCTAAGATCGTAATATATACTGATCATGCTGCTTTGAAATATCTTTTGTCTAAGAAGGATACGAAACCTAGATTGATTAGGTGGATCCTGTTGTTACAAGAGTTTTCTCCGGACATTAGAGACAAAAAGGGTGCAGAAAATGTAGTAGCAGACCACTTGTCTAGACTTGTTGTGGATACCCTTAATGATTCCCTTCCTATAAGGGACAACTTTCCTGATGAACAATTGTTCTTTGTTACCCAATTACCTTGGTATGCGAATATAGTGAACTATCTTGTTACTGGTCGAATGCCCCAACATTGGGGTAAACAAGAGCGTTCTAGATTTTTAGCTGAGGTTAAGCACTTCTTTTGGGATGATCCTTATTTGTTTAAGTATTGTCCAGACCAGATTATTAGGAGATGTATACCTGAGAGTGACCAGTCCAGTATTATTTCCTTTTGTCATGATCATGCGTGTGGGGGTCACTTTAGTGCTAAGAAGACTGCTGCTAAGATATTGCAGTGTGGATTCTATTGGCCTTCGTTGTTTAAAGACTCCCACAGTTACTGTGTTACTTGTGAACGTTGCCAGAAATTAGGAACCATTTCCCGTAGGAACATGATGCCCTTGAACCCTATTTTAGTTGTCGAGGTCTTTGATGTGTGGGGTATTGACTTTATGGGTCCGTTTCCTAATTCTTTTGGTAACCTATACATCCTTGTCGCTGTAGACTATGTCTCTAAGTGGATTGAGGCGGTTGCGTGTAAAACCAATGACCATAGGGTTGTGATTGATTTCTTGAAAAATAATATTCTTACACGTTTTGGTACACCGCGGGCTATAATTAGTGATGGTGGGTCGCACTTTTGTAATGGACCTTTTAGGCTTTTGATGAAGAAATATGGTATTACACATAAGGTAGCTACCCCGTATCATCCACAGACTAGTGGTCAGGTTGAGGTTTCCAATAGGGAGATAAAACGTATATTAGAGAAAACAGTTAATCCTAATCGGAAAGACTGGTCGTCTAGGCTTACTGATGCCTTATGGGCTTACCGTACTGCGTTTAAGACCCCCATTGGAATGTCGCCTTATCGGCTTGTGTATGGCAAGGCATGTCATTTACCTGTCGAGTTAGAACATAGAGCTTATTGGGCTGTTAAGCAGCTAAACTTTTCTCTTGACAAGGCAGGAGCCCATAGGAAACTCCAGCTCAATGAGTTGGACGAGATTCGTATTGATGCTTACGATAGTGCGAAGGAGTATAAGAACAAAATGAAACTTGTGCATGATAGAAATATTTTAAGGAAGTCATTTTCTCCAGGTCAAAAAGTTCTTCTGTATGATACCCGCTTGCATCTTTTCCCTGGGAAGTTACGTTCTCGGTGGACGGGTCCTTTTATTGTTCGCACTGTCTTTCCTCATGGAGCTGTTGAGATCGAGACACCGGATGGTAGTAGTTCTTCGAAGGTTAACGGTCAGAGATTGAAACCCTTTTTAGAGCCCTTTCCAACAGGTGATGTTGAGGAGGTCCCTCTGGAGGACCCTGTTTACCCTTGATTGACCATCGAGGCGATTGTATGTTGTATATTAGTTTTTGATTTCTCTCTTCACCCAGGTACTATCTTTCCGACTTCTCTCTTTACTGATTCCTCATGTTACTTTACTTTTTGGTATTGCTCTTTCATTAGAAACATTGAGGACAATGTTAGATTTAAGTTTGGGGGTGGGGAAGAAACTTTTTGTTAGCTTTTAGTTGCAATAAATAAACTCCAGAGCCTAGAAATTTATGTTTATTAAGGTTGGCACTAACCGATCTAAGTGGATGGGAACATTTTGATTGTAGGAGTTGAGGAACCAATCTGATTAGATGGAAACATCTAGAAGAGTCTATTCATAAAAGCACAGAGCTCAGGTGTTAGAAAAGAAAACATGGTAGTTTCGCCATATCCTCGTGATGGAAACATCGAAAGAATCCTGATCACTTCTTTTTTTTTTTTACCATTACTAGGGTGAAATAGAGTGACTGAGATGAAAAAAAAAATTGAGACCAGACCACCAGACCAACCGGAATAAATACAATAAAGTCGACCACTGGTACCCTTGTATATGCCAGCTGAGTTGACCTAGAGTTAGGATTATCGACCACTGGTTCCCTTGTATTTGCCAGTGTGTTGATATTAGTCCAGACCAGTATCTCAGTCCATTAGGATAGGTTCACCTTAGTCAACATCATCCACATTTTTCTCTACATCCATCTTCTTAATCTATCCATGTGATTGGTTGACTCCGGTTTATGATGTCCAGAAACTATCTGAGTAGAGCTCTGTCACTTTATATGAATTTTAGTATGCTTGAGTGCAAACTCGTGTACAACAATTGGAATTTCGCATCAGGGTACTTCCTCCTGTAGTCAATAAGTATGCCAACCAAGGAGATTCTTTAGTGCCTTCCAAGGTTCTGCATAGATAGCTAGGGTCTGGAGTAATGGTTTTGTGGGCACACCTCTGGTAAACCCTCCCGATATTAACTCGGTTTTATTTATTTCTTATAAGTTTTGCTCGAGGACTAGCAAATAATAAGTTTGGGGGTATTTGATAGACGCATTTATGTGTCTGATTTGTCCTCAATGTTTCGTATTGTTGGTACTCGTTTTCGTCCTTAGGTGTTTTGTGTATTTTTAGGTATTTTTGGAAAATAAATATTGTTGGAAAAATCACTCAGAACACCCCCGGAAGACACTTGCTATACAGAGCCCAGATTTGGTTAAGGGACACCTCAATTACTAAGGGGCACCCCAAAAAGGCAGCTGCTATTCGCACCCCACAGCTGGTTAGGGGGACACCATCTTCTTCATTTGAAACTTAAAAATTGGCGGGAAAAATGTGGCAGCTCTATGAGAATGTTTCGATCGAAATTTGAAGATGTTATAGGTGGACTAAAGGGCTGATACTTCATGGGTAGTTGTGATATGTCATAAAAGAGCTGGTATGGGTGTTTGTTTCGATCAAATTTGGCTGGAAAATCCGTGACAAGGAATCAGAGCAGCCCGTGCATGAGAAGAATAGTTCACGGATTTTGGAAGATTTATGCGTGTTCTGCTCGTGTATGATGACTCTAGCAACACTCTGGACCGTGAAGAAGATAAATGAGGAGATTTTGCAGCTGTAGAAACACGTGAGAAGCTAAAACAGGGAAGAAAATATTCTCAGAATATTTTTCTTCACTGCCGAGTTTAATGAAAATTTCTGAGACTTATGGCGTGATATTTTGCTGCTGTTGAGTATATATAGGGTGAGGGGATCATAGAGAAGGGAGACGGAGAGATTGGGAGAGAAAAAGAGCACCACAGAGCGAAAAATCAAATTTGCAGAGCTGCCATTTCTGTTGCTGCAAAACTGAAGAACACGAAGAACGGACCTGCACCAGCAGTCGTTTTTGAACAGTGACAGCAACTCATTCTGTGGGTCGCAGTTTACAGGCAGACTTAAAAACGCAACAGCAACAGTAACGGCTCTTTGTAACGGGTTTTGCAACAGTTATAAGCGTTGCAAACCCGATTTTTATTATAATTCTCCCTTATTCATCATTTGTAACCCTTTGAGCATAAATGAAATCAACTTTTGAGCGTGTTTCCAACATGATGAGCGTCTAATTCTCTCGTAACCAAGGCAATGGATGAAGCTATTCACACATGAACAATGGGTAACTATTTCATTTTCTCTAATATTTAATTATAATTCACTCAATTACTGCTTTTGCAGAGTTCTTAAAAGTTTACATAATTTTCTTCATTAGTTGTGATTCAATTAGATAAGTTATGCTTTGGTTAGATAATCTATGCTTAGGGGATACAATTAATTTTTGAGAATATGTTTGATTATTTGTGGATTAAGAAATAAAGGATTAAAAGGATAATTAGAGTTATGAAATATTTGACATCATTCATGTGTAATAGTGGATTCTAATGTCTTGGTTATTTTCCAATAACTTGAAATCAATTTTGAGTTAAGTTTTCTATATTTTTAAGTTCTATTAAGTCTAGAATTCATTGCCTTCACAATCCTCAACGAACTCTTTACTACAACATCATTGAAAATACCATCACTAGACGTACGAAGAAATGCCGGGTCTGGATGACAAACTCGTCACCCATCACCTGCACATTGTCCCTGGTTCCAAAGCTGTCAAACAACAGCCCAGACAATTTAGACACGAAGTCGAGGAGCAAATCAAGGTCGAAATCCAGAAACTGTTGGCAGCAGGGTTCATCAAACCTATTCTTCATCCAACGTGGCTAGCAAATGTGGTACCTGTTAAGAAGAAAAATGGTCAAATCAGATGTTGTGTCGACTTCAGGAACTTGAATAAATGTTGTCCGAAGGATGATTTCCCTCTACCCAACATTGACATGCTCGTCGATGCGACCAGCGGTCACGGTATGTTCTCATTCATGGACGGCTATAGTGGGTACAACCAGATCAAGATGTATGAACATGACGCCAACAAGACTGCGTTCCGTACTCCCATTGGGAATTTTCACTACACCGTGATGTCCTTTGGATTAAAGAATGCTGGTGCCACCTATCAACGAGCCATGACCGCCATATTCCACGACATGATGCACAAGCAAGTAGAAGACTATGTCGATGATGTGCTGGTAAAATAGAAGACTCGAGCATCTCATCTCGAAGTTCTAAGGCAGGTATTCGAAAGGTGCGGAGAATACAAATTAAAAATGAATCCTTTAAAGTGCGCATTCGGAGTTTCTTCCGGAAAATTCTTAGGATTCCTGGTCACGGCTGAAGGGATCAAAGTCGACCCCGACAAGGCAAAAGCTATTACCACCATGCCTCCTCCACGTACCGTGAAGGAACTACAAATATTTATGGGCAAGGTAAATTATATTCGACGCTTCATTCCTGGATTAGCTCAACTCATTGCTTCGTTCACGCCTATGCTGAAGAAAGGAGAAAGCTTCACCTGGACAGCTGTTCAACAAGAAGATTTCCATAAAATACAACATATATTATTGTCACCGGCCGTCATGAGGTCTCCAGTACAGGGACGAGCTCTGATTCTTTACACAGCCTCCAGTGACGTCGCCATCGGCGCACTCCTCGCTCAGGAAGATGACGAAGACGTCGAACGACCGATTTACTACTTCAGCCGCACAATGAGAGATGCTCAACTCCGATACCCAAAGGCTGAAAGGGCATGTCTGGCATTGGTACATGCAATCCAGAAGTTCAGACATTACTTACTATCTAACAGGGTCGTACTCATCTCCAAAGTTGATCCCATAGAGTTCTTGCTATCAAAGCCAGCCTTGATAGGAAGACCACGAAGTGGCTACTCCAGATGTCAGAATTTGACATAGATTGCACGCCACCTAAAGCCATCAAAGGTCAAGCGGTCGCAGACCTGCTCGCTGCTTTTCCATGGGAAGACACAACAACACTACATGAAGAAGTACCCGGCGAATTCCCATACGTCTTAGTCATCAAGGAAGAAACATGGATTCTATACTTAGATGGATCTGCCACCCCTAGTAGTGACACCGGAGGAGCGGGCATAGTGTTGGTGTCTCCATCTGGTGAAGTTTTCTCACATTCGTTCAAGTTGGATTTCCACTGCACCAACAACTCAGCGGAATATGAAGCCTTCCTATTAGGATTATCCTTGGCCAAGAAAGCAGGAGCAACACACCTCGACATAAGGGGAGATTCAAAATTATTGGTCAACCAGATGAATGGAACGTATTCTCTCAAAGAAATCACACTTGCTCCATTCAGAACCGAAGATCAGCGACTGTTGACCTATTTTGCTGACGCAACGATCGTCCATACTGGACGGACTAACAACAGGCATGTTGATTGCCTAGCAACTCTCGCCTCCAAGCTGCAATTCGAAGGAGCACAGAAAAAGATCACTGTACAGAGACGTACGGTATCATCAACTTGGCTCACTCAGATCGAAGACATTACAGCGAACGATTGGCGAGCACCCATCATTCATGAATTGAGCAGCTCTATTTCAGAAGGCCAAGTCAGCCTCAAAGAATTGAAAAACTACTTCTTGCTTCATGGAGGGTTATACTATCGAAACCCTAATGGATCTCTATCACGATGTCTTGGGAGTGACGAAGCGGAAGAACAGCTCAAACGCATACATGAGGAAGTCTGTGGACAAACGTTAGTGGTAACACTTTACAGAAAGCTTCAAAGAATGGGGTACTACTGGCCATCCATGGAGACTCAATCGAGAGATTTACAAGGATCTTGTCCTGATTGCCAAACACATCCTCATCACTTGGAGGTTTTGACGATCCACCACACTGGGGACTGGAGGGAGCCTTACATCAAATACCTTCGGGACAACGAACTACCGCTGGAAAAGAAGCAATCATTCAAACTCATTCAGAAAGCTAAGAGATTTGTCCATATTGATGGGATCTTATATCGCAAAAGCTTTGGTGGAAATTTACTAAGGTGCTTGGCCGAACATGAAATCCCTACAATCCTGAAAGAAGTACATGATGGAGAACATCAAGGAAAGAAGAAACTATTTCTTCAAATTCATGAGAAATATTATTGGCCAACCATGGAAGATGATGCAGCCGCACACGTTCAGAGGTGTCACCAATTCCAAACTCATGGTAATCTCATCCACACTTCTTGTCTCCCATTGAATTCTGTGAATAGTCTGTAGCCTTTCTACAGCTGGGTACTAGATATTATTGGGAAGATCAATCCAGCATCTTCAAAACAACATGAATACATCATCACTGCGACAGAGTACTTCACCAAGTGGGTCGAAGCTATTCCTCTTCGAAGCACCACTGGAGTTACGATTGCCGCCTTCATCAAAGAGCACATGATATGCAGATTCGTAGTTCCTAAGCATATCACAGATAACGGGACTCCTTTTGCCAATAAAGATGTTGAGAAGCTTCTCAATAAATATGGTATCAAACAAATCTTCTCCACGCCTTACTATCCACAAGGAAATGGTCAAGCAGAAAGTACCAACAAGACTTTGGTCAGGATTATCAGTCGGACGATCCATGACAATCCTCGATCATGGCATGAGCAATTACCCATGGATCTATGGGCTTACAGAACTTCACCAAGGAGCTCGATCGGTACTTCGCCATATTCCCTGTCTATGGAGCCGATGCCATACTTCCAGCAGAAATCAAAGTTCCCTCAGCCAGGATTGCAGCATCCAGTGGCGTACAATGGGATGAGGACGAAATATCCAGATCATAATGTGAACATTCACACAACTTACCTATGAAGTTTACAACAATAAAATATTTCATCATAAATATATTTTCTATCTTCGAAGGTTCCTCAAAACACACGTTTCTGTTTTTTTTCGAAAAAGCAGCAATTAACGCAACTTGCATACATAAACTCTCAAGGATTTTATTTAATGAAAACAAACTCATGAAAATAAAATATATCATCATATTTTGCAATATATGTCACGTCTGCATATACATATATATAAAAAAAATATTTTTCCTTTGTATCGTCGTTATTTGTCTTTAAACGAAGGTTTATTTCAAAAAATATTGTGAAAGCTCACATCTCATACATATGATAAAGTTTTGTATTTACATGAAATCTCATAAGAAAAATTTTAGCACTGGACACAAGTTCATCATACATATTTTCCTTCGTGTCATCATTATTTGTCTTTAAAACGAAGGATTATTCCAATTTCATGAAAATTCACTTCTTTTATGATGAAACCTTGGTATACATGAAAGCTCATACACTAAGTTTTATCACTGGACCTAGGTTCGTATTTAAAAAAAAAATCTCTCCTAAATCAGGGATTATAGTTAGTTTTCAAAACTAACGATCGAACGAACATACGTTTTCAAAAAACGAGGGTTTTTCATAAAACTCACACTAATATACACACATGTATATAACTTCATCATGATCAAAGCATGAACAAATCATGAGGATCATAAACATCAGCAAACAAAAAAAAAACGCACCTGGGTGAATCGGCCGGAAGTTGGACGGCGGCGACGGCGGCAAGGGTCGGACGGCGGCGAAGCTCCGGCAAAAAAATTTCCTCCACTCGCTGCTGACGTGAAGGTGATGGACGTGTGTGAAGGAAAAAATAAAAAAAAGGATTAATACCTTTTATATCAATTTTATTTCCAAAACCTAATTTTCTAAGGATTTCCTTATTGGGCCCGACCCGCGAATCCTAACCGACCACGGACTCGTCATCCAAACCAGCGGTTCAACACCAATTTATGCTCATCTAACGATGCTCCAATCATGACATTGAAGCCTTCATCAAGTCGTGGTTTGCTCATGCTCTCTAAATCCGATTACGTCTCAACTTACGACTAAGTTCAATTACTGGTATTATTATTTATGGCCGGAAAATCACCATTTAATGCTGACTAAGGAACACAGCTTTCCTCAGTAAGCAGGGGACTTAATGTAGATGGTGGATTTTCGACAAAGGCTAAATTCGTAAACTCATAATTATACGAAACTCCGATTCAGCAATCGGACGTGAGTATCGAGACACGAGTCTCTCATCGAATTCTCAACGGAGAGTACTTTCTCTCAGAGTACATGTAGATATGTAGTCTCACGACTGGACAACGGCATGTCTCATGAATACTGAATACTTTCAGTGATTATTTCTATATAGCATCACGAGATGGACAGCTCCTAGACAGCTTGCTCTGCTAGTATAGAGCGATAACATCTTCAGGAACAAACAACGAGTTTACCCTGACTATATAAAGGATATGACTTACCGACAAGCTCATATCGGGATAATTAATGCTCCTAGACAGCTTGCTCTGCTAGTATAGAGCCACAAATTTAATTATTCCTAAATAAGATTGATTCTGCCGTGACATTCACTACTGAATTCCCGGAATAATCTATTATTGCTCCTATTCCATGGTCGAATCCACAACTGGTCCCATGGAATGGCAATAACAATTGTTCTGATTCTGTGATCGTATCCACAGCTTGATCTCATAGAATAGCAATAATTATATTATCTCATTACTCCGATTTCATGATCGAATCCACAACAGGTCTCATAAATGGTAATAGATAAACCTTAATTACTCTGATTTTATGGTCGAATCTACGATCCCATGGAATGGTAATGCTCACTTTATTATTCTGAATTTGTAGTTGAATCCTCAGCTGATCCTATGAATTAATAATAAACATCTTATTACTCAGTTTTGTGAATTATTCTCCACTGAATTCCACAATTAGTAATAAATAATCAACAACCGGGTGTCTGATCTACCTCTAAGTAAGCCCCGATTCGAATGGTGAAGGTGTATTCAACGATGATACACTAACAGTCACCGCACGAACGAGTATTTCAAAAATACAACAAAACGATGAACCTATGCAAAATAGAGAAGAAAATAATAAATAATTAAAAATATTGATCAGGGTGCTGGGAGCACGGACACACGACCGACCGACCGTGTCGTGGTCAATCCCACGCCAGTTTTATATTTTTAGTGCATTTTTATTATTTTCCATGATTTGATGAAAATCCTCTCATTTTATCAAATCTCCTTCGTCTCGAGGAAACTCCTCGGTTTCATGGTACTTCCATAAATCCATAAAAAATAATATAAAATTAAGGAAAGGAGTGTGGGGCGTGACCATTGGCCAACCGGCCATGCCTTGGTCCCAACCGGCCCCACACCCATGGTTCCTTATTATTTTATTATTATTATTATTATTATTATTATTATTATTATTATTTCTCCAATTTCATGAAACTCCTTGATTTCATGGTATTTTTGCACAAATCATCAAATAATAATAAAATAATATAAATTATGAAAACTTGTGGGACCGGGCCTTGGCCGGCCGGACATGCTCTAGCCGGTCCCATACGCCCCTTTGTTTTATTATTTTATTATTAGTTTTCCTTGAATTCATCAAATTCCTTGATTTCATGGTATTTCTCTCAAATTAGGAAAAATTCCCTCAAATCATCAAAATACCTAAAAATATTAAAAAATTATGAAAACCCGTGGGACCGGGCCCAAGCCGACCGGCCATGCCTCCACGGTCCCGCGCGCCCTTTTTTTTATTATTTTAATATTTTTTGCTTCCCTGAACTCATGAAAACTCCTTCAGTTCATGGAAACTCCCTAAATTCATCAAATTTCTCAAAATTCATGAATTTTTCATAAAATCATTATAAAATTAGGGAAACTCGTGGGACCGGGCCATAGCCGGCCGGCCATGCCTTCCACGGTCCCACACGCCCTTGTTTTATTATTTTAATATTTTTTGCTTCCTTGAACTCATGAAAACTCCTTCAATTCATGGAAACTCCCAAAATTCATCAAATTTCTCAAAATCATGAATTTTTCATAAAATCATCAAAATATTATAAAATTAAGGAAAAGGCACCACGGGACCGTGGTCACGACCGACCGACCATGCCTTGACCATGGTGGTCCCACGCCTCCCCATTCCTTATTTTATAATTATTTTTCATCATCTCATGGTGTTTTCCTCAGTTTCGTCGAAACCCTAATTTTGGCATATTTTCTCGAATGGATGCTCAATTGCACGTCAGCCGGTCCCATCAATTTTCACTTTGGGGGGATATCACTTAGGGTTTTGGTCTGGCGGTCTACGGCACGTGTGTCTAAAACACACGAGGGAACGTGAGCAAGTCGTGCAATCAGTTGAAGGAATTCACGAGGTAGTGGGTGGAAAATCGACCAAGTCTCCACACGTTGAGCAACTGGTTTCAAACACGATCTCCACTTCCCCACTCCTTGATTCCATCAACTTTCACACTTCATGGGATCAGGGTGTCTAAAATTCCAGCAATATAAATAAGTCTCTAAATCATGATTGAAGCATCATCAGTATCATCAATCTCACGTCAAACTGACAACACGAGATCATCAACTCATCAATTGAGCAACTACTCTCAATTGAGCAATTTCAATCACTCGGAGCTTATCGTATTCAGAATTCACAAACCCACAATCTTTGATTACCATTGATTCCATACATTTCTCAGCTTCCCTCCTACAGATCAACCCATCCTCTCTTGTGACCGAATTTACTCTGGAACGGTCATTATCTTGATTTAGGCCGGAGTACTACATATTTATCTCTCGAATCTAAAGCACTCCCTTTGCAGCGGTGCATCTGTGTGAGGTTTAACATTTCGCTCGGTTCGAGGAGTCTCCTCCGTACGGTCGTCTCCTCAATTCCTTTAAAAACCAGCAAATCGTTTTTCCCCATCTACACCTACGTATGAAGTCACTTGAATGTGATAATATTTATCAAAAGTACTTTTGTTGGAAGAGAAACTTGCAAAAACTGAAGCAAGGATTAACTCTCATCAAGCAAGTTTTGATGACAGAGAAAGCGTTTATCTCCCTGGAGAAAAACGCCTTGAGGCTGATTTATTTGTTGCTCTTGATAAAATCAAAGTGTTGGAAGATGACTTGAAAAAATTCAATACTAGTTCAAGCAAATTAACCACTATGCTAGGAGCAAGTAAAAATCATCGTGATACACGAGGATTAGGCTATAAGGGAATAAATGCTCCAAGTATTAGCAAAGAGGTAAAATTTGTCAAGGATAGTGATTCTTCTCAACAAAAGGTTTCCACTGATGGAAAAAGTGAAATACCTTCACTGGAAGTTAAAGTTAGAAAGAGCAAAGTATATCAACTTCCAAAGTCAGCACACACGGATCGAGGTAAGAACATTCCCTATGTTTGCCACTATTGCGGAAATAAAGGTCACCTGGAAAGGAGATATCGTTTTCGTGTAAGGAATGAGAAACTTCATGATGTTCTTGTTTGGGCATCACAAGAAGTTGTGAAACCAAGATCATATGTTAAGACTAATCCACTTAACGTTACAGGTTTGTAGATGGGGAAAAACGATTTGCTGGCTTTTACGGAATTGAGGAGACGTCCGTGTGGAGACTCCTTGAACCGAGCGAAATGTTGAACCTCACACAGATGCACTGCAAGAAGGGAGTGCTTTAAGTTCGATAGATCAATCTGTAGGACTCCGTCCTAAACCAAGAACAATGGTCGTTCCAGAGTCAATTCGGTCACAAGAGAGGATGGGTTGATCTGTAGGAGGGAAGCTGAGAAATGTGTGGGATCAATGGTGATCTGAGATTGTAGGTGTGTTGTGAACTCAACGTGAGAACGCTCTGAATGATTGAATTTTACTCAAATGAGAGTGATTACTCAGACGATGAGTTCGTGTAGACGAAAGATTGTCTGTATGAACTTCCCGAGAAATTGCTTGTTTAGACGAATGTTCGAATGTTCGAATCTTGTCCTTTCAATCAGGATTCAGAGACATTTTGTAATGCCTGAGTTGAAAACACCATGATCCCATGAAGTGTGACAGTTGTTGGAATCAGAGAGTGGGGAAGTGGGAAATCGTGTTAAAACCAGTTGCTCATCGTGCGGATACTTGGTTAATTTTCCACCCACTACTTTGCTGACTCTTCCAACTGATTGCACGACTTGCTCACATTCTCGTCGTGGGTGAACACACGTGTCGTAGACCTCCAGACCAAAACCCTAGTTAATATCCCCCCCATGTGACACGATTGATATCTCGTGATTGTGGAGTCATTTGCTGACTTTATGGGACGATGAGTCCATGTATTGCTGAGTTGAACATGATTTGCAAATATACTGAGACTCGTGAATTAAATATGTCTACTGAGACGAGGTATTATTATGTTGACTACCTAAGACAAGCAAGATGTGTTGCTGAGTTATTGAATATTGATAGTTGAACCAATATTCTTGAATCTGAGCAAATATTGCTGGTTCGAGCAAATATTGCTAATTCGAGCAAATATTGCCGGTTTGAGCAAATACCGCTCATTTGATGAATTGTTGGTAGCATGACCAAATAAAATATTAATTTAAGATACTGACTGCTGGGTCGAGTAAAATAAATAAAAATGTTGATCATAGAATTAACATAAAATTATCAGAGTATTTGAATCTGCTCATAATCATGTTTCTGCGGAGCTCTGAATTCAAAACCCTAATTTTACTGAAATGATGATTTATTGAAAATCAACCGCAGGGTGATGCAGGGACTGTCTACGTGGGATGATGAGTTCACCATGTAACGCCCAGATGCTCGAATGAGCAAAATACCAAAGTCTCTTAAGGACCAGTTGGTGAAAGAATGATTAAATGCTGGTTTAATCATTTATTAAAATAATGCTCGTGTGAGCGACAGATAATAATAAAACCTAGCCGTGAAAAGATGAGGGACTGGCCAAGAGGTCATGGGACCGGCTCTTGGTGGTCGTGGGACCAATAGATGGTCGTTTTAGCAAACTCTCGATTGTTCGGAAAGAGTTTGAACCTAATATGAGCAGTTGAGCAAATTAGGTTAAAAATAGTTAAAACATGTCGGACCGGCCACTTGCAAGCCTCGGGGACACCCTTGGTCGGTCAAGGGGATGCACCCGTGTCACCATGTTGTTCGTGTCTCAGTCCTGAGAGTTTTGATATTTTCCGGTGCGCGTTTGAGCAACATTTTGAGAAAATATGCAGAATCCAGGATTTTGCTGAAACTAGGAAAAATACATGAGATGATGAAAAATAATAAATAAAACAGGGAATTGCAAGGTGTGAGACCGGCCAGGGCTAGGACACGGCAGGCCGGCTAGCAAGCGGTCCCACAATATTTTCCCAGTTTTATGTAATTTTATGTATTTTCTCTGAATTGAGGGAAATCCCATGAAACTGGAGAGTTTTATGAAATTAGGGAACTTCCATGAGATGAGGGAAATAAAATAATAATAAAATAGGAAATTATGGAGTGTGGGACCGTCAATGGCCAAGGCGGCCGTCCGGCCAAGGGGCACGGTCCCAGCACTCTTCCCAATTTTATGTAATTTTTTATGATTTTAGGAAATCTTCATAAAATCAAAGAGATTTGTTGAAACCAAGGTATTTTGTTGAAATCAGGGAGTTTTCATGGAATGAGGAAAACAAAACAAATAACAATAATAAAATAAGAAGCGTGTGGGACCGGCTAGGGCATGGCCGGCCAGATAGAGCCCTGTCCCACGGATTTTCTTAATTTCATGGGTTTAGTGAAAATTCATAAGATCAGGGAATTTTCATGGTTTTAGGGAAAATTCATGAAATCAAGGAATTTTCATGGATTGAGAGAAATAATAAAATAATGGGGACGTGAAGTGTGGGACCGGCCACGGCTGGAGCATGACCGGCCGGCTGGTGCTCGATCCCGCGACATCTTTCCCTAATTTTATTATTTTCCTTGACAAAATATCATGAGATTAGAGAATTTCCTTGAAACGAAGAAGATTTGCTCGAACGAGAGAATTTTCATGAGATCGAGAAAAAATAATAAAATATGATAAAATATAAAATTGGGCACGGGATTGGTCACGGCATGACTGGCAGGCTGGTGAGCCTAGTCCCCTGACGCCTTTGATAATATTTTATTATTATTATTTTTCCTTCCTATTTTGCATAGGTTCATCGTTCATTGGTATTTTTGAAATGCTCGTTTGCGCATTCAAATACTGGTCTGTGCATTATTGCTAAGTACACTTGCACCATTTTAGTCAGGGCTTATTCGATGCTCAGATGCCTGTTTCGTTGAATATTTATCACTAACCCGTGGAATTCTGTTGGGAAGAACCATGAATTGAAGTAACGAAATATAACGAAGAATCGTAGAATATTGCTGGATATTCAGGCGATTGGAGATAATTAACTGATGGCTCTATACTAGCAGGGCGTCCTATCTAGGAGCATTAGTTATCTGAGAGTTGAGAAATATGAACTTGCTGGAGTATCATATTTCTCCTATATAGTCAGGGAAAACCTGGTTGCATCCTGAAGACGTTATCGCTCTATACTAGCAGGCATGCTGTCTAGGAGCCGTCCAATCTTTCGATTCTATATAGAAATAATTACTGAAATTGCTCAGTATTCACGACATGTGTCGTGGTCTCAGCTGGGAGACTACACATCTACAGATACTCTGAGAGACAACCTTCTCAGTCAAAGGTTTCATTGCATGAGCTTTCATGCTTTATTGAGAGACATGAGTCTCAATACTCATCTGATTGCCGGATCCGGAGTATAAATAATTACTGAAATTGCTCAGTATTCATGAGATGTGCCGTGGCCTCAGCTGGGAGACTACACATCTACATATACTCTCTGAGAGACAACCTTCTCAGTCAGAGGTTTTATGGTATGAGCTTTCATGCGAGACATGAGTCTCAATACTCATCCAATTGCCGGGTCCAGAGTATGCATAGTTAGGGTTTTACAATTTTACCCTTGTCGAAAATCCACCATCTACATTAAGTCCCCATCTTATTGTGAAACAGTTATGTTCCTCAGTCACTATTGAATGGTGATTTTCCAGGTACAGACAAAAAAATAAGTAATTGAGCTTATAAGAAAAAATGTTACCGGATTTAGACTGAATGAGCAAACTATGGTTTGTGTGTAAACCCCAGTAAAATAATAGAGCGTCATCCAACGAGCATAAATTGGCGAAGAACCGCTAATTTGATGGTGGAACCTTGGTCGGTTTAGGATCCATGGATCCGGGCCCAAGAAAAGAATCCGTTTTAGCGCGGACGCTTGTTCGTTAGTTTAAGAAACAACAAAATAAACCTGAGTCTAATGATAAAAAATTTGTCTATGAGCTTTCACGAAAAACAAAATTTTGTTTTTTAAATATGTGAGATCTCACAAAGTGGAATAAACTCTCGTTTCAAAGGTGGATGCTCGTACAAGAGAATTTTTTGAACAGACGTGTGTGCGTCTGTTAGTAATAAAATTTTGTTTATGAGCTTTCATGAAGTTTTTTATCTTCGAGATTTCAGAAATCATTGAAAATATACTCTCGCCTCAAAGACAGATGCTCGTGCGAGGGAGCAAAAATATATAGATATATTTTTCAAATTTACGTGAACGTTAAATATTTATATATTTTGTAAAATCATGTTTTGATTTCGAACAACTGTTGAAAGTAGACCATTATACATGGTGAGATAATGTCTGTGTGTGAGTTTTCACAATTGTAGAATGGACGTCTGTATAGTTTTTGAAAAACCAGTGGATGTTAAAATTCGCGTGGGTTGTTCACGGTTTTATCAAGTCATCATTTTGAATAATGAATTTTGCTCGTCTTTGCAGGTTTGAGGGAACGAGCAAGTTTTCGAAATTCTGACGTTATAATCACTACAGTTAGAGAAATTGTAAATAGGTACGAGTTGGATTGTTACCATTTTGTTACGCGTTTGTTATTGGTATATCCATGACTCCATGTCTTTCGCCTCAGATGGTGGTGACTTCTGGTTACAACCACTCTTCTGGCCCTTCCGAGGAACGCTCTAGAAATATCAAGTCAAAGATGAAGACTTCTGCAGATGTTCATGCCGAGGTGAATCAACCTTTCAGAGACACTGGAAAGATGATGCATTGTATGTCTTTCGATCATCTGGGAGTCATCCGTGGTGGAATCAACGCTTTCTTAGCCTTAGCGGATGCAGAAGAGAAGCAGGGACGAGATGAGTTATTACTGAAAAGCAAAGCTGAAGATGAAAGGCTTGCATCTTATCAGCAAAACGCCGCCGGTTTCAGCAAATGAGACTAGCGGCTGAAGATGAAGTCTGATCTCGCGCGGAAGGCGTAGCTTCTGATTCAAATGTAGATGAATGAAGAATTTCGTCATAACTCGTCATCAGAAAATTCAGAAGTCGGGTCTTCATTGAAAATGTTGTAAAATCTTCATCCGATGTCGTATTTTCGTGATCTACCCATGTATCTTCATCCTCAGAAAATTTCCAAGCTTTTACAAAGAAGATTTTTGAGTTTTGAGCATGTTTAGGGCCTGAAAAATGCGAAACAGTAAACTTTCAGGAGATTTTCAGAACTTTTTCAGATTATATGTTGTCCAATGTTTTTGCCACATCTCCTTGCTCGTTTCTTCAATTACTGTGAATTTTGGATATGTTGTAGTGGACATCCATACGAAGAGAATGGTATATAACCCATCCCTAGATTCTTCACGAATTGCTCCCAGCTCGTCGGTTTGTACAGGACAGTGTAAAATAATCTCAGACGAGCTTGCTGTAAAACACCCATGTTGTGTCTTTAGACTATTCGCTTGTGTCTTGAACGGTTGATGAAGGATTTTGATGTCATTGATTCAATTGGGATCAGGACTCCTTGATTGACACATGAGCATGGTGCTTGCAGTGCCATCTTGTTTCTGTCAGTCGTAGAAACATCACTTCCGAAACCATGGTCACGCTTGCTCTCAAGGGGTGGTGGGGGGGGGGGGGGGGGGTGGTGGGGGGGTGACGTAATGACATTGATTGCATGTCTCGGTGGTAGCATTCCTTTTATGATGAAGTACCAGCACATGAGAGTGTGGTGTCACGAGTCTTGGACAGTGAAACTGATAGTCATAATCAGTAGACCGTCAGTCCCCAGTATCTTGTTAAATCTCTCTTTTTGTTTTCCCTTCTTCTGGCAAGACCTAGATAGAGGACCCAGGTAGAAAAATTGATGTAAAGACCTAGGTGGTCGAATTTGGAGGTACCTTGATGAAGGACTTAGCGGAATGACCTGGTGGACACCGATCGAATGTGGAAATTATGAATCCTGTCTAAGAATTGCTTCTTGCATGTTGTATGCTCTGGAAACTGTGGGAACCTCATACGACGTCGGAATTCGATGCTTGACCCCAACTTTTGAAGCTAAGAGACTGAGTTATCACATGAGAAAATAATCACTCAATTTGGAGTTGTAGAGGTCAGCCAACGAAGCGTGCACATTTGTAATTTGTAATCCCGTACAAATTTTTCAGATTTCGTAGACCTGACGGTAAAGGTCGTATCTTTCAGCTCGTATGTCCGATTGATGCGCACTTTTGGTATGTTGTAGCAGAGACATAGACGAACATATTTTGTTAAGGAATCATTGTCCCATTCCTCACCTATTGGTACGTTTTTGTAAACCCATGGCCTGAAATGTGTTGTATCTCTTTTGTGGAGGCGATGAGAACATCCTGTAGAAGACTTTGGTTTGTGCCCGTCTGTCGTGTAAGCTTCAGGTATAAACATTTTGACATGAATCCTTAGGGCTTGAAGAAGTACGATCCATAGAGTAACGCTTTAGAGAATGGATAGTTGATGAAGCCGGATGTTGCGCCTGAGACTAATGAGATCACAATTGAATTTCCTCCAGAAATTCTTGTTGATGCTGATACCTGGTGTGCTTGGGAACGACACACAAAAGACTTGCAAGTATACAAGGTCAAGTTTTAGTATAGAAAGTAAGAATGGGATCAGTCCACAGGGAGTGGGAGCATACAAGAAATTATCCTAAGCTATCAATGGGTGCAAAGCACTATGGCAGTGAGCAAGGCAAGGTAATATGGCAGATGCAAAGAACCAAAACAGTTAACAAACCAAAGCAGTTAACACAAGATGGCAAAACAACAAAGATTAAATGGCAGAGGATATAAAATAAAAATAGCAGGGAACCAAGGCTGTAAGCCAAGGGCAGGGGGAGTTCGTGCACTGATTTCAGTGCACAACAGCTTCAAAATGCAAGAAAAACTGTGAAGGAAAGTAAATTTAGCAGGGAACAAAATAGAACTGAAATTATAAGTGATTGTAAAGGATTTGTGGTTAAGCCAAGGCTTAGAATCCACCTTGTGTCCTAATCAAACAACATATTTCTAGGTTGAGTTGAATATCCTATGCATACATCTAGAAATGGAAGAGAACTAACTTGCTCATTAGTTTGCCCCTAGTATTGACTGTCTTTTGACAGAACAGTCAATCACAGGCACTATGAGCATTAGTTTCTTCCAATTGCTCAAGCAAAACAGGGCATGGAGTTAACTATCCTAGCAAATTGTCATTTGACAGTGCATAAGGCTTCAACTGAGCCTTATCTTAATGCTACTTAGCTCATGCTCAACATATTACATACACAAGCATTCATCATACAAGATAATTCAAACACAACACACAACATTCAAAAATCAACTGTGATAAAGGGACTGAATTTGAAATTGTAATGAAAATTTCTTCAAATGTCTACTGGCTAGTCCAGAGATGCCGAATTTTACAACCCCTAACACCTTTTATAGTTACAACAAAAAAATTCCAAAATCCCCAAATCAGTGAAATTAGGGTTTTACAAAAAATCCTTACCTAATCTCTGAAAACGATTGATAGCTCTCACCCATGCTTCCTTGTCGTCTGCTGATGCTACCCATGCCTTCGATTTATCCTCTAACCTCACCTATTTCATCAACTCCTAACCTAGGGTTCCTGTGAGATGAAACGATTAGGAGGTGATGTAATAAGTGGCTAGAAAAGTATGTCTTGGTTGTTAGAAGTGATGATGGCTCGAGTGGTGGTGGTTGAGTGATTTGGGGGGAGAAGATGGTGGTGATTGAGTGATTTGGGGGAGAAGATGGTGGTGATGGAGACAGCGTCGCTGTTGCAGAAGAGGGGAAGAAGGAGATGGCTCGATGGGTTTTGGGCTAGGGTGTGTTTGTTTTGGGTATAGGGTTAGGTTGTTCGAGTGTGAGGCGGGTACAACAAATCTTGATGTCTTGCGAAGCTGAGCCGTGGGATAATATCTTCTGGGACGGATCTAACGGCGAGATGGAGACAGATCAAGAGCGACCGTTGGATGCCTGATACAACGAAACTGACGGCTCAAGATGGAGTTAGGTGCTGTAGTGTTAGACAGGATCTTCAGACTTTGATGTAATGGCGATGCTGCGACCGTAGGATGCTGAGATGATCCAATGTAACGGCTAGAAAGGGAAACGGGTATGGATATAGGAAATGGACTTGGGTGAGGGTTTTGGGCATTGGGTATGCCAAGCCCATATCTTCTTTAAGAACAATTCTTCCTCTTCAAGCCCACTTCTAGCCTTTTGGTCTTGTGCACAACATTCTTCGCGGCTTCCTTGTGTAATTCCTCCCGGCTTTTCACTACTTTTCTGCTCTTTTCGCTCCGCTATTCATCCAAACTTTATTTATTACCTAAAAATGCAAAATTAATTAATAAAAATATTTATTCTTGAAAACAATGAAAATACAGAATATGGGATAAAATGTAGAATTAATGCACAAAAGATGAGTTAAATGCCAAGAAAAATATATAGAAATATGCACTTTTTAGCACTCATCAAATACCTCCAAACCTGAATTTTACTTGTCCTCAAGTAAAACAAAACTAAGGAAATCCTACCTATACCACTGTCGCTGGTCTCTCGAATGCATTTAGCGTATGCACTAAGCCTTTTAAACCACTAAGTGTCCCTAGTGGACGAGTGAAGTCTCGTGAAGGTTTGCTTAGAACGTACCTACAAAGTTCTAGGTCAAAATATAAGCTCAGATTCCATCAAATGTGATATGTGCAAGTCAGTTTAAGCTCACAGCAAAATGGAGATGTCAATCTAGCTATCTAAGTCACAATCCTAGCACTGATAACAACTAAAGACACGTGATAAGAGTGTAAAGTGTATCTACACATGTTTCTAGAATGACCTGAAGTTATGACTACTAATCACCAAGAGATAGTTTTTAGGCTAAGAACCGAATTCTAAGCCAAGCTAGCTGTCCGGCTTTACGAGAATTGTGAATGTTCACCAATGAGTTGGTGATATTTCAGTTTACCCGCGTTATACATCGATGGCTGCACCCTCCTTGCTTATTACAAGACTATTTACAACAAAAAGATAACTCTTTACATGACTCTTATTTACATTGATTACTCTCTTTTATTTTTGGAACAAGAGAGAACTATTGTCTTTAACATGACAAAACATAGAATAAATAAATACTTGATTTTTTTTTTTTTTTGAATTTTTAATTTTTCAAAAAGAAGGAGTTCTTGTTTTCAACTATGGCATATTATCGTGGTATCTACTCTATACCCCCAAACCTAAACTAAACATTGTCCTCAATGTTTAAAAATATGGAAAGAATTAAAATGCAACATATGGAAAGGGACATGCTGAGTAGAGTAAAAGGAGAGAGAATACCCGATTTCGGCGAAAGCAGAATTAAAACTCCGTTATCCAAGGCAAAACTCCAACATATTCGGAGTCACAATGGATGAGCACAAAATATATACAAAAGGAAATTTAACTAACACATTATCTACAAGAAAATTTGGTTTTTAATGGGATTGGACTTTTTGGGAAAAATTTGGTTTTGTCGGGAGTGAAAACTTTTTGGTTTTTTAGGGAAAAAGGCTTTTTGGTTTTCAATGGGGAAGAAAACGCAGCTACTTATGTACAAGGGTGGACCAGCTTAGTCCACATAGACTGGGTCCTCCAGGTTGGTTGTTTCAGTGTCGGGTGGGAATGGTTCAAGGAATGGTTTTAATCTCTGCCCGTTGACTTTGAAAATGTTCTTGTTGGAGACATCTTCAAGCTCTACAGCTCCATGAGGGAAAACTGTGCGTACTAGGTACGGTCCCTTCCATCTGGAACGCAGTTTTCCTGGAAAAAGATGTAACCGGGAGTCATACAGCAAGACTTTCTGACCAGGAGTGAAGGATTTGCGTAGAATACGCTTGTCATGAAATATCTTCATCTTCTGCTTATATAACCTGGCACTGTCATAAGCCTCATTTCTCAATTCTTTCAACTCGTTGAGTTGAAGTTTCCGTTGAATTCCATCTTCGTCTAGAGAAAAGTTCAGTTGCTTGATTTCCCAATAAGCTCGATGTTCTAACTCCACAGGAAGATGGCACGGCTTTCCATACACTAGACGATAGGGGGACATGCCAATTGGTGTCTTATACGCTGTTCTATAGGCCCACAAAGCATCATTCAATCTTATTGACCAATCTTTCCTAGACGGGTTAACCGTCTTTTCTAGAATGTGCTTGATTTCCCTATTAGACACTTCCACTTGTCCACTGGTCTGAGGGTGGTACGGAGTAGCAACCTTGTGAGTTATTCCATACTTGCGTACTAAAAACTCGAAGTGCCTATTGCAGAAATGTGAACCACCGTCACTGATGATAGCTCTCGGGGTACCAAAACGTGAAAATATGTTTTCCTTTAAAAAGGAAAGTACCACCTTGTGGTCATTTGTTCTGGTTGCGATGGCTTCTACCCACTTGGAGACGTAATCAATGGCGACTAAGATGTACAACTTGCTGTCAGACATGGGAAATGGACCCATGAAGTCGATCCCCCAAACATCAAAAATCTCAACAATCAGAATAGGATTCAATGGCATCATGTTTCTCCTTGAAATGCTTCCCAGCTTCTGACAACGTTCACATGCAACACAGTAATCATGGCAGTCCTTGAATAACGATGGCCAATAGAACCCACACTGCAAGATCTTTGCAGCGGTTTTCTTGGCACTGAAATGGCCTCCACAGGCTTGGTCATGACAGAAAGATATCACATCTTTCTGTTTGGTGTTGGGGACACATTTCCTAATGATTTGGTCTGGGCAGTACTTAAACAAATATGGGTCATCCCAAAGGAAATGTTTAACTTCAGCCAGGAATTTAGAGCGGTCTTGTCTCGACCAACGTGAGGGAATCCTACCTGTAGCGAGGTAGTTAACAATATCAGCAAACCAAGGAAGGTCTGAGATAGACATCAGCTGTTCATCTGGGAATGATTCTCTAATCAGCTCAAATTCATCAATAGACTCTAAAGTCAATCTAGACAAATGATCAGCAACCACATTCTCACAACCTTTCTTATCACGGATTTCGAGATCGAATTCCTGTAATAATAGTATCCATCGAATAAGGCGAGCTTTAGCATCCTTCTTGGAAAGAAGATACTTCAAAGCCGCATGGTCTGTGTATATGATGATCTTAGACCCTATCAGATAAGATCTAAACTTGTCTAATGTGAAAACGACGGCAAGCAATTCCTTCTCGGTAGTTGAATAATTGAGTTGGGCATCATTAAGGGTTTTGCTAGCATAGTATATCACATATGGTAGTCTATCAACTCGCTGTCCTAAAACAGCACCAACAGCATAATCAGAGGCATCACACATAAGTTCGAACGGAAGCTTCCAATCGGGTGGTCGGACTATAGGAGAGGTGGTGAGAAGGGTTTTTAATTCCTCCCATGCCTTCACACAAGCAGCATCGAAATTGAAGGCAACATCTTTGGAGAGAAGATTGCACAGAGGTCTGGAGATTTTGCTGAAATCTTTGATGAATCGTCGGTAAAAACCAGCATGACCTAGAAATGATCTGATCTCCTTCACAGAGAGAGGTTGTGGTAGATGTTGAATGAGGTCAACTTTAGCTTTATCCACTTCAATTCCTTTTTCTGAGATGATGTATCCTAGAACTATTCCTGAATTCACCATAAAATGGCATTTTTCCCAATTTAGAACAAGGTTCTTTTCTTTACATCTGGATATCACTAGGGCAAGATGCTTCAAACGAGGAACCAAAAACAGAGAAATCATCCATAAAGATCTCGAGAAAACTATCTATCATGTCAGAAAAAATGCTTATCATGCAACGCTGAAAGTAGCAGGTGCATTACACAACCCGAAGGGCATACGTCTATAAGCAAACGTCCCAAATGGACACGTGAATGTAGTTTTTTCCTGATCTTCCGGAGCAATGTGAATTTGGTTATAACCGGAAAAGCCATCTAGAAAACAGTAGTGACTGTGTCCAGACACACGTTCTAGCATTTGGTCAATGAAAGGGAGCGGGAAGTGATCCTTCCTTGTTACTGTGTTCAACTTCCTGTAGTCGATGCATACTCACCATCCTGTGGTTGTACGAGTAGGGACTAATTCATTCTTGTCGTTCTGAACTACAATATCGCCTGACTTCTTAGGCACAACTTGAATGGGACTAACCCAGTTGCTATCGGGAATTGGGTATATGATACCCGCATCAAGCAGTTTCAGGATTTCTCCTTTGACTACATCTCTCATGTTAGGATTAAGTCTCCTTTGCATTTCCCTAGATGGTTTGGCACTCTCTTCGAGATTAATGTGGTGCATGCAAATGGTAGGACTTATTTCTTTGAGGTCTGAGATGGTCCATCCTAATGCCTCCTTGTGTTCCTTAAGTACTTCTAAAAGCTTACTTTCCTGTTCCGTGTCTAAACATGATGAAATAATGACAGGTAAAGTATCATAAGAACCTAGGAATGCGTACTTCAACGTACTAGGCAATGTTTTCAATTCAAGCTTGGGTGGCTCAACAATGGATGGAATGAGCTTGGAATCAGAGGGTAAGGGTGGTTCCACTTCATATTTCCTTTCAGTGACGTCCATTTTAGGTACAGATTCGAGCAGAGATAGGACGTCACTACAGTATGCATCATCATAGGAATCTGAGTTAAAGTTCTCCATACATGCTTGAAAGGGATCGACGGATAGAATGTTAGTCAACGAATCTTGTATTAATCCTTCAATCATATTAACTTCATGCACATCATCATCATCAAGATTCACAGGTTTTTGACTAATATCGAACACATTCAATTCTATCGTCATGTTGCCAAAAGACAGTTTCAACATTCCGTTACGACAATTAATAATCGCATTGGACGTAGCTAAGAAAGGACGTCCTAAGATGACTGGAATGTGACAGTCTGGGTTTTGTACAGGTTGAGTGTCTAAGACAATGAAGTCTACGGGAAAATAGAATTTGTCAACCTTGATCAAAACGTCTTCGACCAATCCACGAGGAATCTTGACAGATCGGTCTGCCAGTTGTAGAGTGATAGATGTTGGCTTCAACTCCCCAAGACCTAACTGCTCATAAACAGAATATGGCAGAAGGTTAACACTTGCACCCAGGTCTAATAACGCTTTATTGACCGTGTGTTCTCCTATAGTGCAAGAAATTGTTGGACATCCTGGATCCCTAAACTTGGGTGGAGTTTTGTTCAGAATGATGGAATTCACCTGCTCAGCTAAGAAAGCACGTTTGTGCACATTGAGATTGCGCTTTTGAGTACACAAGTCTTTGAGGAATTTGGCATAAGCAGGGATTTGCTTGATTGCTTCAAGAAAAGGAATGTTGATGTTGAATCTCTTGAACAGATCTAACATCTCATTGTAATGGGTACTTTTCTGTTGATAGATCAATCTCTGAGGAAATGGGGCAACAGGAGAATGAGTTGGCAAAACATTCATAGCGGTAGAATTGTCAGGCTTTCCAACTTGCTCAGATTCTTTGGTTTTCTGGGGTTGTGGAGACAGCGTGGAATTTGTATCAGATTCATTAGGTTCACCCACTTTGTTCTCGATGACTTTACCACTTCGGAGGGTGGTAATGGCATGTACTTGATCGGGAGAGGTTTCCTTGCAGGATGATGAGCCTGTTTGAAATATACTCTTTGGATTTTGTTGGGGTTGGCTCGGAAGTTTACCCTTTTCTCTCTCACTTATGGAATCACAGATTTGACCCATCTTTTTATCAAGACTTTTCTGACTTTGCACCAGACTCTGGACAATCTCCTCGATGTTGGATAGTCTCTTGTCGGTATTGTGTTGAGGATATGATTGTTGAGGGTTTGATTGTTGTTGAGGGTTTCTCGGGTGTTGATAACCTTGATTGTTCTGATATCCCTGATTGTTTTGATAGCTCTGATTGGGTTGAGATGGTCCTCCCTGAGTGGGTCCTTTGGACCATGAAAAGTTAGGGTGGTTTCTCCATCCTGGATTGTAGGTCTGTGAATAGGGGTTATGCTCTTGTTTTTGAAACATGGCATGTGCCTGTTCAAGCCTAGATTCCTGGACTGCAAGCAATTCGGGACAATTTTGGAATTGATGGTTGGGATCGTTACAAGCGGCACATACAGACGAAGCGACATGTTCTCGGAGAGTAGTGGTGGAAGGTTTTGAATTTTTATGTAGTTCTAACTCTTCTAATCTCCTAACTATTGATGCCATGTTTGCTTTTGCCTCGAAATTTGCTTCAATCCTAAAAGCCTTAGCTTCTGATGTAGTCTTTCTGGGTTCACGGATGGATTCCCACTGTTGCGTCTTTTCAGCTACTTCAATCAAGAAGTCCCAAGACGCATCATCAGTTTTGTCTACGAATAGACCATTGCACATCGACTCAACAGTTGTTCGGGTGGACACATCTAGACCTTCATACAAAATTTGCACAAGTCTCCATTTTTCAAAACCATGATGGGGACATTGGAGCAATAATTCGTTGAATCTCTCCAGGTATCTAGCTAAGGTCTCACCCTCTAATTGCACAAAGCTATTTAGACTTTGACGAATTGTCGCAGTCTTGTGATTTGGGAAAAACTTTTTGAAAAACTCCTTTATGAGGTCATCCCATGTCATGATGGATTGAGGCTGTAAAGCATACAGCCAGGCCTTTGCCTTATCTTTCAGGGATAAAGGAAAGAGCCTTAACTTTAGGATTTCATCGGGCATTTTAGTGAAACGCAGAGTTCCACAAATCTCCTCGAATTCTCTCACATGGTGATAAGGGTTTTCATTCTCAACACCTCTAAAAATAGGAAGCATTTGTATTGTGCTCGATTTCAGCTCATAATGGCCATTAACCTCGGGTAGCACAATACAAGAAGGTTGACTGGTTCTCGTTGGGTACATATAATCCTTGAGTGTACGGGGTTCTCCCATTGTTTCTGGTTGATCTGGATTGTCTCCCTCAGAACTTAGAATTTCGATAGGTTCGTCTGGGTTAATTCTAACAAGTCTGTTTGTTTGGTCTCTGTAGGTCACAATCATGTCCTAGCAGGTACCTTAACTAACATTTTAGTCAGAGCAATCGGAAACAATTTTGGACCACAAAAAGGCCCAATATTTTGGTTTAAAATCGGTTTTGATGATTTGGTTTTGAGTGGGTTTTGGTTTTAATAAGGGATTTTGTTTTTGGTTTAAAATTGGGCTTTGGAAAAAAAAAATTTGAACTAAACCTAGCATAAATTAGCACAACCCATAAAAGAAAATAAAAACAATAATAATAATTAAGACAAGCCCATAAAAGAAAAAGAAAAAGAAAAATAAAAGAAAAATAAAGACAAAAAATAATTACAGTCCCAAAGAAAAAGAAAAAGAAAAAGAAAATAAAGGAAAAATAAAAATTATTACAATCCCAACTAAATAATTAAATTAATTATTACAAGCCCGAATTTGAATTTAAATGAGGCCCAAGTGGGTTAACTCATGGGTTAGGCTTACTTGATTTTTGGAGGGAAGCCCAAAAATAGGCTTTTGGTCCCCTTTTAGTTGCACAGCCCAGTTGGGCTTTAGGATTGTCCTAAGTAGCTCACGCCCAAGCCCAGCAATAGTTGGAGTTGGTTCAGCAACACGAGCCCAGGAGGATCAGCTGCGAATCCCAGGAGCAGAAGATCACGAGCCCAGCAACAGAAAAAGGCAGAGCCCAGCAGCAGCAGGTGACTAAGCCCAGTTGCAAAGTTTGGCGAAGCCCAGCTCAGGTGGCCAGCAACACAGCTCTGCAGCAACTCAGTGGCACCTGCAATGATAGTGAAGAAGCTCAGACAACTCAGTGCAATGATCAAAGTGCAATCATTGTAGTGCAATGATAGCAAGGCAGAACTGCAATGATTGCACAAGCAGTGTGCAATGATAGTGAAGAGGCTAAACAGAAGTTGCAATCATTGCAGTGCAACGATTGCAGAGGTTATGCTGCAATGATCTGGTGCAAGTATGCAATGATTTGCTGCAATGATTGCAGGTCAGGACAGCAAAGGAAATCAGCAGCAGCAAGCACCACTCCTCGGCAGCGGCGCCAAAAACTTGGTGTGCTTGGGAACGACACACAAAAGACTTGCAAGTATACAAGGTCAAGTTTTAGTATAGAAAGTAAGAATGGGATCAGTCCACAGGGAGTGGGAGCATACAAGAAATTATCCTAAGCTATCAATGGGTGCAAAGCACTATGGCAGTGAGCAAGGCAAGGTAATATGGCAGATGCAAAGAACCAAAACAGTTAACAAACCAAAGCAGTTAACACAAGATGGCAAAACAACAAAGATTAAATGGCAGAGGATATAAAATAAAAATAGCAGGGAACCAAGGCTGTAAGCCAAGGGCAGGGGGAGTTTGTGCACTGATTTCAGTGCACAACAGCTTCAAAATACAAGAAAAACAGTGAAGGAAAGTAAATTTAGCAGGGAACAAAATAGAACTGAAATTATAAGTGATTGTAAAGGATTTGTGGTTAAGCCAAGGCTTAGAATCCACCTTGTGTCCTAATCAAACAACATATTTCTACATTGAGTTGAATATCCTATGCATACATCTAGAAATGGAAGAGAACTAACTTGCTCATTAGTTTGCCCCTAGTATTGACTGTCTTTTGACAGAACAGTCAATCACAGGCACTATGAGCATTAGTTTCTTCCAATTGCTCAAGCAAAACAGGGCATGGAGTTAACTATCCTAGCAACTTGTCATTTGACAGTGCATAAGGCTTCAACTGAGCCTTAGCTTAATGCTACTTAGCTCATGCTCAACATATTACATACACAAGCATTCATCATACAAGATAATTCAAACACAACACACAACATTCAAAAATCAACTGTGATAAAGGGACTGAATTTGAAATTGTAATGAAAATTTCTTCAAATGTCTACTGGCTAGTCCAGAGATGCCGAATTTTACAACCCCTAACACCCTTTTATAGTTACAACAAAAAAATTCCAAAATCCCCAAATCAGTGAAATTAGGGTTTTACAAAAAATCCTTACCTAATCTATGAAAACGATTGATAGCTCTCACCCATGCTTCCTTGTCGTCTGTTGATGCTACCCATGCCTTCGATTTATCCTCTAACCTCACCTATTTCATCAACTCCTAACCTAGGGTTCCTGTGAGATGAAACGATTAGGAGGTGATGTAATAAGTGGCTAGAAAAGTATGTCTTGGTTGTTAGAAGTGATGATGGCTCGAGTGGTGGTGGTTGAGTGATTTGGGGGGAGAAGATGGTGGTGATTGAGTGATTTGGGGGAGAAGATGGTGGTGATGGAGACAGCGTCGCTGTTGCAGAAGAGGGGAAGAAGGAGATGGCTCGATGGGTTTTGGGCTAGGGTGTGTTTGTTTTGGGTATAGGGTTAGGTTGTTCGAGTGTGAGGCGGGTACAACAAATCTTGATGTCTTGCGAAGCTGAGCCGTGGGATAATATCTTCTGGGACGGATCTAACGGCGAGATGGAGACAGATCAAGAGCGACCGTTGGATACCTGATACAACGAAACTGACGGCTCAAGATGGAGTTAGGTGCTGTAGTGTTAGACAGGATCTTCAGACTTTGATGTAATGGCGATGCTGCGACCGTAGGATGCTGAGATGATCCAATCTGACGGCTAGAAAGGGAAACGGGTATGGATATAGGAAATGGACTTGGGTGAGGGTTTTGGGCATTGGGTATGCCAAGCCCATATCTTCTTTAAGAACAATTCTTCCTCTTCAAGCCCACTTCTAGCCTTTTGGTCTTGTGCACAACATTCTTCGCGGCTTCCTTGTGTAATTCCTCCCGGCTTTTCACTACTTTTCTGCTCTTTTCGCTCCGCTATTCATCCAAACTTTATTATTACCTAAAAATGCAAAATTAATTAATAAAAATATTTATTCTTGAAAACAATGAAAATACAGAATATGGGATAAAATGTAGAATTAATGCACAAAAGATGAGTTAAATGCCAAGAAAAATATATAGAAATATGCACTTTTTAGCACTCATCAATACCATGAATGGGGTTCTTCCAAATGTCCTTGTTGATGCCAATATTATGGTTGGAGTTGCTCCAGAGACCGAAAATGATAATCTTTGCTCTTCCATCCAGTGAGCCTTTACATGCACGAACTAGTTGGTGAGTTGAGCATTCCTAAGATGAAGATGTTCTAGGATTTCAACCCAAATTCTCCTGAATATGACTTTACTGTTGTTTATGGGTGAAAACTATTCCTGCCGAATTTGGTAATTTGGGGTGTGTGGATGAGGAATGAATCTAAACCCTAAACAAATGCACTGCACGGGAGTGCTTGTGATTCGAGAAATCAATCTGTACAATTCTGGCCTAAACCAAGAAATGGTCGTTCCAGACTTGCTTCGGTCACAAAGTGAAGGAGATGGGGTTGATCTTAGGGAGGGAAGCGAAGAATGTATTGAGATTGTGAAGGTGTTGGCTATGTATGACTTGTATCAGAAAGCTGAACTGGCTTGCAGAATGTAAGCTATCAGTTCCGTTGTTTGAATAAGGTTGTATCAACACTTGCTTCTGTTTTCTGTTGTCCTGTCGAAATAGGGAGGAGAACCTATTTATACAAGTCATTGAGCCTTACTCACGTATCTCGTGGTAAGTGGAGTGATGGAGTAGTGGAGTTGGGGGTGTTAGTGGTACACGATCAGTCTTTCCCACTTCTCCCATCATCACTAACCGTCCATGACTTTCTGAGACGTTCTTGTGATGACGTGTTGTGTGATGCACGTTGTAAACCGCCAGACCAATACCCCAGTATGTATCCCCCAGTTTGTGACATGATTGATGTCTCGAGTGTGTGGACCGTGAGACCCACAGAAAGCAGCATGTGATGCTAGATTAAATAACTAAGTTATAGGAAGTCGATACTTGTGAACTATCGTGTATATTATATGCAAGTAACGCATCGAACATACTCAGCATGTATGAAACATCGTTGTTTGAGCGTCTTAAAATATCTTCATGTCCAGCCTACTTCATGTGATGGTTTGAAGGCTGCGCAAGCAAGTCCTGACTTGGACGACCACATGGTGTGGTAGAGTGGCGGATGATAATCACCACGACACCTCATTGACCAGTTAACTCCTGACCAGGGTTGTATAACCAAGCAGGTGAAGTTGAACGGACGAGATGATCTTTGAGACACTCATCTGCGACCGTTAGTGGAATTAGGGTTTATGAAGAGGTGCGCAAGCATCACTCTTCAGCTTGGTCAAAACCAAGCTTGGGACGCAATTTTGGCTGGGCCGATCGTGCATGCGTGTAGACGGCATACCGGTGTAGGCGCCCATACCTCATTGTCTCGTGAAAGTATGATATAAGCCACTCAATTTTTCCGGAGAAGTTGAGTGGTTGAGATCGATTTGCGACAGAAATCCGGTGCCGCAAAAGCCGCGCGTCATGCCAACTTCAGGCACGCCTTTCGAGACGACCAAGCTTGGTCGGTCTTGGACGATTAGTATGGTATACAGACGGCGGACTTGTGTACACGTCCATATCTTAATACCCCATAGAAACGTGATCTGAGCCACTCAATTTGTCCGGCAAAGTTGAGTGGTCGAGATTAGTTTGCAATTGGGAGGTGTGACCACGCCTAGTTTGGGCGTGCGAATCGAGACGACCAGGCATGATATGCCTTGGACGATCGGGTGTGGAGAAATGTGGGCCCACAGTGATCGTGTTGATATTCACTGGACCTGCTTAATCGACTCCTAGACCCTTCGTTCGATCAGGTGAAAATGGACGCTCGTGATCGAAAACCCTAATTAGGGTTTTGCCAGCCGTGCGTCATGCCTTGTTTGGGCGCACGAATTGGGACGACCATTCATGTTTTGTCCTGACCGATCGGTCATGTATGTAGGCGGGCCCACGGTGTTTGTATTGACATGCTCTGAGCCCTTTGAATCTACATCTACACCCTACATCCATGCCTGCGAAGATGGATGGTTGAGACTGATTTGCGACACATGTAATGTGCTGCAAACCCTAATTTAGGGTTTCTCGTCCACGCTGCTTTGGCTGGACGAATTTGCAAACCATGCTACCCTTTTTGGGGACCGACCATGCGGGGTCCGCATTGGTCCGGTGTTGAACATTCCAATACCTGCTTGAGGGTTATGGATTCGATCTAAGCCATCCAATCATGCTGGTGAAGTTGGATGGACGTGATAGTTTCTGAGACTGATACGGACAGTCCAGATGCTCGATCGGGCTAGTATAACACTCCGAGAGTTATAGCCTATACGGGTATTTCGTACATGCCTCCTTATTTAATGCTTGGAGATTCGTGTTGCTCTGCTGAGAGCGATCACTCAGTCGTCATGCCGCACCAATAATGAGAATGGAGTAGTACAGGAAATACAAGGCTGGTCATGCATTAATTGGTAATGCTATAAGTTTATAGTGAAGAAGTATTCTCCACTTTATCAGTGGCTTTATCCTTTGCAGGATGTTAGCGCATAGTTTTGGCTTTTTCAATTTTAGCCTTAAATAAAAATCCACCATCAACATTAAGTCCCCTGCCTAGCACATAATGGTTACACTATTGTGGGGTAGGCATGATATGGTGACAAATTTGTATAAGGAAATGACTGAGTTAAAGTAAATACGCATTTACCACAAAGATAGACATCGCCAGGTGGAGCTGGTCAAATTAGGGTTTGGGAGAAAAGCACTACTCGGTCGGCGTCGAGACCTCTGGATAAACTCTGTTGTAGCTGATTTGGTCTTCCTTTAGGGTTTCCTTCAACATGTACGCGGGGTTTAAAAACCGTTATTCATTGATAGGCTTTTCTTGCAGAAACTCTATCTCTTTGACATGTCGAACAGCAGCAGATCATCTTCTTCATATCACCCAGGACCTTCTGTTAAATGTGTACGCCCATCTGAGGTTCAGGATGAACAGCTTTACGATGACTCTTCTGTTCGTGTTCGCCGGAAGACCGTACCAGTTCGCTCCTCTTTTTTTTGCAAAAACGCCCATGTGTGACAGTGGTCGATGATGATGATTTTACCAGTCCCCTTCCTTCAAATTTGAATATGCCCACTCCTGCGGATCTCGACGATGGCGATCTAGGTATATCGTCTTACGAATACCCCAACGCGGGTCTTCCATTCGATATTCACATGAAATGTATGTCTTCTAGCTATTGAACCATCGGCGGATTCTTGGTGCGGAAGGAGTTCGTACCATTATACACAAAAGTACGGAATAGGTATGGCCATATTGCAACTAGGAATGTAGTTCAACACTGTGCATCTTCTTTGGTTACCACGGTAAACTTCCTTCTTCCCCTGATTGCTGAGATGGAGGGTATCTCCATCCGTAACGTTGCCGAATCAAAATTTGAAGAGTGGGAGAACATGGTGTCTACCTATGAATCGATGGAATTCAATGTGGGTTGGCTGCGTCAGCGTCTTGACATCATCAAGGTTGATCGATCTGGCATCCTTGCGAACGTAGTTCCTGCTGCGAAGGCTATCTTGGAAGAAGAAAAGGCTCTGGCTGCTGAATCGGAGAAGGTGGAGCAGGAAATACAGAACTTGAATAACATGACAGAGAGATATCAATCTAGACTGAAGATGATTCTCTCAAGGAATTATAATTTGTTAGATGGTCTCTATAAGCCGCATTCAGCTCTATTTTCTCATTTTTAACGACGTTCATGTCAAAAGGTTTTGAACATCTTTGCGGAATAAATTGTACTGGTTTTTGATTGATAAAACAGGTTTTTCATTAAAGCATCTCTGAATAAATTGATAATTCAAACATGTAATGAAAATAAATGTTTGTGTTGTTGTGTCATGAGACAGAGCGGACAATGATCAAGCATGATATGCCTTGAGCCATTTTACGTTGATGACTGTCTCTAGCTTTCCTCTGTCCACTTTAATGATCTTGTAGTAGCCGGTACTGTAAGCCTTGGTGATCGTATAAGGACCTTCCCATTTCTGTGAGAATTTCGGTGCGGACATGTCTTGCTGGATGTGTTTGGCCGTTTTCAAGACCAAATACCCCACTTTGAAAACACGTGGTTTCACAGTTTTTTTTTATGCCCGGTAAATTCTATTCATGTACACGTGAGTGTGTTCTTCTACTTTGCTTCTTCTGAAATCCAGAGTGTCTAACTCCGCTACTCTAGAGTTGGATGCTTCAGCCTCATCCCAGTGGACCCCGGTTGCTGCTGCAATCCTGGATGATGGGATTTTGATATATGCTGGGAGAATTGCGTCTGCACCGTAAACAAGTGAGTATGGATAAACTCCAATGGAGCTTCTGGGTGACGTTCGATATGCCCATAGCCATTGGTAACTGGTCATTCCATTCTCTAGGATTGTCATGCATTGTTCGACTGATGATCCGGATCAGTGTCTTGTTGGTACTCTCCGCTTGTTCGTTTCCTTGAGGATAGTAGATAGTGGAGAAGACCTGTTTAATTCCATACTCTTCAAGTAACTCTCGTACCTGTTTGTCGTTATCAGTGATGATATGATTTGGCACACCGAAGCGACAAATGATATGTTCTTTTATGAAATCCGCAATCGTTGCTCATGTAATCCCTCGTAGAGGAATGGCTTCTACCTATTTAGTGAAGTATTCTGTAGCGTTTATGATGTACTCGTGCTGCTTTGATGACGGCGGATTGATTTTCCCGATAATGTCCAGTCCCCAGCTGTAAAATGGACATGGACTGCTTATCGAGTGTAAAGGGGTGGAAGGAGCGTGAACAAGGATCCCATGAATTTGACATTTGTGGCAGCTTTGAACGAAAACGGCTGTGTCATCCTCCATGGTCGGCCAATAGTATTTCCCGTGTATCTGGAAAAACAGTTTCCTCTTCCCTTGATGTTCCCCTTCGTGCGTTTCCTTCAACATGATTGGGATTTCTACCCCAGCCAGGCATCGCAATAGATCACCTCCGAAGCTCTTGCAATACAGATTCCCTTCGTGAAATACGAACCGCTTGGATTTTTGCTTTATCTTGACAGCATCCTTTTGATTAGTGGGAGTTTCCCCGTCACGGAGATAGCTAATGTACGGCTCTCTCCAGTCTCCAGTGTGGTTCACACTAAAAACCTCCAATTGGTGTGGCGGCGCTTGAAAATTTGAGCAGGACTTCTAAAGTAGTCTGGATTGAGTCTCCATCTCTGGCCAGTAATAGCCCAGGAGTTGAAGTCGTCGGTAAAGCGTTACCACCAGTGATTTTCCGCAAATTTCATTGTGAACACGGTTAAGCTGTTTTTGTGCCTCATTATCTCCAAGACATCTTGATAGAGAACCATCCGGGTTTCGATGATATAGCATACCATGAAGCATGAAGAAGTTCTGCATGGTTTTGAGACTGACCTTTCCTTGGGAGAGTGAGCTGCTGAGCTCCTGAATGATCGACGTTCGCCAATCGTGAGCCTCGGTGTCTTTGTATTGTGACAGCCATGTTGATTCTATGGTTCTCCTCTTTACTTTCAGGGTTTCTTCAAAACCTTCGAACTTCAATTTGGAAGCCAGCGTTGCTAGGCAATCGGCGTGTTTGTTGTTGCTGCGACCAATATGGGTTATGGTTGCATCGGAAAAGTAGTTTAGTAACCTTTGTGCTTCTGATCGGTATGGAGCTAGCGTTACTTCCTTCAATGCGTATGTTCCATTCATCTGATTCACCAGTAGTCTGGAGTCACCTCTTATCTCCAGACGTGTGACTCCTGCTTGTTTGGCTATTGACATCCCTATGAGGAAGGCTTCATACTCTGCTGAGTTGTTGGTGCATTGGAAGTCCAGCTTGAAGGAGTGTGAGAATACTTCCCCAGTCGGGGATACTAAGACCACGCCTGCTCCTCCGGTGTTACTGCTAGGGGTAGCGGAGCCGTCAAAATACAAGATCCATGCTTCTTCCTCGACAACAGAGATTTATGGAAATTCTCCAGGAAGATCTTCGTGTAGCCCCGTAGTACCTTCCCCAGGGAATGATCCTAATAAGTCTGCGACTGCTTGCCCCTTGATAGCTCTAGGAGACGTATGTGTTAAGTCCAACTCCGAAATTTGGAGAAGCCACTTGGCCGTCCTTCCCATCAGGACTGGTTTTGAAAGCAAAAACTTCGCAGGATTAGATTTAGATATGAGTACCACCTTGTTGGACAGTAGGTAATGTCTGAACTTCTGAATGGAATGGATTAGAGCTAAACATGCCTTCTCCGCCTTGGGATACCTAAGCTCAGCATCTCTTAATATTCGATTGAAGTAATATATATGGGGCGTTCGATTCCCTCATCGTCTTCCTGGGCGAGTAAAGCCCCTACATCGGTATCGCTGAAGGCGGTGTAGAGACATAGCGGCTTCCCTTGGACGGGAGACCTCATGATGGCTGGAGATGATAATATTCGTTGAATCTTTTGAAACGCTACCTGTTGAGTTACGGTCCAAATAAAATTTGCTCCCTTCTTCAGCAAGGGGGTGAATGCAGCGACAAGCTGGTCCAAGCCAGGTATAAAATGACGAATGTAGTTCACCTTGCCCATGAAGCTCTGAAGTTCCTTCACATTTTGTGGTGGCGGCATCATGAGGATGGCTTGAGTCTTGGACGGGTCTACTTTGATCCCTTCAGCAGTCACTTGGAATCCCAGAAATTTGCCTGAAGAGACACCGAAGGCGCATTTCAAAGGATTCATCTTCAAATTTGTATTCACGGCACCTTTCGAACACTTGTCGTAAGACTCCTGTGTGATCTGCCCGAGCTCTTGACTTGACCAAAATATCATCCACGTAGTCTTCTACTTGCTTATGCATCATGTCATGGAAGATTGCCGTCATAGCGCGTTGATATGTGTAGATGGGGAAAAATGATTTGCTGGTTTTTAAGGAATTGAGGAGACGACTGCACGGAGGAGACTCCTCGAGCCGAGCAAAATGTTAAACCACACACATATGCACCGCTGCAAATGGGGTGCTTTAAATTCGAGAGATCAATTTGTAGTACTCCGGCTTAAATCAAGACAATGACCGTTCCAGAGTAAATTCGGTCACAAGAGAGGATGGGTTGATCTGTAGGAGGGAAGCTGAGGAATGTGTGGAATCAATGGTAATCAAAGATTGTGGATGTGTGTATTTTGAATATGATAAGCTCTGAGTGATTGAAATTGCTCAATTGAGAGTAGTTGCTCAATTGATGAGTTGATGATCTCGTGTTGTCAGTTTGACGTGAGATTGATGATACTGATGATGCCCATGATTCAATCATGATTCATAGACTTATTTATATTGTTGGAATTTTAGACACCATGATTCCATGAAGTGTGCAGTTGATGGAATCAAGGAGTGGGGAAGTGGAGATCGTGTTTGAAACCAGTTGCTCAACGTGTGGAGACTTGGTCGATTTTCCACCCACTACCTCGTGAATTCCTTCAACTGATTGCACGACTTGCTCACACTCCATCGTGTATTTAAACACACGTGTCGTAGACCTCCAGATCAAAATCCTAAGTGATATCCCCCCAAGTGACACGATTGACGTCTCGTGGTTTGTTAGTCAATTGATGACTTCGTGGTTTGATGGGACGAAGAGTCCATGTAGTTGCTGAGTGTCGAACATGATGTTCTGAAACTCATGAATTGAACATGTCATGAGACAGAGGTATAGTTCTTACGATGAAGTGAGCAAGTATTGCTCATTCGGTGGATCGTTGAATATTGATTGTTGAACCAATATTCCTTGGTTTGAGCAAATATTTATCATCTGAGCAAGTGTTGCTCATGTGATGAATTGTTGAATATTTGATCGTCTGAGCATGTGTTGCTCGTCTGATGGATTATTGGCAGCGTACCAAAAATATTAATTAGAATATTGGTCGTTGAACCGAGCATTATTAATAAAATTAATGACCATGAGGTCGTCGTAAAATTATTAAGGTTTGAATCTGGAATGATGATCCTTGGATTCAGAAACCCTAATTTGATCAATTGATGATCAATACATGGTTCGTCAGAATTTTAACCATGGGACGAAGGAGGGAGCGACTATATGGGACCGTGGATCAACCATGTAGTGTCCATTTTCTCACGTGAGCAAATACGAAGAACTTCTGAAGAGTTGACGATTTGTTGGTGGAAGAATGATTAAATGCTGGCTTAATCATTTATTCAAAAATGCTCGTCTGAGCCTTAGGTGAGAAAACCTAATTGATTATGACGAGGCGAGGGACAAACCATGGAGTCATGAAACCGGCCCTGGGTTGTCCCGTGACCGCCTGACGATCACTTCATGAAAATCCAAAGTGTTTGGGAGAGTTTTGGACCTAATACGAGCAATTGTGCAAATTAGGTCAAAACTGTGAAAATTGATGGGACCAGCTTCCGTGAGCCAAAGAGCCAATCTTGGTCGGTCAAGATAGCATGCTCGTGTCCCCAAAGCATCCGTGTCTCAGTCCTGAGAATTTTGATATTTTCTGGCGTGCAATTGAGCATCCATTCGAGAAAATATGCCAAAATTAGGGTTTCGACGAAACTGAGGAAAACACCATGAGATGATGAAAAATAATTATAAAATAAGGAATGAGGAGGCGTGGGACCGCCGTGGTCAAGGCATGGTCGGCCGGTCGTGACCACGGTCCCGTGGTGCCTTTTCCTTAATTTTTTAATATTTTGATGATTTTATGAAAAATTCATGAATTTTGAGAAATTTGATGAATTTATGGAGTTTCCATGAATTGAAGGAGTTTTCATGAGTTCAGGGAAGCAAAATATATTAAAATAATAAAACAAGGGTGTGTGGGACCATGGAGGCATGGTCGGCCGGCTATGGACCGGTCCCACGAGCTTTTCATAATTTTTTAATATTTTTTAGGCATTTTTGATGATTTGAGGGAATTTTTCCTAATTTGAGAGAAATACCATGAAATCCAGGAATTTGATGAATTCAAGGAAAACTAATAATAAAATAATAAAACAAAGGGGCATGTGGGACCGGCTAGGGCATGGCCGGCCGGCCAAGGCCCGGTCCCACAAGTTTTCATAATTTATTTTATTTTATTATTATTATTTGATGATTTGTGCAAAATACCATGAAATCAAGGAGTTTTTTCATGAAATTAGAGAAATAATAATAAAAATAATAAAATAATAAGGAACCGTGGGGTGTGGGGCCGGTTGGGACCAAGGCATGGCTGGTTGGCCGATGGTCACGCCCCACACTCCTTTCCTTAATTTTATATTATTTTTTATGGATTTATGGAAGTACCATGAAACCAAGGAGTTTCCTCGAGACGAAGGAGATTTGATAAAATGAGAGAATTTTCATCAAATCATGGAAAATAATAAAAATGCATTAAAAATATAAAACTGGATTGGCCACGACACGGTCGGTCGGTCGTGTGTCCGTGCTCCCAGCACCCTGGTCAATATTTTTAATTATTTATTATTTTCTTCCCTATTTTGCATAGGTTCATCGTTTCGTTATATTTTTGAAATACTCGTTTGTGCGGTGACTGTTAGTGTATCGTCATTGAATACACGTTCACCATTTGAATCGGGGCTTACTTAGAGGTAGCTCAGACGCCCGGTTGTTGATTATTTATTACTAATTTTGGAATTCGGTGGAGAATAATCCACAAAACTGAGCAATAAGATGTTTATTATTAATTCATAAGATCAGCTGAGGATTCGACTACGAATTCAGAATAATAAAGTGAGCATTACCATTCCATGGGATCGTAGATTCGACCGTAGAATGGGAGTAATTAAGATTTATCTATTACAATTTATGAGACTAGTTGTGGATTCGATCATGAAATGGGAGTAATGAGATAATATAGTTATTGTTATTCTATGAGATCAAGCTGTGGATTCGATCATAGAATCAGAACAATTGTTAATTGCCATTCCATGGGACCAGTCGTGGATTCGACCATGGAATAGGAGCAATTGTTATTGCCATTCCATGGGACCAGTCGTGGATTCGACCATGGAATAGGAGCAATAATAGATTATTCTGGTAATTCAGTAGTGAATGTCACGGCATAATTAATCTTAATTAGGAATAATTAACTGTATGGCTCTATACTAGAAGAGCAAGCTGTCTAGGAGCATAATTATCCCGATATGAGCTTGTCGGTAAGTCATATCGTTTATATAGTCAGGGTAAACTCGTTGTTTGTTCCTGAAGACGTTATCGCTCTATACTAGTAGAGCAAGCTGTCTAGGAGCGTCCATCTCGTGATACCATATACAAATAATCACCGAAAGTATTCAGTATTCATGAGATATGTCGTTGTCCAGTCGTGAGACTACATATCTACATGTACTCTGAGAGAAAGTACTCTCCGTTGAGAATTCGATGAGAGACCCGTGTCTCAATATTCACGTCTAATTGCTGGATCAGAGCTTCGTATAATTATGAGTTTACAATTTTAGCCTTTGTCGAAAATCCACCATCTACATTAAGTCCCCTGCTTACTGAGGAAAGTTGTGTTCCTCAGTCAGCATTAAATGGTGATTTTCCGGCCATAAATAATAATACCAGTAATTGAACTTAGTCGTAACTTGAGACGTTACCGGATTTAGAGAGCATGAGCAAACCACGACTTGATGAAGGCTTCAATGGCATGATTGGAGCGTCGTTTGATGAGCATAAATTGGTGTTGAATCGTTGGTTTGGACGATGATTCCGTGGTCGGTTAGGATTCGCGGGTTGGGCCCAATAAGGAAATCCTTATTTTAGGAATAGACGCTCGTTTGTTCATTAGTTTAAAGACAAACAAAATAGACTTGAGTCTAATGATATAAAGTTTTGTTTATGAGCTTTCACGAAAACCAAAATTTTATCTTTGTGAGATTTCACAAAATGGAATAAACTCTCGTTCCAAAGGTGAATGCTCGCACGAGAGAAAAGTTTTTTTTTTTTAAAAAAAAAAAGTGCGTCTGTTAATAAAAATTTTGTCTATGAGCTTTCATGAAAAAATTTATTTTCGATATGTGAGCGTTCACAAATTTTTGAAAATATATTCTCGCTTCAAAGACAGATGCTCGCGCGAAGGAGAAAAAGTATGTAGATATATTTTTCAAATTTACATGGGTTTCACGTTAAGTATTTACATATTTTGTAAAATCATGTTTTGATTTTGAACAACTGTTAAAAGTAGACAATTATACATGGTGAAATAATGTCTGTGAGTTTGGCGATATTATAGTGTATGCACACATGTAGAAAACCAGCGAATGTTCATATGAAAGGTTATGTGAATTATTCATAGTTTCATGAAAAGTCAGGTGCTGGTTTTAAATAATGAATCTTGCTCATCTTGGCAAGTTTGAAGAGGCGAGCAAGTTTTTCGAGGGTTTTACGTTATTATCACTAAGTTCGTGAAACGTAAATAGGTAAGAGTGGAGGATTACCATTTTTGTAGACGCTGTTGTGAGCACCTTTAATCCATGATTCATTGTTTTGTCGAATCCTGCGCTTTATATGAACGATGTGCTCTGAGTGGTGAGACATCCTTCATACTGAGTTGTATTCCTGGTTATTCCGTTAGCTTTACTATAGGATGATCGTGTAGTGAGATCCCGGATCAATGTAGACTCCATGGAAATGGAGGAAAATCTACGGGAGCGGAGATCCCAGAAGTAAGGACTATAGGGTGTTAGCAAATGACGTGCAGTCCCCAGCCGCTCCTTGTGTCATGACTTTACCCGTGTAATTAGGATCATGAGATCAAGGTTTGTTACTTCTTTTTGGACTTTTTCTCCATCGATTTACGGTCTTCAACTTGTTCCCGGATAAACAATTCATGAATCCAGCATTGATGAAGAAGTCGATGTAAGTACCCTTTTTTGTGCACGTGATCGTGGCATCTCCTTGAATGACGTAATAATAATTGTTGTTGACGAACCCAGGAAGAAATCATGGTATATAAGCATTATGTTGATGAAGCGTGCTCTTCTTTGGGATATGAGAATATGGAGAGTTCCCAAAATCCCGAACCGAATGAAGATAATGGAGTTACCAACGGAGATTCCAACATTGCTGAACCCTCAAATGGTTTAGAGACTCCACTAGTAAGTATATCTCCTGTGACCTCTTCATAGAAGTATGAAATTGCTGATTTGTGAGTGAATGAATGAAAACCCATGTGAATACACGAGTAATTTTGCCGAAATACGTCACCAGGAAATTTCAGACTTCAGCCTTTAGTAAAAACGCTGTAGAATCTTCGTTTGGGTTCGTATTTTCGAAATATGCATATGTATCCTCAAGCCCAGGAAATTTCCAAGATTTTTCTAAGAATATTTTTGAGTTTAGAGCCTGTTTAGGATCCGAAATCGACGAAACAGTAAACTTCTAGGAAACCTTCAGAAAATTTACAGCTGGCATGGGGTCCAATGTTTTGGCCACAACTCTTCGCTCGTTTCTCCAATTGTTGTGAATTTTGGATATGTGGTAGAGGACATCCATACGAAGAAAATGGTACATGACCCATACATAGATTCTTCACCAATTGCTCCCAGATCGTCGGTTTGTACAGGACAGTATAAAATTATTTCAGACGGGCTTGTTGTAAAACACTCATGTTGCGTCTTTAGACCATTCGCTTGTGTATTGAACGGTTGGTGAAGGATTGATGCCATTGATTAAATTGAGATCAGGACTCCTTGATTGGCACATGATCATGGTGCTTGATTACCACCTTGTTTCTGTCAGTCGTAGAAACATTACTTCTGAAACCCTGGTCATGGGACCATAACTGAGGTTGCTCTCAAGAGGGGATGATGTAATGACCATGGTTTCATGTCCCGGTGGTAGAATTCCTTTTATGATGAATGATTAGCACTGGAGACCCCGGCACCACGAGTGTTGGGCTGTGAAATTGATCGTCATGATCGGTGGACCGACAGTCCCCAGTATATTGTTGAATCTCCCTCTTTCGTTTTCCCTTCTTCTGTCAAGACCTAGATAGAGGACCCGGGTAGAAAAATCGATGTAAAGACCTAGGTGGTCGAAGTTGGAGGTACCTTTATGAAGGACTTAGCGAAAAGACCTGGTGGACACCGATCGACTGTGGAAGTTATGAATCCTGTCCACGAATCTCCGGTTGCGCATTGTATGCTCTGGAAGCTGTAGAAACCTCATACGATGTCGTAATTCGATTCTTGACCCCAACTTTTGAAGATAAGAGATTGAGTTATCACATGAGAAAAGAATCACTCAATTTGGAGTTGTATAAGTCAGCCAACGAGGCGTGCACATTTGTAATTTGTAATCCCGTACAGATTTTTCAGATCTCGTAGACCTGACAGTAAAGGCCATATCTTTTAGCTCGTATGTCCGATTGATGTACCCTTTTGGTATGTTGTAGAAGAGACATAGACGAACATCTTTTGTTGAGGAAGTATTGTCCTATTCCTCACTCATTGGTACGTTTTTGTAAACCCATGGGCTGAAGTATGTTGTACTTTATCTGTAGAACATCTTGTAGAAGACTTTGGCTTGTCACCGTCCACCATGCAAGCTTTCGGAAGATGCTCATGCTAACGTGTTTTCACGTCTAGATACCTTGATATGAATCATTATTGCTTGGAGAAGCCACTTCATGTGTAACACTTCAGAGAACGGTTAGTTGATGAAGCCATGTCATGAGGATGTTTCTCCCGTTGTTGATGCTGAGATCACGATTGAGTTTTCTCCATATATTCTTATTGATGCTGAGACCATGGAAGGATTTCCACCAGATATCCTTGCTGATGTCGATGTTATGGTTAGAGCTGCTCTAGAGATCGAAAAAGGCTGGAACCATGATTATTCGTTGCTCCTCCATTCAGTGAGCATTTATATTGACGAACTAGTTAGTGAGTTGAGAATCCGGTATACTGGGAGTTCAACCTGATTACTCTTGAAAGCATGACTGTATCGTGAAGCGGCTTTGTAAGTGAATCCATATTGTTGTGGAAGATGGCAGCATAAATCTCCATTTTGGATCGGTGAAGGGAAGAAGTTCCTCAGTCATGCAGGGTTTTGTGATGTAGAGAAGTCCCTGTTGATGAAGTTTCACGGAATCACCTCAGGTTGTCCAGTATATGTTGAAGGATTTAATGCCATCCATGTATGAATGATGTTGCATCTGCTTCAGAAGTATTATCATGGGATAATGAAGACTCATCGATTGTAGTTTAGTAATACTTTGATCGCGCTGGTGTTGAATCAGTGTAGAAATATTTGTGTTGAAGCCAGAGGCACCATTATCGAAGGTGTACTCTTTGATTGGGAGTACAATTTGAAGGCTTCTTAGATGCTTGATTGTTGAAGCATCATATCCCTTAAGCATCAAATGTCGTATCTTTGATCATATCGGCCCTGAGTATCTTATGTTGATGCAGCATTCTTCTCGTTGCGGTAGTAAGATTCAACACTTATGCAACCATCAGAGTTTTCTGATTTTGTGGCACACATGGACGCTCCTGCAAAGCTATGGAGAAACGCCCAAAGTATTCTTTGCCATGCTTGGACATCATCTCGGTAATGAATGTTCGGTGCTCGATTTGGAGAGGCTACCATTCACAACGTCTTGCAGAGTTTCTAGCAGAATTGAGTCCCCATGCTAGGATAGCGTGTGAAGAAATAAATGACGTAGACAAGGGAGGAATGAGACTTGCCTGAGTGGGGAACATCTTGATGAATGTCTATGCATCTTTTGCAGGTTCTTGCTTCAATCTCGTCAAAGCTCGAAATTCCTCCAAGTGCTCTGATGATGGTATGTCCGTAAAATCTTCTGGATCAGAAATTTCTTCGTTGGAGAGATTTGTAACCAGAGGCGCTTTGTAGGTACCCATCTTTTCAGTGTGGATCCACGTTCTTCTGAAGGACATGTCATTTCCTGGATCTTCCTGGTTATGTGAAACATGGTTTCTGCCCAGTTTGGATTTATGTTCATTTTGAGAGTGATGTAGCCAGAAGTATTTCCGAGCGCTCCTTCAAGGTCTCTGAGACGGGAGCATGAGCGAATTCTTGTCGAGTGATGCCTGCGGATCTGATGGTTTTCAGTGGAATGTTGTTGATGGCGGTGCCAGCATCGATCAACGTTCTTGCAAATTCGTTTCTTCTGAGATTGACTGTGGTAAGCAGTCCCCGGTCGTGCATCTCCTTGTCTGTGGATGAAGGTTTCAAAGAGTTTTCCAGGATGGAAAGACGTCTGACACAATATGATTCGGTGTTGTGAACATGTCTTTTCTTTGTGCCTTTGATGAATAGAGCAATTCACAGATATGCTCGATCAACGATTGAACTGCTTCTTCGACTGGTTGTTCGGAGAGTGTATAGGTTCCGATTGAGAGAGAATTCTTGTGTACTCTTTCAGTCCCCAGTTGAAGCCATGGTGGATCCACCTTATATATTGCAGTTACTTGTTGGATGATTGATGAGTCTATGAAGACGGCGGTACCTGGGATTTCCATTTTTCCTTCAGTTGGCCCTCTATGATGAACAGTAGATTGCATCATCTTAAACCCAGAATTCCAGTAACTCGATCACTTCTTCAGTTGGAAGATGGCAGTTTGAGTCCCCGATCATTTCCCCGTTCTTTGATGTCGGGTCGAGGTTTGTGCATTTCAAGGTTGGTTATCTTTTGCGCCTTTAGAGGAGTCTGGGATGTTGGAAAAGCGATCTTATGTCGTGTCTAGGATTTCCTTTCACTTCTTTCAGCAACAATGTTTGTCAAAGGCTGGAGATTGCACTGATTGCTGACTAGGCGTCGGTTGATTCGAGGTTCTTCGATCTTGCAGACTTTGCTTTTCAGGAAAACAGGTGCAGTAGTCGCGGATCATTTGGTTGCTTCATAAAACTCTGAGAAAGCATGGAACCGGAGATTTTCCAGTAAGACTCTGTAGACTGGGATCATTCTGTTGATGCACAAGTCTACTAGTTGCTGCGATGTGACGTTGGGTCGTGGCAGTCCAAGGCTTGAACTCTGAACCTTTTCACATAATCATCAAGATGTTCGTTGCTCCTCTGAAACATCCTTCCTAGATCAGAGAGAGTGACTTGCTCTGACACGAAAAAGTATTTTCTGTAGAAACCATCAATCATCTCTCTTAAACCGGTGATACTTTCTGGTGCGATGTTGTTGTACCAGGTGTATGTTCTGTCTGTCAGAGACTTTGAAAATTCCTTCAGACGGACGACATGGTTGTGCTCTTGTTCGCCCAATAATTCCAGAAATCGAGAAATATGTTTTTGAGTATTGGCAGCAGGATATGGAGGTTGGCGAAGATGGACAGATGATGTCTTGTCTTTTCCTCGATCCTCAAAAGAGTGCTCCAGGTCTTCACGAGTGATGAAACTTGCAGGTTCCATTGCTGGAGAGTCATTTGCAGCGTTGCAGAATTCTTCATCATGTACAACATGGATGGGAGAGATTTCGGGATCAGCAGTTGAAGATGTTTCTTTAACTTCTCCTTTCTCGCGCTGAGGCTGAGTTCGTTCAGACGCAAGCTTTTCTGTGAGAGTTTTGGGATAAGTACACAATTCTTTCAGTGCTGCGGCCACGTCAATATGAACCTTCATGAGATCAACAATGGCAGGTTGATTTCCTCTGGTTTCTTCAGGAGATCAACGAAGAGTAGATTGTTGATGGCGCAAGTGTCGTCACTTGCAGGGGTGATCACTGGAGCACCAGTGCTTGGAGCAGTAGTAGTAGCAGGTTGCGTCGGAGGAGTGGCATTAGCGGTACCACTAGAGCTTGCAATATTAGGATCGGGTTTGAACCCGTATTGGTAGACCTAAGACCATCCATCCTTGTGAGAATTGAGATTGCAACCGAGAGAATGATCTCCCACTGTGGTCGCCAATCTGTAGATGGGGAAAAACGATTTGCTGGTTTTTAAGGAATTGAGTAGACGCCCGTACGGAGGAGACTCCTCGAACCGGCGAAATGTTAAACCTCACATAGATGCACCGCTGCAAAGGGGGTGCTTTAAATTCGAGAGATCAATTTGTAGTACTCCGGCCTAAATCAAGACAATGATCGTTCCAGAGTAAATTCGGTCACTAGAGAGGATGGGTTGATCTGTAAGAGGGAAGCTGAGTAATGTGTGGAATCAATGGTAATCAAAGATTGTGGGTGTGTGAATTCTGAATATGATAAGCTCTGAGTGATTGAAATTGCTCAATTGATGAGTTGATGATCTCGTGTTGTCAGTTTGACGTGAGATTGATGATACTGATGATGCTGATTCAATCATGATTCAGAGACTTATTTATATTGCTGGAATTTAGACACCATGATTCCATGAAGTGTGACAGTTGATGGAATCAAGGAGTGGGGAAGTGGAGATCGTGTTTGAAACCAGTTGCTCAACGTGTGGAGACTTGGTCGATTTTCCACCCACTACCTCGTGAATTCCTTCAACTGATTGCACGACTTGCTCACATTCCATCGTGTTTTGAACACACGTGTCGTAGACCGCCAGACCAAAACCCTAAGTGATATCCCCCCAAGTGACACGATTGACGTCTCGTGGTTTGTTAGTCAATTGATGACTTCGTGGTTTGATGGGACGATGAGTCCATGTAGTTGCTGAGTGAACATGATGTTCTGAAACTCATGAATTGAACATGTCATGAGACAGAGGTATAGTTCTTACGATGAAGTGAGCAAGTATTGCTCATTCGATGGATCGTTGAATATTGATTGTTGAACCAATATTCCTTGGTTTGAGCAAATATTTATCATCTGAGCAAGTGTTGCTCATGTGATGAATTGTTGAATATTTGATCGTCTGAGCATGTGTTGCTCATCTGATGGATTATTGGCAGCGTACCAAAAATATTAATTAGAATACTGGTCGTTGAACCGAGCATAATTAATAAAATTAATGACCATGAGGTCGTCGTAAAATTATTAAGGTTGGAATCTGGAATGATGATCCTTGGATTCAGAAACCCTAATTTGATCAATTGATGATCAATTCATGGTTCGTCAGAATTTAACCATGGGACGAAGGAGGGAGCGACTACATGGGACCGTGGATCAACCATGTAGTGTCCATATGCTCACGTGAGCAAATACGAAGAACTCCTGAAGAGTTGACGATTTGTTGGTGGAAGAATGATTAAATGCTGGCTTAATCATTTATTCAAAATGCTCGTCTGAGCCTTAGGTGAGAAAACCTAATTAATTATGACGAGGCGAGGGACCGACCATGGAGTCATGAAACCGCCTGGGTTGTCCCGTGACCGCCTGACGATCACTTCATGAAAATCCAAAGTGTTTGGGAGAGTTTTGGACCTAATACGAGCAATTGTGCAAATTAGGTCAAAACTGTGAAAATTGATGGGACCGGCTTCCGTGAGCCAAAGAGCCAATCTTGGTCGGTCAAGATAGCGTGCTCGTGTCCCCAAGGCGTCCGCGTCTCAGTCCTGAGAATTTTGATATTTTCTGGCGTGCAATTGAGCATCCATTCGAGAAAATATGCCAAAATTAGGGTTTCGACGAAACTGAGGAAAACACCATGAGATGATGAAAAATAATTATAAAATAAGGAATGAGGAGGCGTGGGACCGCCGTGGTCAAGGCATGGTCGTCCGGTCGTGACCACGGTCCGTGGTGCCTTTTCCTTAATTTTATAATATTTTGATGATTTTATGAAAAATTCATGAATTTTGAGAAATTTGATGAATTTAGGGAGTTTCCATGAATTGAAGGAGTTTTCATGAGTTCAGGGAAGCAAAAAAATATTAAAATAATAAAACAAGGGCGTGTGGGACCGTGGAGGCATGGCCGGCCGGCTATGGCCCGGTCCCACGAGTTTTCATAATTTTTTAATATTTTTTAGGTATTTTGATGATTTGAGGGAATTTTTCCTAATTTGAGAGAAATACCATGAAATCAAGGAATTTGATGAATTCAAGGAAAACTAATAATAAAATAATAAAACAAAGGGGCGTGTGGGACCGGCTAGGGCATGGCCGGCCGGCCAAGGCCCGGTCCCACAAGTTTTCATAATTATTTATTTTATTTTTATTATTATGATGATTTGTGCAAAATACCATGAAATCAAGGAGTTTTTTCATGAAATTAGAGAAATAATAATAATAATAAAATAATAAGGAACCGTGGGGTGTGGGCCGGTTGGGACCAAGGCATGGCCGGTTGGCCAATGGTCACGCCCCACACTCCTTTCCTTAATTTTATATTATTTTTTATGGATTTATGGAAGTACCATGAAACCGAGGAGTTTCCTCGAGACGAAGGAGATTTGATAAAATGAGAGAATTTTCATCAAATCATGGAAAATAATAAAAATGCATTAAAAATATAAAACTGCGTGGGATTGACCACGACACGGTCGGTCGGTCGTGTGTCCGTGCTCCCAGCACCCTGGTCAATATTTTTAATTATTTATTATTTTCTTCCTATTTTGCATAGGTTCATCGTTTCGTTGTATTTTTGAAATACTCGTTCGTGCGGTGACTGTTAGTGTATCGTCGTTGAATACACTTCACCATTTGAATCGGGGCTTACTTAGAGGTAGCTCAGACGCCCGGTTGTTGATTATTTATTACTAATTGTGGAATTCGGTGGAGAATAATTCACAAAACTGAGCAATAAGATGTTTATTATTAATTCATAGGATCAGCTGAGGATTCGACTACGAATTCAGAATAATAAAGTGAGCATTACCATTCCATGGGATCGTAGATTCGATAGAATAGAGTAATTAAGATTTATCTATTACCATTTATGAGACCAGTTGTGGATTCGATCATGAAATGAGTAATGAGATAATATAGTTATTGCTATTCTATGAGATCAAGCGTGGATTCGATCATAGAATCAGAACAATTGTTATTGCCATTCCATGGACCAGTCGTGGATTCGACCATGGAATAGGAGCAATTGTTATTGTCATTCCATGGGACTAGTCGTGGATTCGACCATGGAATAGGAGCAATAATAGATTATTCTGGGAATTCAATAGTGAATGTCACGGCAGAATTAATCTTAATTAGGAATAATTAACTTTGTGGCTCTATGCTAGCAGAGCAAGCTGTCTAGGAGCATAATTATCCCGATATGAGCTTGTCGGTAAGTCATATCCTTTATATAGTCAGGGTAAACTCGTTGTTTGTTCCTGAAGACATTATCGCTCTATACTAGCAGAGCAAGCTGTCTAGGAGCCGTCCATCTCGTGATACTATATAGAAATAATCACCGAAGTATTCAGTATTCATGAGATATGTCGTTGTCCAGTCGTGAGACTACATATCTACATGTCTTCTGAGAGAAAGTACTCTCCGTTGAGAATTCGATGAGAGATCCTGTCTCAATATTCACGTCTGATTGTTGGATCAGAGCTTCGTATAATTATGAGTTTACGATTTTAGCCTTTGTCGAAAATCCATCATCTACAATATGTTGCACCGGCATTCTTTAAACCGAAGGGCATAACAGTATAGTAAAAATTTCCAAGAGGGGTTCGAAAGGTTGTCTTACATGCATCGTGTTCATACATCCTCTTTTGATTGTAGCCACTGTAACCATCCATGAAGGAAAACATGCCGTGTCCGCTGGTAGCATCTACTAACATGTCGATGTTAGGAAGATGAAAATCTTCCTTGGGGCAGCACGTGTTCAGGTCTCTAAAGTCCACGAAGCACCGTATCTGTCCGTTTTTCTTCTTTACTGGAACCACATTAGATAACCAGGTCAGATGGTGAATAGGTTTGATGAAGCCAGCAGCTAGCAACTTCTGAATTTCAGTTTTGATTTTCTCTTCCATTTCGTGTCTGAATTGCCTCGGAGACTGTTTGATCGGCTTGGATCCAGGTATGATATGTAGATGGTGAGTGACCAATTTTTCATCCATACCAGGCATTTCCTCATACGTCTTGATACTTCTTGAGAACCTGGACAAGACTCGCGCGTTCGTCTGTGGACAAAGTCGAACTGATAAAGACAGGCCTGGGAGATTCTTCATTCCCGATGTTAACAGTTTCGAGCTCGTCAGTTGTGGATTTGGTGCCATCTTGTAACTGTCGCGGAGCGTCCAATACTTCTTCTTACGACCCATCGTTCTTGAAGCACTCATCTGGGCGGAGAGACTGGATGTCAGTCTCTCCTGCTAATTGCTAACAGTGGCGTCGGTATATTGTTTTCCCATTCTGATCACGGCTTGCCTCGAAAGTTCGTTTCCTCTTGGTGTGAACGTGGGTTGAAGCTTCACCGGATAAAGATGGACGCCTCATCAGCAAAGGTGCGTCGTGGTGCTTAGACCTTAGTGATGCAAGTCGGTCTTCTTCCTGAATTGAAGCCCACGTGGGTAGTGGGGTGCACAAGACTTTGTCTGATCTTCCCTGCGGAGTTTCCTTTGGCTCTAAAAGTTCCACTCCGCATATTGGTGCGTACGGAGACAATGATGCAGGAATACGAATGACTTCCTCATTTAGCATGGTCTTTAGTAACTGGTGATACGTTGAAGGGATGACCTTATTTTCATGAAGCCACGGTCTCCCTAGTATCATATGATAGTCCGTCTCCTTCTCTATGACTTCAAATTTCACTTTTGATTGAACAGGCCCTACTGATAAATTCAGATTGACATACCCTTACGTGCTGGTCTGGTTTCCTTCGAAGTCTGTCATTGTGGTGGGCTGTCGTACGATCTTGCATGGGTGAACCTTGGTTGTCCTGAGAGTCTTGAGAGTAATCACATTCGAAGATGCTCCTGTGTCGATGAGGGCCCTTCTGAACTCTGAACCCTTGATGTGTGCGGTAACATGCAGGGCTCGGTTGTGACCTTCTTCTGCCATCATATCTTCTTCTGTAAATGTAACATTATTTACAGATGTTTCCGATGCGCTTAGGACCTCTGGACGTGAAGGAGCCAGGTGTACGTCCAGGGTTATCTGGTTAATTGCAGCAAACGTCTCCGCCCGCTGATTCTTCGAGAGGTGTAAAAGTTCACACAACTTTCCACTAGAGATGCCGCTTCCTGATCCACTGGTCTCTGGTTCGTAGTAAAGATGTTGATTTGAGAGGGACCAGTCCCTGGTGTGGAAGCCTCTGGAACGCTCATCTCTGATGTGATCTTGACGAGGAGGTCAAGTATGTCATTTATCGATTCCTTGATCAGCTCCATGTTCTTCGTGTGAATCTCCTGTACCCGCGCTAGTTCACTCAACGTTGGAAGTCTCGTGATTATACTGTCAGGTATGCCGTTGGGAGGAGGGGTATCTTCGTTGGAGGAATCACCGGGATTTGAGGCCGTTGAGGCGGTCCTAAGACCAACCATTTGAAACTGATCGAATGGTATTGAAGAAATTAACTTTACAACCGAGAGATTAACCTCCCGTTGTGGTCGCCAATTGTTTATGGGTGAAAACTATTCCTTCCGAATTTGGGAATTTGGGGTGTGTGGATGAGGAATGAATATAAACCCTAAACAAATGCACTGCACGGGAGTGCTTGTGATTCGAGAAATCAATCTGTACAATTCTGGCCTAAACCAAGAAATGGTCGTTCCAGACTTGCTTCGGTTACAAAGTGAAGGAGATGGGGTTGATCTGAGGGAGGGAAGCGAAGAATGTGTTGAGATTTTGAAGGTGTTGGCTATGTATGACTTGTATCAGAAAGCTGAACTGGCTTGCAGAATGTAAGCTATCAGTTCCGGTGTTTGAATACGGTTGTATCAACACTTGCTTCTGTTTTGTGTTGTCCTGTCGGAATAGGGAGGATAACCTATTTATACAAGTCATTGAGCCTTACTCACGTATCTCGTGGGAAGTGTAGTGATGGAGTAGTGGAGTTGTGGGTGTTAGTGTTACACGATCAGTCTTTCCCACTTCTCCCATCATCACTAACCGTCCATGACTTCCTGACACGTTCTTGTGATGACGTGTTGTGCGATGCACGCTGTAAACCGCCAGACCAATACCCCAGTATGTATCCCCCATTTTGTGACATGATTGATGTCTCGAGTGTGTGGATCGTGGGACCCACAGAAAGCAGCATGTGATGCTAGATTAAATAACTAAGTTATTTAGAAAGTCGATACTTGTGAAGTATCATGTATATTCTATGCAAGTAATGCATTGAATATACTCAACATGTATGAAGCATCGCTGTTTGAGCGTCTTAAAATAGCTTCATGTCCATCCTACTTCATGTGATGGTTTGAAGGCTGCACAAGCAAGTCCTGACTTGGTCGACCGCATGGTGTGGTAGAGTGGCAGATGATAATCACCACGACACCTCATTGACCAGTTAACTCCTGACCAGGGTTGTATAACCAAGCAGGTGAAGTTGAACGGACGAGATGATCTTTGAGACACTCATCTGCAACCGTTAGTGGAATTAGGGTTTATGAAGATGTGCGCAAGCATCACTCTTCAGCTTGGTCGAAACCAAGCTTGGGACGCAATTTTGGTCGGACCGATCGTGCATGCGTGTAGACGGCATGCCGGTGTAGGCGCCCATACCTCATTGTCTCGTGAAAGTGTGATCTAAGCCACTCAATTTGTACTGCAAAGTTGAGTGGTTGAGATCGATTTGTGAGAGAAATCCGGTGCCGCAAAATCCGCGCGTCATGCCAACTTCGGGCGCGCATTTCGTGACGACCAAGCTTGGTCGGTCCTCGCCGATTAGTCTAGTATACAGACGGCAGACTGTTGTACACGTCCATACCTTAATACCCCATAGAAACGTGATATAAGCCACTCAATTTGTCCGGCAAAGTGGAGTGGTCGAGATTAGTTTGCAATTGGGAGGTGTGACCACGCCTAGTTTGGGCGTGCGAATCGAGACGACCAGGCATGATATGCCTTGGCCGATCGGGTGTGGAGATATGTGGGCCCACAGTGATCGTGTTGATACTCACTAGCCCTGCTTAATAGACACCTAGACCATTCGTTCGATCAGGTGAAAATGGACGCTCGTGATCGAAAACCCTAATTAGGGTTTTTCCAGCCGTGCGTCATGCCTTGTTTGGGCGCACAAATTGGGACGCCCATCCATGTTTGGTCTCGACCGATCGGTCATGTATGTAGGTCGTCCCATGGTATTTGTGTTGACATGATCTGGGCCCTTTGAATCTACATCTACATCCTCCATTCATGCCTGCGAAGATGGATGGTTGAGACTGATTTGTGACACATGTAATATGCTGCAAGCCCTAATTTAGGGTTTCTCGTCCACGCTGCTTTGGCTGGACGAATTGGCAAACCATGCTACCCTTTTTGGGGAGGCCGACCATGCGGGGTCCGCATTGGTCCGGTGCTGAACATTCCAATACCTGCTTGAGGGTTATGGATTCGATCTAAGCCATTCAATCATGCTGGTGAAGTTGGATGGTCGTGATCGTTTCTGAGACTGATACGGACAGTCCATATGCTCGATCGGGCTAGTATAACACTCCGAGAGTTATAGCATGTACGGTTATTTCGTACATGACTCCTTATTTAATGCTTGTAGATTCGTGTTTCTCTGCTGAGAGCGATCACTTAGTCGTCATGTCGCACCAATAATGAGAATGGAGTAGTACAGGAAATACAAGGTTGGTCATGCATTAATTGGTAATGTTATAAGTTTATAATGAAGAAGTATTCTCCACTTTATCAGTGGCTTTATCCTTTGCAGGATGTTAGCGCATAATTTTGGCTTTTTCAATTTTAGCCTTAAATGAAAATCCACCATCAACAACTGTAAAGTGGCTTCGTTAGGGAATCGATGTTGTTGTGGCAGATAACATCGGCAGTCTCTATTATGGATATGAGGAGAAAAGTTCCTTGGTCGTGCAAGGATTGTGATGTAGAGAGGTTCCACTGATGAAGTTTCATGGAATCACATCAGATTGCAAATTCCAATAAGATCAAGTCCCCAGTGTATGTTGAAGGAGTTTGTGCCATCCATGAATGAATGATATTGCATCTGCTTCAGAAGTCTTATCATGGGATAATTAAGAATTAGCGATTGTAATTTAGTTACACTTTGATTGCGCTGGTGTTGAATCAGTGTGTCATCGCCGAGATATTTGCGCTGAAGCTAGATGCGCCGTTATAGGAGGTGTACTCTTTGATTGGGATTACAATTTGAAGGCTTCTTAGATGCTTGAACGTTGAAGCGTCATATCCCTTGATGCAACATTCCTTTAGTCGCGGTAGTGGTATTCGCGGTAGTGGTATTCAAGCGTCATATCACTTGTGCAGACATCAGAGCTTTTTGATTTCGTGGCACAAATGAACACTCATGCAAGGCTATGGGAAAATTCCCAAATGATTTTTTGTCGTGCTTGAATATCATCTCGGTAATGATTGTCTCAGTGAGATGCTCGATTTGAAGAAATGTCAGATTCTACCACTTGGTAAAATATCGATGAAGTGAGATTACCCACTTATAGCGTCTTGCAATAGCAGAGATGCTAGCAGAGTTGAGTCCCCATGCTAGAATAGAATGTGAGGAAATAAATGACATAGACATGGGAGGACTGAGACTTTCCTGAGTGCAGGACCTTTTGATGAATGTCTATGCATCTTTTGCAGGTTCTTGTTTCAACCTTGTCAAAGTTCGAAATTCCTCCAAGTGCTCTGACGATGGAACGTCCGCCAAATATTCTTGATCGGAACTTTCTTCGTTGGAGAGATGTGTAACTAAAGGCGCTTTGTAAGTACCCATTTTTCAGCGTGGATCCACGCTCGTCTGAAGGACATGTCATATCCTGGATCTTCCTGATTATGTGAAACTTGGTTTCTGTCTAGATTGAACTTATGTTCACCTTGAGAGTGATATAGCCATAAGTATTTCCGAGCGTTCCTTCAAGGTCTCTGATTGATATGGGAGAATGAGTAGCTTCTCGTTGAGTGATGCCTGTGGATCCGATGGTATTCAGTAGAATGTTGTTGATGGCGGTGCCAGCATCGATCAACGTTCTTCCAAATTCGTTTCTTCTGACATTGACTGTGGTAAGCAGTCTCCAATCATACATCTCTTGGTTTGTGGCTGGAGGCTCAAGAAGTATTTACGGAATGGACTTCTCGACACGATGTGGTTCAGTGTTGTGAACATGTCTCTCCTTTGTGCCTTCGACAGATATAGCAATTCATATTCGACCAAGGGTTGAAATGTCTCTTTGATAGGTTGTTCAGAGAGTGTAAAGATTCTGATTGGGAGAGGATTCTTGTGCACTCCTTCATTCCCCAGTTGAATCTCTCCTGATTCAACCTTCTCCCTGAATATGCGCTTCAAAACTCTACAGTTACTTGTGGGGTGATTGACGAACCTGTGGAAGCGGCAGTAACGAGGACTTTCCATGTCTTCTTCAGTTGGTTCTTTCTTGATATATGGCAACTTGATTGCACCATCTTGGATCCATACATCCAGGAGTCTGATCACCTCTTCAATGGAAAAGGGAAAGTCAGGTGCTTCTTGATCAGGAACTCTTGTGCGTTGGTCAGAGGCTTGTGCATCTTGCTTATCCTTCCTTGGGCCGAGGTATGCTTGCACGGCGGTTCGGCCTTCCGTTTGCTCCCTTCTGCAACAGCGCTTGTGGAAGGCTGGAGGTTGTACTTCTTGTTAATCAGACGTCTGCTACCTCGAGTGTCTCTCGGTTCTTCATCCTTTGTAGCTTTTGTTCTTTTCAGTAAAGCGGGTGCAGTAGTTTCCGATCTCTTTGCCGCTTCATGAAGCTCTGAGAAGGTATGGAAACGAAGATTTTCCAATAAAGCTTTGTAGACCGGGATCATGTCGTTGATGCACAAGTCTACCAGTTTTTGCTCCGTGACGTTTGGATCATGACAGTCCAGGGCTTGGACTCTGAATCTTTTCACCTAGTCATTGGGATGTTCATTGCTCCTCTGAAAAATTCTTCCAAGATCAAAGAGAGTAATTTTCTCTGACACAAAGAAGTACTTTCTGTAGAATGCGTTAATAATTTCTCCCCAATTATTGATAGTTGTTGGTGCGATGTTGTTGTACCAGGTGTATGCCCTGCCTTTCAAGGATTTTGAAAATTATTTGAGGCGAACAACATGGTTATGTTCATGTTCACCCAAGGCTCCCAGGAACCGAGAAACATGTTCCCAAGCATTGCCTGTTCCGTCATACAAAGTGAAGGTTGGAGAGGTATAACCTTTTGGAAGAGTAATCCTCTGCATAGCAGCATGGTACGGAGGCTGGTGACGATGGACATGTGATGTCTTGTCTTTTCCATGGTTCTCCAAGAGGAGTTACAAATCTTCCCGAGTAATGAAATTAGATGATTCCTTTGCTGATGGATCAGCTGCAGCTTTGCAGACTTCGCTGTCATCCACTGTATGAATTGGAACTACTTCAGGATCAGCATCTGAGGATGTTTCTTTTCCTTTTCCTTGAGTCTTCTCTGAAATCTTGTCAGTAAGAGTTTTGAGATAATTGCACAGCTCCTTCTGTGTAGCAGCCATGTCAGTCTGATTCTTAGCAAGAGTTTCCTGCACTTTTATGAGATCGCCTATGGCAGGAGGATTTTCTTTGACTTCCTCGGGATGCCGGCCTAAGAGGGGATGTGCTCCAGAATTGGTCTGACGACCACCGTCATCGTTGGAAGCAGGAATAATTTTTGGAATATGATCGTTAGTGTTGTTGCTAGTGCTAGCATCATTTGCGTTAGGGTCTGCGATCGTACGTGACTTAAGATCAACCATCTTGTGAAAGCTTGAGATTGAAACCGAGAGATTAATCTCCCACTGTGGTCGCCAATCTGTATATGGGGAAAAACGATTTGCTGGTTTTTACGGAATTGAGGAGACGTCCGTGTGGAGACTCCTTGAACCGAGCGAAATGTTGAACCTCACACAGATGCACTGCAAGAAGGTAGTGCTTTAAGTTCGAGAGATCAATCAGTAGGACTCCGGCATAAACCAAGAACAATGGTCGTTCCAAAGTCAATTCGGTCACAAGAGAGGATGGGTTGATCTGTAGGAGGGAAGCTGAGAAATGTGTGGGATCAATGGTGATCTGAGATTGTAGGTGTGTTGTGAATTCAGCGTGAGAACAATGATTGAATTTTACTCAAACGAGAGTGATTGCTCAGACGATGAGTTTGTGTAGACGAAAGATTGTCTGTATGAACTTGTCGATAAATTGCTTGTTTAGACGAATGTTCGAATGTTCGAATCTTTTCCTTTCAATCAGGACTCAGAGACATTTTAAAATGCCGGAGTTGAAAACACCATGATCTCATGAAGTGTAAAAGTTGCTGGAATCAGAGAGTAGGGAAGTGGGAAATCGTGTTAAAACCAGTTGCTTATCGTGCGGAGACTTGGTTAATTTTCCACCCACTACTTTGCTGACTCTTCCAACTGATTGCACGACTTTCTCACATTCTCGTCGTGGGTGAACACACGTGCCGTAGACCGCCAGACCAAAACCCTAGTTTATATCCCCCCATGTGACACGATTGATATCTCGTGATTGTGGAGTCAGTTGCTGACTTTATGGGACGATGAGTCCATGTATTGCTGAGTTGAACATGATTTGCAAATGTTCTGAGACTCGTGAATTAAATATGTCTACTGAGACGAGGTATTATTATGTTGACTACCTAAGATGAGCAAGCTGTGTTGTTGTGTTATTGAATATTGATAGTTGAACCAATATTCTTGAATCTGAGCAAATATTGTTGGTTCGAGCAAATATTGCTAATTCGAGCAAATATTGCAGGTTTGAGCAAATACCGCTCATTTGATGAATTGTTGGTAGCATGACCAAATAAAATATTAATTTAAGATACTGACTGTTGGGTCGAGTAAAATAAATAAAAATGTTGATGATAGAATTAACATAAAATTATCAGAGTATTTGAATCTTCTCAGAATCATGTTTCTGCGGAGCTCTGAATTCAAAACCCTAATTTTACTGAAATGATGATGTATTGCAAATCAACTGCAGAGTGATGCAGGGACCGGCTACATGGGATGATGAGTTCACCATGTCACACCCAGATGATCGAATGAGAAAAATACCAAAGTCTCTTGAGGACCAGTTGGTGAAAGAATGATTAAATGCTGGTTTAATCATTTATTAAAATAATGCTCGTGTGAGCGACAGATAATAATAAAACCTAGCCGTGAAAAAATGAGTGACCGGCCAAGAGGTCATGGGACCGACTCTTGGTGGTCGTGGGACCAATAGATGGTCGTTTGAGAAAACTCTTGATTGTTCGGAAAGAGTTTGAACCTAATATGAGCAGTTGAGCAAAGTAGGTTAAAAATAGTTAAAACATGTGGGACCGGCCACTTGCAAGCCTCAAGGACACCCTTGGTCGGTCAAGGGTATGCGCCCGTGTCACCATGTTGTTCGTGTTTCAGTCCTGAGAGTTTTGATATTTTCCGGTGCGCGTTTGAGCAACATTTTGAGAAAATATGCAGAATCCAGGATTTTGCTGAAACTAGGAAAAATACATGAGATGATGAAAAATAATAAATAAAACAGGAAATTGCAAGGTGTGGGACCGGCCTGGGCTAGGACACGGCCGTTCGGCTAGCAAGCGGTCCCACAATATTTTCCCAGTTTTATGTACTTTTATGTATTTTCTCTGAATTGAGGGAAATCCCATGAAACTGGAGAGTTTTATGAAATTAGGGAACTTCCATGAGATGAGGGAAATAAAATAATAATAAAATAGGGAATGATAGAGTGTGGGACCGTCAATGGCCAAGGCATGGCCGGCCGGCCAAGGGGCACGGTCCCAGCACTCTTCTCAATTTTATGTAATTTTTTTATGATTTTAGGGAATCTTCATAAAATCAAAGAGATTTGTTGAAACCAAGGTATTTTGTTGAAATCAGGGAGTTTTCATGGAATGAGGAAAACAAAACAAATAACAATAATAAAATAAGAAGCGTGTGGGACCGGCTAGGGCATGGTCGACCGGCTAGAGCCCGGTCCCACGGATTTTCTTAATTTTATAATATTTTCATGGGTTTAGGGAAAATTCATAAGATCGGGGAATTTTCATGGTTTTAGGGAAAATTCATGAAATCAAGGAATTTTCATGGATTGAGAGAAATAATAAAATAATACGGACGTGGGGTGTGGGACCGGCCACGACTGGAGCATGACCGGCCGGCTGGTGCTCGGTCCCGCGACACCTTTCCCTGATTTTATTGTTTTCCTTGACAAAATATCATGAGATTAGAGAATTTCCTTGAAACGAAGGAGATTTGCTCGAACGAGAGAATTTTCATGAGATCAGGGAAAAATAATAAAATATGATAAAATATAAAATTGGGCGCGGGATTGGTCATGGCATGACTGGCCGGATGGTGAGCCCAGTCCCCTGACGCCTTTGCTAATATTTTATTATTATTATTATTTTTCCTTCCTATTTTGCATAGGTTCATCGTTCATTCGTATTTTTGAAATGCTCGTTTGCGCATTCAAATATTGGTCTGTGCATTATTGCTAAGTACACTTGCACCATTTTAGTCAGGGCTTATTCGATGCTCAGATGCCTGTTTCGTTGAATATTTATCACTAACCCGTGGAATTCTGCTGGGAAGAACCACGAATTAAAGTAACGAAATATAACGAAGAATCGTAGAATATTGCTGGATATTCAGGCGATTATAGATAATTAACTGATGGCTCTATACTAGCAGGGCTTCCTATCTAGGAGCATTAATTATCTGAGAGTTGAGAAATATGAACTTGCTGGAGTATCATATTTCTCCTATATAGTCAGGGAAAACCTGGTTGCATATTGAATACGTTATCGCTCTATACTAGCAGGCATGCTGTCTAGGAGCCGTCCAATCTTTCGATTCTATATAGAAATAATTACTGAAATTGCTCAGTATTCGTGAAATGTGCCATGGTCTCAGCTGGGAGACTACACATCTACAGATACTCTGAGAGATAGCCTTCTCAGTCAGAGGTTTTATGCCATGAGCTTTCATGCTTTATTGAGAGACATGAGTCTCAATACTCATCCGATTGCCGGATCCGGAGTATAAATAATTACTGAAATTGCTCAGTATTCATGAGATGTGTCGTGGCCTCAGCTAGGAGACTACACATCTACATATACTCTCTGAGAGACAGTCTTCTCAGTCAGAGGTTTTATGGTATGAGCTTTCATGCGAGACATGAGTCTCAATACTCATCCGATTTCCGGGTCCAGAGTATGCATAGTTAGGGTTTTACAATTTTACCCTTGTCGAAAATCCACCATCTGCAAGGTTGTAACTGTCCAACCTTTGGGCGAAGGAATCAGTACTGTGATAATCCTAGTTTTGCCTATAAACGTCATACGAATCCTCTTCAGAATCGTAATGGTTATCAAAAGGATAACTTCGTAAAGACGAAGACAAGATCTGATGCTCCCAATTGGAGAAAGACTAACATGCAAAAGAATAGTCAATTTAATTCTCTTCCGAGAATTCTAGAAGAGAGTAATGGGAAGAAGGTTTCGGTTGTTCTTAAACGCACTTAGAAGTGGGTACTAAAGAAATCCATGATGCTTTGAGTGTGAAAAGGAATGATCTTCCAGAAAATTTCATGACTATGGTGAAGGCAGTATCCATGATGTTGGAACTTAACAAGTTTTTTGGAAAAATGGAATTGGATATGAAAGGTTCTAAAAGCGATCTCTTTCATGATAATCCAAAGGTCACTTGTGGTGAGCAAGACATTGTTCACCCCAAAAAAACTTGATTGTGTTGTAAGTGCATCCTCACCAAGGAAATCCCTGCTATGTATATGGTGAGGAAAGCACGAGAATTGGGGCACAGAGATTATGTTCGGTAAGGCTGTAGAATTCAACTAGATTCTTCTAAAAAGGTATGTCTATAAACTTGAGAAAGATTTGTGTTTTTATTTTCTTAGAGAACTTATAATGATCCACTTACCCGACGGTCGGGTGTGGGTCGCGCGCTTCAGCGCCATCCATTTTTGGGGCTAGTTGATTCAGAAGGTGAGTTGTTACACACTCCTTAGCGGATTTCGACTTCCATGACCACCATCCTGCTGTCTTAATCGACCAACACCCTTTGTGGGTTCTAGGTTAGCGCGCAGTTGGGCACCGTAACCCGGCTTCCGGTTCATCCCGCATTGCCAGTTCTGCTTACCAAAAATGGCCCACTTGAAGCTCTTGATTCCGTGGCGCGGCTCAATGGAGCAGCCGCGCCGTTCTACCTATTTAAAGTTTGAGAATAGGTCGAGGGTGTTGCGCCCCCGATGCCTCTAATCATTGGATTTACCCGATAGAACTCGCCCGCGGGCTCTAGCTATCCACGTACCTTTCTTATCGTTCATTTCTACCTAACTTGATATGTGTTTAAGGTTCTTAAATGTTTAGGTTTGAAAATAATAATTCGGGATGTTTGGAATACATGGTACTCATACCAGGTATGCATAGAATCATTTAAAATCGAAATCCAGGGGTTTAAGTACGCATACCCGTTTGCATACTGCTTCAGGATACGAAAATTCGTTTGCAAACCCGTATGCATACTTGACGTCGATATCCGGTAAATTTATTTTGGCCGTAACTTCCTCGTCTGAACTCGGAATGACCTCATTCTCTTTGCATTCTCTTCCTCTTTGAATTCTATTCAAAATGGTGATGAGAAATCCTAAATTTGAATGAGTTGAGGTTTGTTTTTGTCCCGTATCTTGATTTTTGAGTAATTTGCTCTGTTTCGTCGCACTTATTCTACTTTTGTTGGACTTGGGCACTTGGATTCTTGGAGTAATTCTCTTATAAGCTCATTTATAGCTTTTACAAGAATGATGTTGGTGAATCAAAAGAAGGAAGTTCAAGAATAGGCAGTAGTACGCATTGTTATGGGATTCTTGAATGTTCACAATCATCTTATGTGAACTATGATGCATGGTCTTTAATGACTTTGTATGTTCTTCTTTGTTAAGAAAACCTTTTTATACGCCTTTGGTAACCACTCTTGGTGTAAATCCGTGCTAAAAAGATTGATTCTACCTTCAAAGAGCAAAGATTATTTTTGCAATTTTAATCTTTATGATTTTATATATTGCAAAGTGTTATGGGATATTTTTTTTACGTCCGTGAACCTGTGACTGTCCCATCCTTGTTCAAAAGTTATCTCTATTATGTCGGTATGAAAGTATTGATAGAAGATAGAATGAACTTTTGACATTACAAAAGTTAAAGCCTTTTATGTCATTGTATTGATGGAAGAAAGGATAAAACTTTTGTTTACAAGGATTAAGTATATTGCATGTCATTGTGCAAATAGTGATGGAAAATAGAATGAATCCTTGTCTATTCCGCAGTATTGTACATATACTGTGTTGCTCGATAAGTTTTCTTATGTTTAAGTATAACTAATTGAATTGATCATTCTCTTGAGGTCAGTTTAGTTGTTGCTTCGTAAGTCCTCTTATGACGAGCATGTCCAATTGAATTGATCAATTTCTTGTGGTTAATTTAGTTGTGTAACTCCAACTGAATTAATCACGGGTTTTCTTCTGGTTAATTTAATTGTGCATTTCGATTGGATTAGTCATGGATTCTTTTATTGTTAATTCAATTGAATACTTTGGATTCAAATTCATGTTTTCATGTGATTTGGTTATGTCCAATGAAATCCTTCTTTTCTTGTGAAAGTAAGGTCGCCTTTGTTTTTCTTTCGGGAATAACATTTTATGGGGGAGCGTTCTTTTTGAACTTGTGCTTAATTTCCAAATCTTTGTGGGGAGTGCGGTTGTGGAATATTATAAGGGTTATCTTGTATCTTTATAAACTCCTTGATGAATGCATTTAGCTTCGGATTTATGATGGCATCTAAATAAGTTGATATGGTATTCTCTTTTGGTCTTGAAGTATCTCTATGAAAATTTCATGAGGATCCCACTAGTTTTCGTACCTTTGCCAATTTATATTGACAAAAAGGGGGAGAATTAATGTGTTGTGTGATACTACGAATACATATGGTTTACGGATGATTATGTAAGGGGGAGTGGTTTTCATGTCGAGATGAAGTATTGACTAAGGGGGAGTGATACATATCACCACAGTATTGTTGTCAAAGTTGTGATACAATTGAACTTTGATGTTGAGTAATAGTACTATGACATTGTATAACAGTGATTGAGAGCACTTTGTTTTCTCATTGTTATCGTTACGGATCTTCAAAAACTATGATGCTGAACTTACAACCTAAGGAGATCAAGCATTTGGATGAGAAGCTACCATTCTAATTTATTTTGTAATCCATATGTATTGATAGTTTTGTCACTAAAATTGACAAAGGGGGAGATTGTTAGAGCAATGCTCGGTCGAACTCGCATGCGTTGCTATATCAAGCATGTTTGTCATTGTTAGTAATCAAAATTATAAGTCTTGATTTCTAGCCTATTTGTAGTTGTCTCGGACTAGGACATAGTTTGTGTAGTTGAGCTTAGACTTTACGGCGTGTATAACTTGAAGACGAAGAACTACTAAGGAGAGATTGTGGAACTTCATCGACAAAAGGTATGTGGAGACTTAAACTCATCTATCACTTGGAAAGTCTATTTCTACACTATCTCCTATATTGATACATAAGTCGTGTTACGATATAGTTTTCTCTACACACATTTGAGATTTCGAGCTGAGTATATCTCGCTTACATATTTCTCAAAATATATGGACCAAGTTCATCTTATATCATGAGAAAATTTCCGAGTAACATCTTACATGGTTTGTGTGATACAATCATTTAGTGTAAAACTTGGAATGTTTCGATAATGATTATTTCAACATCTTGAAAATTGCTTTGATGCTAATAGTGTGTGAAAACGGCTATTGTCATTATACAATAATGTTTCAATGATTGAAATAAAGAGTTTATAATCTTGTAACCATCTTTGGATATAAGCATAGTATGTTCGCACATTAGTGTATAAGTCCAAAACTGGGAGCCTAAAGTATGCATACTTATGTGTATACAAAAAGGTTGTAGGAGACTGGGTAAGTATGCGTACTTGTACGCATACTGGCGGAAGTTCATGTCCGTGATTTTCTGAGTTTGAAAACCAAAACCAAACTCATCTAATTACCTAAAGTACGCGTACCCGTACGCATACTGGCGGAAAGTTCACTTCCGTGAATTTCTGCTGAGTTTGAAAACTAAAACAAACTCAAATCCGGTTACTTAAGTACGCATACATGTACGCATACTTAAGAAGGTTACTTTCTAAAATCGGTTGTACATGAACCTAAAATATTTATCAATAAGGAATGCAATATTTGCAAACCGTGGCTATAATGTTCATGTATCTATTCAAGTGAATCAAACCGAATTTGCTTCAATTGTGTTCTTGTATAAATCCACGAGAATATAGAAATTTAACAACTCTTTAACTAGTTTCATTTGAGTCATTTGAACTAGTTATGGTTAAAATGAATAACGTTGATATGAGAGTAATCATACGGCTAACCTCGGTTAACTATTTGTAAACCAACATGGTGTACACGTTTGGGTACGGTTACATAAACCTAAATGAGGGTACGTTTCATTTCTGTGTAAAAGCTAAGTTCGATCTAACGGCTCAAAGATATTAGCTTGGTTGAATCAGTTTTTTCATCTAACGGTGAATATTGAATACTTTGTTACCAAGGTAACTTGGATTGCAAACCCTAATTTGAAAACTATATAAAGGAGAACTCTAGCAACTGGGAAACCTAATCCCCACACCTCATGTGTGTTACTAGTTGCATAACTAGAGTCGAGTCTCCTTTAACCTTAGGTTTCTTCTCGAGACCCTTTAGGTTAACGACTTGAAGACTTCATTGGGATTGTGAAGCCAGACTCAACTATTCTCTTTGTAGTTGCGTGATCTGATCTTGTTGTTTCTATCGTGATTGAGTGCAATTGTAAAATTGGCTTGAGATTTATATCTCTGATAGGCAAGATAGAAAAGTAGTCCCAAACACCTTCGTCTCATCGTTTGTGATTCCACAATAACTTGTTTCGCTAGTCGATTAAGTTTATTGTGAGGTGATTGATAATGCTAGGTTGTTCTTCGAGGAATATAAGTCTGGTTTATCAATTGGTTCCTGTTCACCTTGATTTAATCAAAAGGCGGAACAAAAACTCTTGGTATTTCTGTGGGAGACAGGTTTATTCAATCCCATAGACTTTTCTGTGTGAGACAGATTTGTTTACCAAGTCTTCGACTTTGGGTCGTAGCAACTCTTAGTTGTGCGTGAGATCGGCTAAGGGAATCAAGTGCGTAGTACTCTACTGGGATCAGAGACGTAAGGAGCGCAACTGTACCTTGAATCAGTGTGATATTGATTAGGGTTCAACTATAGTCCAGTCCGAAGTTAATTGGTAGTAGGATAGTGCCTTTAGAGGCTTAATACAGTGTGGTGTCCAATCTGGACTAGGTCCCGGGGTTTTTATGCATTTGCGGTTTCCTCATTAACAAAATTCTGGTGTCTGTGTTATTTCTTTTCCGCATTATATTTTGTTATATAATTGATATATCACAGGTTGTGCGTTAAGATCCATCAATTAGAATATCCAACCTTTGGTTGTTGATTTACATTGATTGACACTTGAACATTGGTATTTGGTACCATTCAATTAATTCCTCTTATATTCAATCGGGCTCACAGATTTCTATTTGCTGATTGCGGATTGAATTAAGAGTTAGAGATATTAAACTCTTTGATATACTTTATTCGAGATTGAGTCTGACTGTCTAGTTGATTCTCTAGAAAGTGTATTGGAGTAAGTCCTCTCATATTTCCAAACTAATTGTTGAGTGTGGTTGTTAGACCCCCGCATTTTCAATTGGTATCAGAGCAGGAAAACACGTTAAAGACCTTATAAGTCTATGTTTGTAGCGATCTGATTATGGGCGAGTCTATCTGTAATAATGTACCAGTTCACAAATTACCAGATATTTTTCAAAGCTTGGATTCACCTGAGAAAACTGTCACATCTAGGTCAGTATCTAAACATTCTCTTAATGTAGAACCTGTTGAATTCTGGGAAACACGCCTAGAAAAATAGTTAGATGAACTTTCTGATGAAGGTGATTCAAATATTGATAGAGATGTTGATGAGGAAGTCTCAGAGTATGTTAAGCTTTTGAATTCATTGGAAAAGAAAAACATGACAACTTCTCATGTCACACCTTTTCTGACTAATCTCTGTCGTACAAATAAGAAATTGAGAAGATGTTACGCGAGTGTTTATGTTTCGAATCGTTCTAACGAATCGATCCTCAAGGATTCTGAGGAAAACCTACGTATGAAGTCACTTGAATGTGATAATCTTTATCAAAAGTACTTTTTATTGGAAGAGAAACTTGCAGAAAATGAAGCAAGGATTAACTCTCAGCAAGCAAGTTTTGATGACAGAGAAAACATTTATCTCACTTGAGAAAAATGCCTTGAGGCTGATTTATCTGTTGCTCTTGATAAAATCAAAGTGTTAGAATATGACTTGAAAAAATTCAATACTAGTTCAAGCAAATTAACCACTATGCTAGGAGCAAGTAAAAATCATCGTGATACACGAGGATTGGGCTATAAGGGAATAAATGTTCCAAGTATTAGCAAAGAGGTAAAATTTGTCAAGGCTAGTGACTCTTCTCAACAAAAGGTCTCCACTGATGGAAAAAGTGAAATACCTTCACAAGAAGTTAAAGTTCGAAAGAACAAAGTATATCAACCTCCAAAGTCAGCACACACGGATCGAGGTAAGAAGATTCCTTATGTTTGCCACTATTGCGGAAATAAAGGTCACCTGGAAAGGAGATGTTGTTTCCTTTTAAGGAATGAGAAACTTCATGATGTTCTTGTTTGGGAATCACAAGAAGTTGTGAAACCAAGATCAAATGTTAAGACTAATCCCCTTAACGTTACAGGTTGTAACTGCCCAACCTTTAGGCAAAGGAATTAGTGTTGTGATAATCCTAGTTTTGCCTATAAACGTCATACAAATCCTTTTCACAATCGTAATGGTTATCAAAAGGATAACTTCGTAAAGACGAAGACAAGATCCGATGCTCCCAATTGGAGAAAGACTAACTTGCAAAAGAATAGTCAATCCAGTTCTCTTCCGAGAATTCTAGAGGAGAGTAATGGGAAGAAGGTTTCGGTTGTTCCTAAACGCACTCAGAAGTGGTACCAAAGAAATCCAATGATGCTTTGAGTGTGAAAAGTAATGATCTTCCAGAAGATTCCATGACTATGGAGAAGGCAGTATCCATGATGTTGGAACTTAGCAAGTTTTTTGGAAAAATGGAATTGGATGTGAAACGTTCTAAAAGCGATCTCTTTCATGATAATCCAAAGGTCACTTGTGGTGAGAAAGACATTGTTCACCCCAAAATAACTTGATTGTGTTGTAAGTGCATCCTCACCAAGGAAAGGTCTTCTATGTATACGGTGAAGAAAGCACGAGAATTGAGACACACAAATTATGTTCGGTAAGGCTGTAGAATTCAACTGGATTCTTCTAACAAGGTATGTCTATAAACTTGAGCAAGATTTGTGTTTTTATTTGCATAGAGACTTATAATGATCCACGTACCTTTCTTATGTTTCATTTCTACCTAACTTGATCTGTGTTTAAGGTTCTTAAATGTTTAATTTTGAAAATAATAGTTCGGGATGTTTGGACTACATGGTACTCATACCAGGTATGCATAAAATAATTTAAAATCAAAATCCAGGGGTTTAAGTACGCATACCCGTTTGCATACTGCTCCAGGATACGAAAATTCGTTTGCAAATCCGTATGCATACTTGACGTCGATATTCGGTAAATTTGTTTTGGCCGTAACTTCCTCGTCCGAACTCGGACTGGCCTCATTCTCTTTGAACTCTCTTCAAAATGGTGATGAGAAATCCTAAATTTGAATGAGTTGAGGTTGGTCTTTGTCTTGTATCTTGTTTTTGAGTAATTTGCTCCGTTTCGTCGCACTTGTTCCACTTCTGTTGGACTTGGGCACTTGGATTCTTGGAGTAATTCTCTTATAAGCTCATTTGTAACTTTTACAAGAATGATGTTGGTTAATCACAAAGATGGTAAGTCAAGAATAGACAGTAGTACGCATTGCTATGAGATTCTTGAATGTTCGCAATCATCTTATGTGAACTATGATGCATGGTCTTTAATGACTTTGTATGTTCTTCTTTGTTAAGAAAATCATTTTATACGCCTTTGGTACCCACTCTTGGTGTAAATCCGTGCGAAAAAGATTGATTCTACCTTCAAAGGGCAAAGATTGTTTTTGTAATTTTAATCTTTATGATTTTATATATTGCAAAGTGTTATGGGATATGTTGTTTACGTCTGTGAACCTGTGATTGTCTCATACTTGTTCAAAAGTTATCTTTATTATGTCGGTATGAAAGCATTGATAGAAGATAGAATGAACTTTTGACATTACAAAAGTTAAAGCCTTTTATGTCATTGTTTTGATGGAAGAAAGGATAAACTTTTGTTTACAAGGATTAAGTATATTGCATGTCATTGTGCAAATAGTTATGGAAAATAGAATGAATCCTTGTCTATTCCGTAGTATTGGTCAATCTCCGATCCACATTTTTATGCATATACTGTGTTGCTCCATAAGTTTTATTATGTTTGTGCACATACTATGTTGCTCCATCAGTTTTCTTATGTTTGAGCATGACCAATTGAATTGATCATTCTCTTGAGGTCAGTTTAGTTGTTGCTCCGTAAGTCCTATTATGACGAGCATGTCCAATTGAATTGATCACTTTCTTGTGGTTAATTTAGTTGTGTAATTCCAATTGAATTAATCATGGGTTTTCTTGTGGTTAATTTAATTGTGCATTTCGATTGGATTAATCATGGATTATTTTATGGGTAATTCAATTGAATACTTTGGATTCAAATTCATGTTTTCATGTGATTTGGTTATGTCCAAAGAAGTCCTTCTTTTCTTGTGAAAGTAAGGTCGCCTTTGTTTTTCTTTCGGGAATGACATTTTATGGGGGAGAGTTCTTTTTGAACTTGTGCTTAATTTCCAAATCTTTGTGGGGAGTGCGGATGTGGAATATTATAGGGGTTATCTTGTATCTTTATAAACTCCTTGATGAATGCATTTAGCTTCGGCTTTATGATGGCATCTAAATAAGTTGATATGGTATTCTCTTTTGGTCATGAAGTATCTCTATGAAAATTTCATGAGGATCTCACTAGTTTTCGTACCTTTGCCAATGTATATTGACAAAAACGGGGAGAATTAATATGTAGTGTGATACTACAAATACATATGGTTTACGGATCATTATGTAAGGGGGAGTGGTTTTCATGTTGAGATGAAGTATTGACTAAGTGGGAGTGATACATATCACCATAGTATTGTTGTCAAAGTTGTGATACAATTGAACTTTGATGTTGTGTAATAATACTATGACACTGTATAACAATGATTGAGAGCACTTTATTTTCTCATTGTTATCGTTATGGATCTTCAACAAATATGATGCTAAACTTACAACCTTTAGGATCATGGAGTACTTGGAAGTGACGAAGATTTCGAGTCGCGTTGAAGATGCCAATGAGATCAAGCATATGGATGAGAAGCTACAATTCTTATTTATTTTGTAATCCATATGTATTGATAGTTTTGTCACTAAAATTGAGAAAGGGGGAGATTGTTAGAGCAATGCTCGGTCGAACTCACATGTGTTGCTATCTCAATAATGTTTGTCAATGTTAGTGATCAAAATTATAAGTCTTCATTTCTAGCCTATTTATAGATGTCTCGGACTAGGACATAGTTTGTGTAGTTGAGCTTAGACTTCACGGCGTTTATCACTTGAAGACGAAGAACTACTATGGAGATCTTGTGGAACTTCATCGACAAAAGGTATGTGAAGACTTAAACTCATCTATAACTTTGAAAGTCTATTTCTACTCTATCTCATATATTGAGACATAAGTCGTATCACGATATAGTTTTCTCTATACACATTTGAGATTTCGAGCTGAGTTTATCTCACTTACATATTTCTCAAAATATGTGTTGGTTTCGCTTCGACCAAGTTTATCTTATATAATGAAAAAATTACCGAGTAACATGTTACACGGTTTGTGTGATACAATCATTTGGTGTAAGACTTGGAATGTTTCGGTAATGGTTATTTCAATATCTTGAAAATTTCTTTGATGCTAATAGTGTGTGAAAACGGATATTGTCATTACAGAAGAATGTTTCAATGATTGAAATAAAAAGTTTATAATCTTGTAACCATCTTTGGATATAAGCATAGTCTGTTCGTACATTAGTGTATAAGTCCAAAACCGGGAGCCTAAAGTATGCATACTTGTGTGTATACAAAAAGGTTGTAGGAGACTGGGTAAGTATGCGTACTTGTACGCATACTGGCGGAAGTTCATGTTCGTGAATTTCTGAGTTTGAAAACCAAAACCAAACTCATATGATTACCTAAAATACGCGTACCCGTACGCATACTGGCGGAAAGTTCACGTCCGTGAATTTCTGCTGAGTTTGAAAACTAAAACAAACTCAAATCCGGTTACTTAAGTACGCATACCTGTACGCATACTTAAGCAGGTTACTTTCTAAAATCGGTTGTACATGAACCTAAAATATTTATCAATAAGGAATCCAATATTTGCAAAACGTGGCTATAATGTTCATGTATCTATTCAAGTGAATCAAATCGATTTTGCTTCAATTGTGTTCTTGTATAAATCCATGAGAATATGGAAATTTAACAACTCTTTAACTAGTTTCATTTGAGTCATTTGAACTAGTTATGGTTAAAATGAATAACGTTGATATGAGAGTAATCATACGGCTAACCTAGGTTAACTATTTGTGAACCAACATGGTGTACACGTTTGGGTACGGTTACATAAACCTAAATGAGGGTACATTTCATTTGTGTGTGAGAAGCTAAGTTCGATCTAACGGTTGAAAGATATTAGCTTGGTTGAATCAAGTTTTTCATCTAACGATGAATATTGTATGCTTTGTTACCAAGGTAACTTGGATTGCAAACCCTAATTTGAAAACTATATAAAGGAGAACTCTGGCAACTGGGAAACCTAATCCCCACACCTCTTGTGTGTTACTAGTTGCATAACTAGAGTCAATTCTCCTTTAACCTTAGGTTTCTTCTCGAGACCCTGTAGGTTAACGACTTGAAGACTTCATTGGTATTGTCAAGCCAGACCCAACTATTCTCTTTGTAGTTGCGTGATATGATCTTGTTGTTTCTATCGTGATTGAGTGGAATTGTAAAATTGGCTTGAGATTTATATCTCTGATAGGCAAGATAGAAAAGTAGTCACAAACACCTTCGTCTCATCATTTTTGATTCCACAATAACTTGTTTCGCTAGTCGATTAAGTTTATTGTGAGTTGATTGGTAATACTAGGTTGTTCTTCGGGAATATAAGTTCGGTTTATCAATTGGTTTCTTTTCACCTTGATTTATCAAAATACGGAACAAAAACTCTTGGGTATTTCTGTGGGGATACAAATTTATTCAATCATATAGTCTTTTCTGTGTGAGACAGATTTGTTTACCAAGTCTCGACTTTGGGTCGTAGAAACTCTTAGTTGTGGGTGAGATCAGCTAAGGGAATCAAGTGTGTAGCATCCTGCTGGGATCAGAGACGTAAGGAGCGCAACTGTACCTTGAATCCGTGTGAGAATTATTAGGGTTCAACTACACTCCGGAACGAAGTTAGTTTGTAGTATGCTAGTGTCTGTAGCGACTTAATACAATATGGTGTTCAATCTGGACTAGGTCCCGGGGTTTTTCTGCATTTGCGGTTTCCTCGTTAACAAAATTTCTGGTGTCTGTGTTATTTCTATTTTGCATTATATTTTGTTATATAATTGAAATATCACGGGTTATGCGTTAAGTCAATCAATTAGAATATCCAACCTTTGTTGTTGATTTAAATTGATTGACACTTGGATATTGGTCTTTGGTACCATCCCAGTTTATCTCTCTAGTATTTGATAAAGACTCGCAGATTTCCATTTGCTTGAGTTGTTAGAGAATTGCTCGGTCGAACTCGCATGCGTTGCTATCTCAAGCATGTTTTTCAATGTTAGTGATCAAAACAGTCTTGATTTCTAGTCTACTATAGCTAAGGTCTCGGACTAGGATAGGAAGTGTAGTTGAGCTCAAGAACTCCATGGCAGTCATCATACAAGACGAAGGACTACTCAAGGAACCGGTGGATCTTCATCGACTAAAAGGTATGTGGATACTTGAACTTATCTATCACCCAAAAGTCTATTTATCTCCTATCTTGAGACAAAAGTCGTTTTGCTATATAGACTAAGATTATACACATTTGCTATTTCGAGCCGAGTTTATCTCGCCTATCTATTTCTCGAAATATGTGTTGGTAATCTTTCGCTTTAACCAAGTTCATATTAACCTAGTGACGAAATTCATGACAATTTCAATCACTTTGGAAATTGCCTACTTTGACGAAAAATAGTTTGTGAATAACAATTGTAGAATATCAACGTCCTCTAAGAATGTTCCAATGATTGAAATGAGAGTTTAGATTATATAACCATTGGAGGATATAATCATTGTTGTGAAAACACATCTATGTATAAGTCCTTATTCCTTGAACCAAAGTTTGCGAACTTTGTTGATCAAGAGAACCGGCATGGTGGCGTGAGCCAAGTCCGCGAACTCAGTCTGTGAACTGGCGGATGTTCTCATCCCCATAATTTCTTCTGGAGTTTGTGAACTCCGTCCGGGAACTTAAGTCCGCGAACCCAGTCCGCGAACCCAGTCCGCGAACTTGAGTAGGTTATATCTAAAAACGATGTTTGTGAACTTATTCATATATAAACTAAGGAATGCAAATTGCAAACCGTGTCTATATAGTTCATGAACCGATTCGAGTGAATCAAATCGTTTTTGCTTCGACTGTGTCTTGTGTAGTTACATAAGATTTCCTTGCAATTGAACAACTCTCTAACTAGTTCATTTGAGTCATTTGAACTAGTTATGGTTGTGAGTAAGGAAAAACGATTTGCTGGTTTTTACGGAATTGAAGAGTCGACCGTGTGGAGACTCCTTGAACCGAACAAAATGTTGAACCTCATCAATATGTAAGACCCCGGCCTAAACCAAGAACAATGGTCGTTTCAGAGTCAATTCGGTCACGAGAGAGGATGGGTTGATCTGTAGGAGGGAAGCTGAGAAATGCGTGAGATCAATGGTGATCTGAGATTGTAGGTGTGTTGTGAATTCAGCGTGAAGATGCTCTGAATGATTGAATTTTGCTCAATTGATAGTAATTTATGTGAGTTCGTGTAGACGCAAGATTGTCTGTATGAACTTTGATGAGAAATTGCTCGCCTTGGCGAATGTTGTTCGAGTGTTCGAAAACTTCTGTCTTTTCAATCAGGATTCAGGGACATTTTATAATGCCGGAGTTGAAAACACCATGATCCCATGAAGTGTGACAGTTGCTGGAATCAGAGAATGGGAAATGGGGAAATCATGTTAAAACCAATTACTCATCGTGTGGAGACTTAGTTAACTTTCCACCCACTACTATGCTGACTCTTCCAACTGATTGCACGACTTGCTAACATTCTCATCGTGGGTGAACACACGTGCCGTAGACCGCCAGACCAAAACCCTAGTTAATATCCCCCATGTGACACGATTGAAAACTCGTGATTTTGGAGTCAGTTGCTGACTTTATGGGACGATGAGTCCATGTAGCGCTCAGTTGAACATGTATGAGTAAATGTTTCGAAACTCATGAATTTAACGTGTCTGCTGAGACGAGGTATCATCATAACCTAATACGACCAAAACTATGTTGCTAAATTGTTGAATATTGATAGTTGAACCAACATTCTCTGGTTTGAGCAAATATTGCTAGTCCGAGCGAATATTGCTAATTGAGTAAATATTGCCGGTTCGAGCGAATATTGCTAGTTCGAGCAAATATTGCTAGTTTGAACAAATATCTTTCTTTTAATGAATTGTTGGTAGCTGGACCAAGTAAAATATTAATTTAAGTTACTGACTGTTGGGTCGAGAAAAATAAATACGAATGTTAATCATGAAATCAACATAAAATTATCAGAGTGTTCGAATATGCTGAGAATTACGTTTTTGCAGAGCTCTGGATTCAAAACCCTAATTTTACCGAGATAATGATTTTTTGCAAATCACATAAGACCGGATACATGGGATGACGGGTTCACCATATAATGCCCAGATGCTCGAATGAGCAAAAATACCAAAGTCTCTTGAGGACCAGTTGGTGAAAGAATGATTAAATGTTGGTTTAATCATTTACTGAAATAATGCTCGTGTGAGCGACAAATCATAAAACCTGGTTTTATGGAAAATATGAGGGACCGGCCAAGAGGTCATGGGACCGGCTCTTGATGGCCGTGGGACCAGTAGATGGTCATTTGAGCAACTTCCAATTGTTTGGAAAGAGTTTGAACCTAATATGAGCAGTTGAGTAAATTAGGTTAAAATCATTAAAGCACGCGGGACCAGCTGTTTGCAAGCCTCGGGGTCACCCTTGGTCGGTCAAGGGGATGTGACCATGTCACCATAATGTTCACGCTTCAGTCCTGAGAATTTTGATATTTTCTGGTGCACGTTTGAGCAACATTTGGAGAAAATATGCAAAATCCATGGTTTTGCTGAAACCGACAAAAATACATGAGATGATGAAAATAATAAACAAAACAAGGAATTACAAGGTGTGGGACCGGCCACGGCTAGGGCATGGCCGGCCGGCTGACACGCGGTCCCACATCCTTTTCCCAGTTTTATGTGATTTTATGTATTTTTCTCTGATTTAAGGGAAATTCCATGAAACTGGAGAGTTTGGCGAAATTAGGGAACTTCCATGAGATGAGAGACATAAATTAAAATATAAAATAGGCAATGGGAGTGTGGGACCGGCAATGGCCGTGGCATGGCCGGCCGGCCAATGGGCGCGGGTCCCAAGGCACTCTTCCCAATTTTATGTAATTTTGATGATTTCAGATAATTTTCATAAAATCAAAGGGATTTGTTGAAAATCAAGATATTTTGTTGAAATCAGGGAGTTTTCATGAAATCAGGAAACAAAACACCAAATAATAATAAAATAATGGGCGTGTGGGACCGATTAGGGATGGTCGGCCAGCTAGAGCCCGGTCCCACAAGTTTTTTTAATTTTTTAATATTTTCCATGAATTTAGAGAAAATACATGAAATTAGGTAATTTTAGGGACAATTCATAAAATCAAGAAATTTCATAATTTGAGAAGGAATAATAAAATAACGGGACGTGAGGTGTGGGACCGGCCACGGCCAAGGCATGACCGGCCGGCTGGCGGTCCCGCGACACCTTTCCCTGATTTTATTATTTTTGATAAAATCATGTGATTTAGATAAAAATACATGAAATTAGGTAATTTTCATGATTTTAGGGAAAATTCATAAAATCAAGGAATTTTCATAATTTGAGAAGAAATAATAAAATAATGGGACGTGAGGTGTGGGACTGGCCACGACCAATACATGAACGGCTGGTGCTCGGTCCCGCGACACCTTTCCCTAATTTTATAATTTTTGATAAAATCATGTGATTTAGATGATTTCTTTGAAATAAAGGAAATTTGCTCGAACAAGTGGATTTTCATGAGATCGTGAAAATAGTAAAATATGATAAAATATAAAATTGGGCGTGGGACTAGTCACGGCATGACTGGCCGGCTGGTGAGCCTAGTCCCCTGGCGCTTTTGCTTAATATTTTATTATTATTATTTTCCCTTCCTATTTTGCATAGGTTCTTCGTTCGTTCGTATTTTTGAAATGCTCGTTCGTGCATTCAAAATGCTGGTCTGTGCATTATCTACTAATTACACTTGCACCATTTTTGTCAGGGCTTATTCGATGCTCATGTGCCTGTTTCGTTGAATATTTATTACTAACCTGTGGAATTCTAATGGGAAGAACCACAGATTGAAGTAACGAAATATAACGAGGAATCGTAGGGTATTGTTGGATATTCAGTCGATTAATTGACGACTCGTAGAATATTGATGGATATTCAGACGATTTAAGATAATTAATTGATGGCTCTATACTAGAAGGGCTTCCTGTCTAGGAAGATTAATTATCTGAGGGTTGAGCAATATGAACTTGCTGGAGTGTCATATTCCTCTTGCATAGTCGGGGAAAACCTGGTTACATCCCGAAGACGTTGTTGCCCTATACTAGCAGACATGTTGTCTAGGATCCACCCAATCTTTCGATTCTATACAGTATGATATGTGTCGTGGCCTCAGCTGAGAGACTACACATCTTCATCTTCTCTGAGAGACTTTCTCCATCAGCGGTGGCATGAGCTTTCATGCATAGAGACATGAGTCTCGATACTCATCCGATTGCCGGAGCCGGAGTAATTACTGAAATTGCTCAGTATTCATGAGATGTGTCGTGGCCTCAGCTGGGAGACTACACATCTACATGTACTCTGAGAGACGGCCTTCTCAGTCAGAGATTTTATGGCATGAGCTTTCATGCTTTGATGAGATACATGAGCCTCAATACTCATCCGGTTGCCGAATCTGGAGTATAGTTTTACAATTCTACCCTTTGTCGAAAATCCACCATCTACATTAAGTCCCCTGCTTAGTGAGGAACAGTCATGTTCCTCAGTCAGCATTGAATGGTGATTTTCCAGGTACAGACAAAAATAAGTAATTGAACTTGGTCATAAGATAAGATATTACCGGATTTCGACTGAATGAGCAAACCATGGTTTGAGCGGAAACCTTTGTGGCATAATAGAACATCATCTAGTGAACATAAATTGATATAGAACCGCTGATTCGATGGTGGAACCTTGGTTGGTTTAGGATTCACGGGTCGGGCCCAAAAGGAAATCCTTATGGAATTAGGTTTTGGAAATAAAATTAGGTATAAAAGGGAATTAATCCCTTCTTTTTTTTTATCTCTCCCACACGTCCACCACCTTCTTCATATCCTTCATGTCCGAGCTCAGCAGGAGCGAAAAAATTTCCCTCGGAAATCGCCGGGAACCGACGTCGTCCGATCATCGCCGGTCAATTTCCGGCCGGCGCCGACAGGTGCGTTAATTTTTTTTTTCAAAGTTTGGTGATTTCATGAGGTGTTCATGTTAAAATTCTATACATGTGTATATGTTGATGTGAGTTTTTTAGAAAAACCCTTGTTTATAAAAGTATGTTCGTTCGATCGTTAGTTTTGAAAACTAATAAAAATCCCTGATTTATGAGAGATTTCTTTATATATGTGGACTTCGGTCCAGTGATAAAACTTAGTGTATGAGCTTTCATGTGAACCAAGATTTTACCTTAATAGATGTGAGCTTTCACAAAACCGAAATAAACCCCGTTTTAGAGGATAATGCTCATTCGAGGAAAATAGACATATATATTTTTATGTATGTAAATTTATGTCCAGTGATAAAACTTTATTTATGAGCTTTCATGAGAATTAGTATTTTATCACAATAGGTGTGAGCTTTCACAAAACTAGCATAAACCTTCGTTTTTTAATAAAACGTTAATACGAAGGAAAATAGATTTTTTTTTAATATATATGTAGCCGTGACATATTTTATTCACATAGATTTGTTCTTATTAGATAAATTCTGAAAATTTATATGAACAAATTGCATTAATTATTGATTTGTAAAATCAAGACATGGGTTTTGAGTAACCTTCAAACTAGACAACTTATTTATGATGAAGTCATGTCTTATTGTAAATTTCATAATTCAGTTGTGTGAATGTTCATGTTATGAAAATTATGTATATGATTTTATGAGAAAATCAATTTTGAAGGTTAATAAAGTTTTGTTCGTTATTGCAGGTTTCAAGGAACGAACTAATTTCGTGTGTTAACTCTTGTATTGCAATCACTATTGTTAGTGAAATTGAAAGAGGTAAGAGTTCAAGGCTTACTATTTGTAGATACCGGCGTTTTAATTTGCATGATTCCATCATCTTATTGAATTCGCGGATGACTGAAACTTTGTGTGGGTTTCACAGCAGCTTTGCGAGGATGTCTGATTCTCCAGCCAATGATGCTTCCAGAGATGAAAGGTGTGCAGATGATGATATCTCCATAGAGGAAACATGCACGGATGAGACTTCCGTTGGTGAGGAAGATGAAACACCTAGAGTCAAGAATGTCCCAAACATAGATGACGCATTCTTTGAAGTTCCGGAGCCCAAAAATCGTCTCAAGTCCCCGGTATATCTCCTTCTGATCAATCCCAGGACGGTCACTCAAAAGAAATTGGTGACTCCTCGTGCTGCTATTCGGTTCTGTCTTGAACGAGGACTATTCCAGGCTTCAATGATTGAATTCAAGCTTCCTCGACGCCCCTTAGAGAAGTTCTCGGGATGGTCTAGACACATGCTAGGATTTCCTCGTGTTAGAGCTATGCTGGATAGAGCACAAATTACCAGGGCCGTTCAAATATCTGGAGATTTGTATATCTTTCATGACGCACGAGGTATTGTAGCTCTTCTTGCTCGCTGGTGCATCCCAACTCACACGTTTATATGCAGCTGGGGAGAGTTCACTATTACCTTGGAAGATGTAGTTGCTTTATTGCATCTTCCAATTACAGGTAACTTTCCTGAAGAACTTTGGACAGCGGAAGAGAAAGCAGTTTCCAAAACTTTAACAGCTGAGATGGAGAGAATCAACAAGGTTTTTGGTAAAGGTTGTTACTCTCATTGGTTGACACATTGGTGGCCACGAGACGTCCCTCTTGATGAACCCGACGATATCTATTGCTGCTTTCTTGTGCTTATGGCTGTCTAGAGATGTGTTTGAAGATGTTGGTACCTTGTTGAAGCCGTTTGTAATTCCTTTCGCTATTAAGCTGGCTCAAGGTGAACAACTTCCGCTAGGTAGCTTATTCTTGGGCTCTTTATATTCTAACCTGGACTCTTTAGTCGTAGACTCCAGTGTTTCGAACAGCTTCATGAAGATTGAATGCAATGCCAACACAATGTTTCTCCAAGCTCTGATGTGGGAGCGTTTCGGAAACTATGCACCCATTCCCCGTAGTGTCTTACAAAGTCTGAACTCTGCTGATGCTCGACGTATCTTCCATGAGAAAGACAACGCTAGGATTATGCGCTGGTCTACGAAGCAAATTCAGTCCAAGACACGCTTCATTGACGTATTAGATGACGAGTCTGAGTTCAACTTCCGTCCTTGGGTGGTGGTTCCTCCTCACGTTTCTCAATTGACGACTTTCAATGCTGGAGAAAGTAAGTATTTGAAAATGGTGCTGATTTGAGCGATGGCGAAAGATCTTTCATGCTGAGTTGCACTCCCGGTCATCTAATATCAGCAACGTATGGAGATTTTTCGGTGGAGGAGTATAACATTGACAGAGCCGCCCGTCAGATGGGTATGGACCAATGTGTTCCAACCTTCAGAAGGAGAAGACCATCAGTGGAACAACTTAAGACTTGCTTAGATCACACACATGATGAAGGGAGCTTATTGGTTCCCTTGTGCTGATCGAACTACGTATGTGACTCCAGGCTACATGGAATTCTGGGATCAGCAGCTTGAGCGTCTTAATGATTATGTGACGTCCGTCCAACCTTTAGTGAAGATCCCCTTCTTCTGAGATGAGTGCCTCTCGTCCCAGACTAAGGAATATTTCTGGTGGTGACAAGCGAAAGACATCTCCAGGAGGTTCACCAGTATGTATTCTTTTGCATATTCCTCATACAACTCGTATAATCGTCTTTAATTATCACATCAATTTCTTTTGCAGGAGGGTCGTGCTGTGAGACCTCGAATTGAAGTGAATTTCTCAGAGGCGGAGGCAATTGCCCACGGTGGAGAAGGCAGGAGCAAGAATTGCAAGTTGTTGCCCAACACCATAAAGTCCCCAGTCGCCTTTTTGGTGAGTTGTTGATATTTTTCCGCTGTGACTTCTTCCATCCGCATTATCAGGATCTCAAAACCAATATTTGTTATTTGGTCACAGGACTTTGCTCCGTCTAGTATTGACGGTCTTCGATTCTCTGCTGCTGGGCAGACGACTTCTGATTTGAACGTTGAAGAAGAAGTCGCCGTGAGTAATTTCCTTTACCATCAGACATAAATGTTTCATGTGAAAATGCTAACTACTTGATAATATGTCCAGGAGGATGTCGTCATGGATGGAAAGTGCTGATGTTCGATCTTCCTCTGAGAATATAGACGAAGGCACTTCCAAAGATTCGGAGCCAAATAGAAGTAATGAGCCCCTTGTCGTTAATACGGACAATCATAATTCCTTGAGTACTTCGGAGACCCCAAAGTGAGTATATACCCTGCATCCTCTTCATAGAAGTATGAAAGTGCTGATTTGTGAATGAATGAATGAGAATCCATGTGTATATACGAAAAACTTGGTCGAACTTCGTCGTCAGAAAATTCAGAACCCAGTTTTTTACCAAAAACGCCGTAAAATCTTCATCTGGAGTCGGATTTTCATGATCTGCATATGCATATTCAAGCCCGGAAATTTCCAAGCTTTAAAGAAGCTTTTTAAGTTTTGAGCACGTTTAGGGCCTGAAAAAGACGAAATAGTAAACTTCCAGGAGACTTTCAGAACTTTTTCAGATTGTATGTTGCCCGATGTTTTGATCACACCTCCTATCGTTCGCCCAATTGCCATGAAATTTTGACATGTTGTAGAGGACTTCCATACGAAGAGAATGGTATAACCCAACTCTAGACTCCACACCAATTGCTCCCAGTTCGTCATTGAACACAGGGCAGTGTAAAATTTCTTCAGCTGAGTTTCTTTGAAAACGTGTTTCATGACTTTGATGCTACTTGTACACATCTTAGATGTATGATAAGGAACTTAGATGATGTTAGTTCACTTACTTCTTAATTTTATGATTGTATTGGATTTCTCCCCTTGAATCATTCTAATCCCATGTAATCTTCGCATTAGGTGCCTAACAACGAAGTTGGGAATCATGAATCCAGTAATGATGGTTTGGGAAATCCAGGAGTTGTTGATGACAATACTTCCATATCTGTGCCTCAAGATGATGAAGTGATGGTCTTTGATGCCGTGGAGGTAGAAGAAACTCCAATTGTGCCTCAGACGGTGGAACCCGAACCCGAAATAGCAGAAGTTACTTCCTCTGAAATCGTCTCTATGATTATCGATGCTGCTCCAGTATCTAAGAAACAGATGATATTGCACGAGTATCCTACTGCAGGGATTTCCTTTGATCCTCAATTTGGTGAGTTAATCCCATATCACCAGCTTGTTGGAGGATTTAGCGTTCCCATCGGATATGCTGTTATGTACAAGGAACTGTGGGAAACATATGGACACATTGTTGTTACTCAGTATCCAGGACGCAGTTATTTCTTGACGAGACAAGTAGAAGTCATCTTGCATGTAATAAATTATATCCGGATTACAACCAGAAATGTTGTTACCTAAGACGTACTCTTTGATTGGGAGTACAATTTGAAGAATGCTGAAGATCTTGGCTTCAATCTGAAGTGGCTCCGTCAAAGACTTGAAGTTATCAGGAAAGTAGTAAAGGGCGATGTTCCCTTCCCTACCAGTGATGCCGTGTTGAAGAAGATAAATGAAGTTGTCGAACTAACCAGGAAGTTGGAGGCGGAAAAGGAAGCCTTGAAAGTCTTGGAGGAGGCAGAAGAGCAGAAATCTTTCTTTGATGGCTTTCTTTAGTTTCCTTTCCATAATATCAAGAACATTGAACTCTGTGAGAGATGTGAGATTTTATTTGGGTTTTGATTCTTTGATAGGTGTCGAGTCTATGACTGAGAATTTTCTTTGATTTTGGATTTGATAGAGATTTTCTTTAAGTAAAGTTAATTGAATTTCTGATAAATTGCTGAATTCAAATACTGATTGCAAGTATTGCAAACGTTTTGGAGGGATTGGAATACTGTTGTAGTTTTGAAAGTGGTAGTAAAAGTTCGTTGCTCGGACTTGTAAAGATAATGGATTTTTAGATTTAAAAATATACAAAAATATTAACAATGGGTGCGAGAGGTAACCAAGACACTAGATTCCACTATTACGCAAAATTGATTGATAAATATTTCAAAACTCTATTTTATTCTTAAGTCCTCTGTTATCTTTAATTCACTATCAATCATACAAATTCTCAAATTTTATTTGTAAACTTTAAGCATAGATTATCAAGAGATTTAACCAAGTATAACCTATCAAACTGAATAATAAATAATTAAGACAATCATTCAAATAATTTAAAACTCTGCAAAAGCAGCGATTAGGTGAATTATATAATTAAATGAAATAGTTACCCATTTATGTTGCGTGAATAGCTTCCTCCATTGCCTTGGTTACGAGGGAATTAGTCGCTCATCATATTGGAAAACCTCTCAAAGAATTTCATTGATGCTCAAAAGTGTTTTACAATGAAGACAAAGATAAGTAAATAGTATAAAGCAGGATTCTGCGACCCACAGAAGGCGTCCAGAATCAACGACACAGATATAGTGTTGTTGGTACAACGACTCAGTCACGGAAAGGAGTGGAAAAGTGTCGCAATAAAGCGACAGTTTTTAACGACTTTCCTGCCTCGTCCAATGTTCTTCGTGTTCTTCAGTTCCAGCAGCAGCAGGAACTTCTTCACAGCGTCTGGTTCTTTGATTTTTACGTCTCTAACTCTCTCCCAACTCTCGACAGCCTCTTCCCAATGACCGATACTTGTATTTATAGTGTTTTGGAGCAAGAAATCCGACCATTGATTGCGTATATTTTCTCTTTAATTCGATTATTCTTTGCTGCCCAAAAATGAGAATACTTACCATTTATAGAATTTTCACACGTTAACTCGCTCCCAAAACGCTCCAAATTAGTTTCTTCATGCCTCAGAAGCTTTCCCGCACCTCCACATCACTCCATGCACAACAGAAACACACTTGAGATCGCTTACAGTGCGTGTTGCTCTGTTTTGGTTTGGTGAATCGAACCAGGAATTTTAGCCAAAATTGACCGATTCCGTCACCCATACTGTGTTCCTCAACCTATATCACATCTCTATACCAAAATTCAGCCATTGAATCGACCTAACACTACTTCACTTCTTCGATCGAAAATTCTCCTGTGTTGTGAACATTTTCCCCGCCAAAATCGATATTCAAATGAAGAAGAGGGGTGTCCCCCTATCCTATCTTGGTGTCCCCTTAGTAATTTGGGCTGAAATAGTAATTCTTGGGTTGAAATAATAATTTTTCTGGTTTCCTCCGGGACATTTCTGGGACGTTTCCGGGACATTTCTGGGGTGCCTTTAGTACTTTTCTCCGGGGTGTAAATCATCACTTTATGGCAACTCTTTCCATACAAGGGTATTTTCTCCAAAAACACCTAAACAAACATAAAAACACCATAATGAGAACAAATGGGTACTAATAAAATACATAAAAGAGATCAAAATAGACACATAAATGCGTCTATCAAATACAATGAAATAAAATCCTAAATGCCAAATCCAGACGTCATGAGTGCTCAAACGCCCAGTACCTCAAATTCCTAATAATTTCAGATAAACGCCTTAAGACAACTCTCGTGAATTACTGGCAGGGTTCTACCATCTGTGTTGATCAATTTGTAGTATCCTCCAGTTATGGACTTATCAACCATAAATGGTCCTTCCCAATTGGAGTTCCTTGCAGAGTGGAGATCTCGTTTAGCCGCCTTGAAAACCAAATCCCCTTCCTTGAATTTGTTTGGTTTAGTAGTTCGCGCCTTGAATATCTTTTGCTGATTCCATGGTTGTGGCACGTATGGGCATTCATGTAGAGGAAAGTACCCATCATACTGTCTGTCGTGCTTATCCAGGTCCTCAGCAATAAACCTCTTGATAGAATGACCGACTTGGAGAAGCTCTGAACCCAACCATTGGGTATAATATTGGCGAGGTGAAGTTATCCATTCATAACTTTTGGTAATTGCTAAATCGTTTGTAGGGAGAAGTCCTTGAATCAAAGTATCATATTTTAACATTGGTAATATTGGAGTATGAAGAGGAATAAGACTTGCCTGAGTTCGAAACCTCTTGACAAAGGTATGTGGATTTTCCCCAGGTTCTTGCGTAAGTCCCATCAAGGTTTTTACTTCCTCCAGATGCTCAAACGGTGGGGGGTCCACTACTTCTTCTTCTGACTTGGAGTCTTTGTCATCGACAGAGTGTGTTGAAAGCTTTGAAGTTACCCTTCCAGCATGAATCCAAGTTCTTCCAAGGATCATGTCATATCCAGGATCTTCTCGAATTATGTAAAACTTGGTCTCAGTGCAGACCAAATTCTCCGTGACTTTGAGAATGATGAAGCCGTATGCATCTCTGGAGATTCCTTCGTGGTTTCTGATTGCTATGGGAGCATGAGTATCCTCTTGTCGAGTAATGCCAGAAGCTCTGAGAGTTTTCAAAGGGATGACGTTGACGGCGGTGCCGACATCAACAAATGCTCTTTTGAATTCATTTCCTTTAATATGCACGGTGGTGAGCAGTCCCCAGTCATACATTTCTTTGTCGGTGGCTGATGGTTCAAGAGGTACTTCTGGAATCAGTAGGCGTTTCCCAGACACTCTGTGGTTCAAAGCTGTAAACATGTCTCCTCTTTGTGATTTTGATAGATAGAGCAATTCGCAAACATGCTCTATCAATGACTGAACTGCTTCCTTGACTGGTGCTTCAGAAATAGAGAAAGTCTTGACAGGAAGAGGATCTTGTGTACTCCTTCGGCTCCAAGTTTAAGTTCTCCTGACTCAACCTTTTCTTTGAATATGCGTTTTAAAACTTTAAATCTACTTGTGGGGTGATTGAAGAACCTGTGGAATCGGCAGTAACGAGGATTTTCCATGTCTTCCTCAGTTGGGTCTCTCCTGACGTATGGCAATTTGATTGCACCATCTTGGATCCAGGCGTCTAATAGTTCGAGCAATTTTCCAACGGGGAGAGGAAAATCAGGTGCATCATCAGGAGCATCTGTGCGTTGGCCAGGAGCCTGTGTCTTTGGTTTGTCCTTCTTTTGCGTCTTTGGAGGAGCTGCAGCATGCTTGTTCGGGGATTCAGCCTTGCGCTTGCTCCCTTCTGCAACATCGTTTGTAGAGGACTGCAGGTTGTACTGCTTGTTGATCAGGCGTCTGCTTCCTCGAGTGTCACGTGATTCCTCAGTCTTTGTGGACTTTGCTCTTTCTAACAGAGCAGGTGCAGTGGTTGCTGATCTCTTCGCGGCTTCGTGAAGTTCTGAGAAAGTATGGAATCGAATATTCTCCAGTAGAGCTCTGTAGACCGGGAGCATGCCGTTGATACACAAATCTACCAGCTGCTGCTCTATGACATTTGGGTCATGACAGTCCAGGGCCTGGACTCTGAATCTTTTCACATAATCATTGGGATTCTCACTGACCCTCTGGAACATTCTTCCAAGATCAGAGAGAGTGACTTGCTCTGACACGAAAAATTACTTCATGTAGAAGGCGTTAATCATTTATCCCCAATCGTTGATAGTCCCCGGTGCGATGTTGTTGTACCAGTTGTATGCTCTTCCTTTCAAGGATTTTGAAAACTCTTTGAGACGAACAACATGGTTATGTTCATGCTCTCCCAAGGCTTCGAAAAAACGAGAGACATGTTCTCGAGCATTGCCAGTTCCGTCATACAGAGTGAAAGTTGGAGAAATGTAACCTTTTGGAAGGGGAATCCTCTGCGTAGCGGCAGGATAAGGAGGTTGGTGATGATGGACATGTGATGTCTTGTCTTTTCCACGGTTCTCCAGAAGGCGCTCCACGTCTTCCCGAGTAATGAAATTTGATGATTCCTTTGCTGATGAGCCTGCAGCTTTGCCAGTTTCATCATCATCCACTATATGGATTGGGATTACTTCAGGATCAGCAACATCTGAGGATTTCTCCTTCTCTTTTCCCTTTTCTTGAGTCTTCTCTGTCATCTTATCAGTAAGAGTTTTGAGATAATTACACAGCTCCTTCTATGTAGCAGCCATGTCCGTCTGATTCTTTGCGAGAGCCTCCTGCACTTTGATAAGATTAGCAATGGTAGGTGGTGGATTTCCTCTGACTTCTTCAGGGTGTCGACCGAACAACGGATGACCTTCAGCTTGAGGAGGAGTAATGTCACCACCGTCAGTGTTGGAGGCCGGAATTGTTTCTGAGATATTCTGATTGTCATTGTTGTTGTTGCTAGTACTAGCGTCGTTTGTGTTGGAACCTGTAACTAACCCAGACCTAAGACCATCCATCTTGTGAAATCGTGAGATTGCAACCGAGATATTAATCTCCCACTGTGGTCTCCAATCTGTGAGTGGGGAAAAACGATTTGCTGGTTTTTACGGAATTGAAGAGTCGACCGTGTGGAGACTCCTTGAACCGAATAAAATGTTGAACCTCACACAGATGCGCTACAAGAAGGGAGTGATTTAATCTCGAGTGATCAATCTGTAAGACCCCGGACTAAACCAGGAACAATGGTCGTTCCAGAGTCAATTCGTTCACGAGAGAGGATGGGTTGATCTGTAGGAGGGAAGCTGAGAAATGCGTGAGATCAATGGTGATCTGAGATTGTAGGTGTGTTGTGAATTCAACGTGAAAATGCTCTGAATGATTGAATTTTTCTCAATTGATAGTAATTTCTGTGAGTTCCTGTAGACGCAAGATTGTCTGTATGAACGTTGATGAGAAATTGCTCGCCTTGGAGAATGTTGTTCGAGTGTTCGAAAACTTCTGTCTTTTCAATCAGGATTCAGGGACATTTTATAATGCCGGAGTTGAAAACACCATGATCCCATGAAGTGTGACAGTTGCTGGAATCATAGAATGAGAAATGGGGAAATCATGTTAAAACCAATTACTCATCATGCGGAGACTTGGTTAACTTTCCACCCACTACTTTGCTGACTCTTCCAACTGATTGCACGACTTGCTCACATTCTCATCGTGGGTGAACACACGTGTCATAGACCGCCAGACCAAAACCCTAGTTAATATCCCCCATGTGACACGATTGAAATCTCGTGATTTTGGAGTCAGTTGCTGACTTTATGAGACGATGAGTCCATGTAGCGCTTAGTTGAACATGTGTGAGTAAATGTTTCGAAACTCATGAATTTAACGTGTCTGCTGAAACGAGGTATCATCATAACCTAGGACGAGCAAAACTGTGTTGCTAAATTGTTGAATATTGATAGTTGAACCAACATTCTCTGGTTTGGGCAAATATTGCTAGTCCGAGAGAATATTGCTAATTGAGTAAATATTTCCGGTTCGAGCGAATATTGCTAGTTCTAGCAAATATTGCTAGTTTGAACAAATATCGTTCTTTTAATGAATTGTTGGTAGCTGGACCAAGTAAAATATTAATTTAAGTTACTGATTGCTGGGTCGAGCAAAATAAATACGAATGTTAATCATGGAATCAACATAAAATTATCAGAGTGTTCGAATCTGCTCAGAATTACGTTTCTGCAGAGCTCTGGATTCAAAACCCTAATTTTACCGAGATAATGATTTATTGCAAATCACATAAGACCGGCTACATGGGATGACGGGTTCACCATATAACGCCCAGATGCTCGAATGAGCAAAAATACCAAAGTTTCTTGAGGACCAGTTGGTGAAAGAATGATTAACTGTTGGTTTAATCATTTACTGAAATAATGCTCGTGTGAGCGACAAATCATAATACCTGGTTTTATGAAAAATATGAGGGACCGGCTCTTGATGGCCGTGGGACCAGTAGATGGTCATTTGAGCAAACTTCCAATTGTTTGGAAAGAGTTTGAACCTAATATGAGCAGTTGAGCAAATTAGGTTAAAATCATTAAAGCACGCGGGATCAGATGTTTGCGAGCCTCAGGGTCACCCTTGGTCGTTCAAGGGGATGTCCCCATGTCACCATAATGTTCACGCTTCAGTCCTGAGAACTTTGATATTTTCTGGTGCACGTTTGAGCAATATTTGGAGAAAATATGCAAAATCCATGGTTTTGCTGAAACCGGATAAAATATATGATATGATGAAAATAATAAACAAAACAAGGAATTACAAGGTGTGGGACCGACCACGGCTAGGGCATGGCCGGCCGGCTGACACGCGATCCCACATCCTTTTCCCAGTTTTATGTGATTTTATGTATTTTTCTCTGATTTAAGGGAAATTCCATGAAACTGGAGAGTTTGGCGAAATTAGGGAACTTCCATGAGATGAGAGACATAAATTAAAATATAAAATAGGGAATGGGAGTGTGGGACCGGCAATGGCCTTGGCATGGCCGGCCGGCCAATGGGCGCGGGTCCCAAGGCACTCTTCCCAATTTTATGTAATTTTTATGATTTGAGATAATTTTCATAAAATCAAAGGGATTTGTTGAAAATCAAGATATTTTGTTGAAATCAGGAAACAAAACACCAAATAATAATAAAATAATAGGCGTGTGGGACCGACTAGGGCATGGCTGGCCGGCTAGAGCTCGGTCCCACAAGTTTTCCTAATTTTTTAATATTTTCCATGATTTTAGAGAAAATACATGAAATTAGGTAATTTTAGGGAAAATTCATAAAATCAAGGAATTTTCATAATTTGAGAAGGAATATAAAATAATGGGACGTGAGGTGTGGGACCGGCCACGGCCAAGGCATGACCGGCCGGCCGGCGGTCCTGCGACACCTTTCCCTAATTTTATTATTTTTGATAAAATCATGTGATTTAGATAAAAATACATGAAATTAGGTAATTTTCATGATTTTAGGGAAAATTCATAAAATCAAGGAATTTTCATAATTTGAGAAGAAATAATAAAATAATGGGAGGTAAGGTGTGGGACCGGCCACGGCCAAGACATGGCCGGCTGGTGCTCTGTCCCGCGACACCTTTCCCTAATTTTATTATTTTTGATAAAATCATGTGATTTACATAATTTCTTTGAAATAAAGGAAATTTGCTCGAACAAGAGGATTTTCATGAGATCGTGAAACTAGTAAAAATATGATAAAATATAAAATTGGGCGCGGGACTAGTCACGGCATGACTGGAAGGATGGTGAGCCTAGTCCCCTGGCGCTTTTGCTTAATATTTTATTATTATTATTTTCCCTTCCTATTTTGCATAGGTTCCTCGTTCGTTCGTATTTTTGAAATGCTCGTTCGTGCATTCAAAATGCTGGTCTGTGCATTATCTACTAATTACACTTGCACCATTTTTGTCAGGGCTTATTCGATGCTCATGTGCCTGTTTCGTTGAATATTTATTACTAACTTGTGGAATTCTGATGGGAAGAACCACAGATTGAAGTAACGAAATATAACGAGGAATCGTAGGGTATTGTTGGATATTCAGTCGATTAATTGACGACTCGTAGAATATTGCTGGATATTCAGACGATTTAAGATAATTAATTGATGGCTCTATACTAGAAGTACTTCCAGTCTAGGAAGATTAATTATCTGAGGGTTGAGCAATATGAACTTGCTGGAGTGTCATATTCCTCTTGCATAGTCGGGGAAAACCTGGTTACATCCCGAAGACGTTGTCGCCCTATACTAGCATACATGTTGTCTAGGATCCACCCAATCTTTCGATTCTATACAGTATGATATGTGTCGTGGCCTCAGCTGAGAGACTACACATCTTCATCTTCCCTGAGAGACTTTCTCCATCAGAGGTGGCATGAGCTTTCATGCATAGAGACATGAGTCTCGATACTCATCCGATTGCCGGATCCGGAGTAATTACTGAAATTGCTCAATATTCATGAGATGTGTCGTGGCCTCAGCTGAGAGACTATACATCTACATGTACTCTGAGAGACGGCTTTCTCAGTCAGAGATTTTATGGCATGAGCTTTCATGCTTTGATGAGAGACATGAGCCTCAATACTCATCCGGTTGCCGAATCTGGAGTATAGTTTTAAAATTCTACCCTTTGTCGAAAATCCACCATCTACAATGGTGAAGAAGAATATGGTTGATATGAAAGTGATCATATGGCTAACCATTTGGTTGACTATTGTTGAACCAACGAATGTACAAGTTTGGGTACGGTTACACAAGCCTAGAAACTTGCATTTCATTTGTGTGTAACATGCTAGTTTTCGATCTAACGGTTGAAAGTTATTAGCTTGAATATAAATCAGATTTTCATCTAAAGCTTAATATTGAATGCTTTGTTACCAAGCTAACATTGATTGCAAACCCTGATTTAAAAGACTATATAAGGGAGAACTCTAGCAACTGGGAAACCTAATCCCCGTAACTTGTGTGTGATACTAGTTGTGCTAAGCTAGAGTCAATTCTCTTTTAACCTTTGGTTTCTTCTTCTAAACCAGGTTAACGACTTAAAGACTTCATTGGGATTGTGAAGCCATACCGATACTACTTTCTCGTAGTTGTGTGATCTGATGTTGTTGTTTCTATCGTACAAGTACAGTTGTTATAATTGGCTTGAGATTGATATCTCCGATAGGAAAGATATAAAAGAAATCACAAACACTTCGTCTCATCGTTTGTGATTCCACAATATCTTTTTTCGCTGCGTCGATTAGGATTATTGTGAGGTGATTGATAATACTAGGTTATTCTTCGGGAATATAAGTCTAGTTTATCAATTGGTTCATGTTCACCTTGATTTATCAAAACACGAAACAAAACTCGTAGGTATATTCGTGGAGACGGATTTATCTATTACCGTAGACTTTTCTGTGTGATACAGATTTGTTTATTAAAGTCTTCGACTTTGGGTCGTAGCAACTCTAAGTTGTGGGTGAGATCATCTAAGGGAATCAAGTACGTAGTATCCTGCTGGGATCAGAGACGTAGGAGCATAACTGCACCTTGGATCAGTGTGAGATTGATTAGGGTTCAACTACAGTCCAGACCGAAGTTAATTTGGAGTAGGCTAGTGGTTGTAGCGGCTTAATACAGTGTGTGTTCAATCTGGATTAGGTCCCGGGGTTTTTCTGCATTTGTGGTTTCCTCGTTAACAAAATTCTGGTGTCTGTGTTATTTCTTTTCCGCATTGTATTTTGTTATATAATTGAAATATCACAGATTGTGCGTTGTTCAATCAATTAGAATATCCGACCTTTTGGTTGTTGATTTAAATTGATTGACACTTGGATATTGGTCTTTGGTACCATCTAAGTTATCTCTCTAGTATTTGATAAAGACTCGCAGATTTCTATTTGCTTGAGTATTAAATCGAAAGACTGAGATATAAACTCTTTGATATACTTTTTGTATAGATTGAGTCTGACTGTCTAGTTGATTCTCTAGAAAGTATATTGGAGTTTGTCCATACAGATTGCTAAGCGAAATATTGGGTGTGGTTGTTGTACCCCCACCTTTTCAATTGGTATCAGAGCTGGCAAACACGTTCAAGACCTCAAAAGTCTGTGTTTGTAGCAATCTTACTCTATGGACAGAGGTGCTATCTCAATTAACGTACCACCAGTCTTCGATGGCTCTAATTACTTATGGTGGAAAATTGTTATGCGAGATTTTCTTCAAGCACGTGATTTTCAATCATGGGTATATGTTGTTAATGGTTATAATGCTCCCATCGTGGCAGTTGGAGATGTAAACGTTCACAAGCCTATTGGTGAATACACCCCTGCCGAGATAAATGTTGCAAAGCAAAATTCCGACGGTTTGAATGCCATTATACATGCTATTACCCAAAATATTCAACACCATGTGTCAAATTGCACGAGGTCTAAAGATGCGTGGGATATCTTAGAAACTGTATTCGAAGGTAACTCCAGTGAAAAGGAAGCTAGGCTTCAAAACCTTAATTCCGATTGGGAAAACCTTCGTATGGCAGATGAAGAAACATTTGATGAGTTTAATCACAAAGTGTCTGTAATTGTTAATGCATCTTTTGCATTGGGTAAGACTATTCCTGAAAAGGACATTGTGATGAAAATTCTCAGATCGCTGCCATCTAGATACGACTCTAAGAAGCATGCCATCGTTGAGGGAAATAACCTTGATATACTATCCAGAAATACTCTTGTTCGAAAGTTGAAAATTTTCGATCTTGAACTTGAACAAAGAGAGAAAAGTCATCAGTTTAGCAATCACGTTGCTGCATCTGACCATAAGTCTCGACGTTCTAAATTGACTGATAAAAGTAATGAGAATTACTTTATTCGACTTTGTCACTGTTTATACAATATCTTAAGAAAGCCCTTAGACATAAGAAAATAAAGTCTCAAAAGAAAGCTCAGTCAATCAATAAAAAAAGTTCATAAAAACTATGTCAACAATTCTAGTTTCAAGTGCTATAGAAGTGTTCACAATGCTTCTATTCATCCTGATACGGAGAAAAGCGAGATAACTAAAGCATGGATGGCTACTCTTGACTAATGTCCTGAGGATGAAATCTATGAAGGTTCTCTTAATCTATTTGCTGATAATCACGTGTGTCCTCCTAACAGTCCTGATTATTCCATGTTAAACAATCTTACTTCCTCAGAAATACTTCAACTTGAAAAGGAATTCTTAACTAAAAGGATTGAAAATCTGGAATGCCAACTGTATAACTTAAAATTGGAGATGAACAATCGTGATTCTTACAAGACGACCTTGTACTGACAGCAAATTTCTCTTGATTCTATATCACTCTTAAGTCACCTTGACGACAAGAATCATACAGAAAATCACAAGGATTTATCTAATCTTAATATTTCCTCATGTGATCATCAGGATCATCCTAAAACCTGTGACACCTTGAAACAGGAAAAGTACTCCTCTGTCAAACGTCGTTTACATAAGAAGAAAAAGAAATCTCGTACAAAACCCTTATCTTTTGTAAAAGAGATTTCAAAAAGGAATGCATAGTTTACGAAAATCAACAATCAAGGTATTCAAATATGTGCTAAAAGAAATAAAGGATGAAGTACATAACTCTTCTTTCTTATAAATAAGACAGAAACAAAGTATATCAAATACTTCATCCCCTCGAAAGAAGTTACCCAGTCCTGCAGAGGATTGGAACAATTACAGTTTGTAATACTGTTTTAATGATTCTTGTCTATCCCTCTTAGACAAAAATCATGATCTTCAAGAGGGTTGTGATAAGTTATTTCTTTTATTGGTTTAGCCTAGAACTGTTTTGTTTTCAAACGGATTTTCTTCTTAAGACTCGTTCCGCGGATAATCATTTAGGGTTTTGGTCAAAGGTCATTTTGGATATTTATCCCTTATTTTCAGTTCCTCTTTGAATGAAGTTTTTCTCCTTTGCATAAACATTTCATCTATCTCTTCCATCATGTCCTCTTCAAGTCTTTCAAGCAAGGAAAGTGATGTTTGGATTGTTCTCTTTCCATCTAAGAAGATACGGTTTGATTCTTCTGATAATGCGATGAGCCCTGATCTTCACGGCTCTTCTCTGGAAGGGTGCGTCTCTGTTTCTCATTTTTATAAGATCTCTTTAACCATGAATCTCGTTTTGGAACAAGTTCGTGCCCTAAAAAGTGAACTCGAAACTTCTTCCAAGAAACTTGAAGAAAAGATGGATCATCTGGAGTCGAGAATTGATTTGATCGAAGATGAGCTTGATGAATACAGAGAATATGAGAAGAGTATTCAAAGTAAGTGAAATGCTTTATAGGAGTTTATTTACCTAGTAAATCTTCTATTTACTTTTTGTTAAATTAAAATAACTAGAGTTTGGAATAGCCATTATTGTGATTTCACATAGCTATGACCAACGTTTTCATCTTCATGTTTTTAGATTTATTGGTTTAAACCGTAAATTTGTTTGGAAGATGATTTTTGCAGTATTAATGTTTATGGTTTTATATATTTCAAATTTTTTATGGGATATGTGTGTTTACGTCCGTGAACTATGATTGTCCCATACCTTTTCAAAAGTAAAGTCTTTCGTATGTCGATATGCATGTATTGATAAAAGAACGGATAGACTTTTGACAAATACAAAAGTTAAGCCTATTATGTCAATTATTGATGGAAGATAGGTTAAAATCTTTTGTTTGCAAGGATTATGTCTATTGAATGCCGTTATGCGAATAGTGATGGAAAATAGAATGAATCCTTGTGTATTCCGCAGTATTGATCTTCCCTGATCCATATTTTATGTATTACTGTGAGGCTCCGTAAAGTGTCTTATATTGAGCATAGAACGACCAAGTTGATTATTTTTATGATTAGCTATATTGTTTTTCCGTGAGGTACTTTATGTCGAGCATATTCAACTAAATTAATCATCTTGTTTGGTTATTTAGTTGTTGCTCCGTAAGTTTTCGTATGTCGAGCATGACCAATTAAATTGATTACTTTTTTAATTAGTTTGGTTGTGTAATTCGATTAGATTAATTATGGATTCTCTTGTGATTAATCTAATTGTATGTTTTTAAGTCTCCATAAGTTCACTTATGTTGAGCGTTTCTCGGTTAAATTAATCATGGGTTCTCTTCTGGTTAGTTTAATTGAATATTTTTGGATTCAAATTCATACTTGTATGTGATTTGTTATGTCCAATAAAATCCTTCTTTTCTTTCGAAATTAAGGTCGCTCTTGTTGTTCTTTCGGGAATGACATTTTATGGGGGAGAGTTCTTAATTGAACTTGTGCCTAATTGCTAAATCTTTGTGGGGAGTGCGGCTGTGGAATATTATAGGGGTTATCTTGTATCTTTACAAACTCCTTGATGAATGAATTTAGCTTCGGCTTTATGATTGCATCTAAATAAGATGATATATTTTTGCTTTCTTTTGGTCAAGAAATGTCTCTTTCGAAAATTTCATTAGGATTCCGTTCTTGTACCTTTGCAAATTTTATTGACAAAAAGGGGAGAATTAATATGTAGTTCACACTACAAATACGTATGGATTTCGGATCATTATGTAAGGGGGAGTGGTTTCCATGTGAGATGGAGTATTGACTAAGGGGGAGTGATACATATCACCATAGTATTGTTGTTGAAGTTGTGATACAATTGAACTTTGACGTTGTGTAATGATACTATGACACTGTATAACAATGATTGAGAAATCTTGTTTTCTCGTTGTTATAGCTATGGATTTTCAACAACGATGATGCTGAACTTACAACCTTTGGGATCATTGGAGTACTTGGAAGTGACGAAAATTTCAAGTAATGTTGAAGATTAGGCGTATGGAATAGGAGCTACAAAAGTTAATTTATTTATTTTTTGTATTCCATATGTATTGATAATTTTGTCATAAAAATTGACAAAGGGGGAGATTGTTAGAGCATTGCTCGGTCGAACTCGCATGCGTTGCTATCTCAAACATGTTTGTCAATGTTAGTGATCAAAACTATAAGTCTTGATTTCTAGTCTACTATAGCTAAGGTCTCGGACTAGGATAGAAAGTGTAGTTGAGCTCAAGACCTCCATGGCAATCATCATACAAGACGGAGGACTACTCAAGGAACCGGTGGATCTTCATCGACTAAAAGGTATGTGGAGACTTGAACTTATCTATCACTCAAAAGTCTATTTATCTCCTATCTTGAGACAAAAGTCGTTTTGCTATATAGACTTAAATTATACACATTTGCTATTTCGAGCCGAGTTTATCTCGCCTATCTATTTCTCGAAATGTGTTGGTAAGATTTCGCTTTAACCAAGTTCATCTTTACCTAGTGACGAAAGTCATGACAAATTTCAATCATTTTGGAAATTGCTTACTTTGACGAAAAATAGTTTGTGAATAACAACTATAGAATATCAACGTCTGAAAAAGCGGGGGTCTAACAACACCATCCAATATTTTGCTTAGCAATCTGTATGGACTAACTCCGAAATACTTTCTAGATAATCAACTAGACAGTCAGACTCAATCTAGGTAAAAGTATCTCAAGGAGTTAATATCTCTCTCTTGTTTTGATTCACTCAAGTTAATAGAAATCAACGAGTCTATAATCAAACACAAGGAGTTATTATTTCTATTATATAATCACATATAGTGCGGAAAGCAAATAACACAGACACCAGAAGTTTTGTTAACGAGGAAACCGCAAATGCAGAAAAACCCCGGGACCTAGTCCAGATTGAATACACATTGTATTAAGCCGCTACAGACACTAGCCTACTCCAAGCTAACTTCGGACTGGACTATACTTGAACCCCAATCAGTCTCCCACTGATCCAAGGTATAGTTGTACTCCCTACGCCTCTGATCCCAACAGGATACTGCGCACTTGATTCCTTTAGCTGATCTCACCCACAACTAAGAGTTTCTACGACCCAAAATCGCAGGCTTTAACAATAAACAAATCTGTCTCACACAGACAAGTCTATCAAAGGATCAATCTGTCTCCCACAGAAAAACCTTAAAGTTTTTATTCCGTCTTTTGATAAAAATCAAGGTGAACAGGAACCAATTGATAATCCGGTCTTATATTCCTGAAGAACATCCTAGATTAATCAATCACCTCACAACAATCTTAATCCTATGGTAGCGAAACAAGATGTCGTGGAATCACAAACGATGAGACGAAGGTGTTTGTGATTACTTTTTATATCTTGCCTATCGGAGTACTCTCACGATCTCAAGCCAATCAATATGATTGTACTGTGACGATAGAAGATGCAAGATCAGATCACACAACTACGATAAAAGTAGTATCGGTCTGTCTTCACAATTCCAATGAAGTCTTTAAGTCGTTAACCTGGTTTTAGAAGAAGAAAACCAAAGGTTAAATGAGAATCGACTCTAGCAGAGAAACTAGTATCACACGGACGTGTGGGGATTAGTTTTCTCAATGCTAAATGTCTCCTTTATATAGCCTTTCAATCAGGGGTTTTCCTTAGTTACAAAGCAATCGATATTCACCGTTAGATGAAAACCTGATTTAGATTCAAGCTAATATTTCTCAACTGTTCGATCGAAAACTTAGCTTTTCATACACAAATGACTGTAAGCTTCTAGGTTTGTTAACCGCACCCAAACGTGTACATTGTTGGTTCAACAATAGTCTACCCAAGAGGTTAACCATATGAGCGTTTCATACCAACCATGTTCTTCTTCACCATAACTAGTTCAATTGACTCAAATGAACTATTTAAGAGAGTTGTTCAATTGCAAGGAAATCTTATGTAACTACACAAGACACAATTGAAGCAAAGATGATTTGATTCACTGCAACCAGTTTATGAACTTTAATAGCCACGGTTTGCAAATGCATTCCTTAGTCTTTTAAGATTAAGTTCAGAAATCATCTTTAGATATATAACCTTCTCAAGTTCGCAGACTAGGTTCGCGGACTTAAGACACCGGATAGAGTTTACAAACTCCAGCAGAAATTCTCGGGTTCGAGAACTACGCCGGTTCGCGGACTGGGTTCGTGGACTTGGCTCACGCAAGTAGTTTGTCAACTCCAGCAGAAATTCTCATGTTTGAGAACTTCGGCAGTTCGCGGACTGAGTTCGCGAACTTGGAACTTGCCATACTTTCGGTTCTATTGATCAACAAAGTTCGAAAACTTCGGTTCAAGGAATCCATTGGTTATGTAATCTAAACTCTCATTCCAATCAATGAAACATTCTTAGAGGACGTTATATAGTTGTTACACTATTTCTCGTCAAAGCAATTTTCAAAGTGATTGAAACATTCATGACTTTCGTCACTAGGTAAAGATAAACTTGGTCGAAACGAAAAGATTACCAACACATATTTCGAGATTTAGATAGGCGGGGTATACTCGGCTCGAAATACCAAATATGTATAATCTAGTCTATACATATAGCATACGACTTTTGTCTCAAAGAGTAGGAGATAGAATAGATAGACTTTTGAGTGACAGATAAGTTCAAGTCTCTACATACCTTTTTGTCGAGAAGTTGCACCGGTTCCTTGAGTAGATCTTCTACTTGTATGATGAATCACCATGAAGTACTTGAGCTCAACTTCACTTACTATCCTAGTCCGAGACTTAGCTATAAGAGACTAGAAATCAAGACTTATAGTTTTGATCACTAACATTGACAAACATGCTTGAGATAGCAACGCATGCGAGTTTGACCGAGTAGTGCTCTAACAATCTCCCCCTTTGTCAATTTTAGTGACAAAACTATCAATACATATGAAATACAAAAAAGATAATGAAACTTTAGTAGCTCTTATTCCACATGTCTAATCTTCAACATTCCTCGAAATCTTCGTCACTTCCAAGTACTCCAATGATCCCAAATGTTGTAAGTTTAGCATCACCGTTGTTGAAGATCCGTAGCTATAACAATGAGAAATCATCGGTCTCGATCATTGTTATACAATGTCATAGTATTATTGCATAGTGTCAAAGTCCAATTGTATCACAACTTTAACAATAATACTATGGTGATATGTATCACTCCCCCTTAGTCAATACTCCATCTCACATGAAAACCACTCCCCCTTACACAATGATCCGAAAACCATATTATTTGTAGTGTGAACTACATATTAATTCTCCCCCTTTTTGTCAATAAAATTGGCAAAGGTACAAGAACGGGATCATAATGAAATTTCCGTAAGAGACATTTCATGACTGAGAGAAAGAAACACACATCATCTTATTTAGATGCAATCATATAGCCGAAGCTAACAACATTCATCAAGGAGTTTAAAGATACAAGATAACCCCTCTAAAATTCCACAGCCACACCCCTCAAGATATGACCATTAAGCACAAGTTCAAAAGAACTCTCCCCCATTTGATGTCATTCCCAAGGGAACAACAACGAGCGACCTTAATTTCAAGAAAAACGAAGGATTTTATTGGACACCAAAACCATGAGAATGATTTTTATATCCAAAACTCAATCAAATTATTTATAAGTAAACCCATGAATAATCTAATTGGAATACATAATCAAATTAACCACAAAAGTGATCAATTTAATTCATTGTGCTCAACATAAGTAAACTTACGGAGGAACGACTAACATAACCATTAGAAAATGATTAAGATAGTCGTTCATATAATCAACACAAGAAAAACTCATGGAATATATGAAAACTCAACTAGACTAATTACAGAGATCCCATAATTAATCTAATTGGAATACACAATCAAACTAATCACAAATGTAATCAATTTAATTGTAATTTGTTTTGCTCGACATAAGAGAACTCACGGAGCAATAACTAAATAACCAAACAAGATGATTAATTTAGTTCACAAATGCTCAACATAAAGTATCTTATGGAACAACCAACCAAGCTAATCAAAAAATTAATGAACTTAGTCGTATCGTGCTCAACATAAGACACATTACGGAGCCTCGCGATAATACAAAAAGGATGGATCGATGAAGATCTATACCGTGGGATACACAAGGATTCATTATTTTGCACAAGCATATACAATAGCAATAATCCTTGGATACAAAAGATTTTAACCTATCTTCCGTCAAGGGTTGACAATATAGGCTTAACTTTTGTATATGTCAAAAGTCTATTCATTCTTAAACCAATACATGAATACCGATCGTGAACGACTTTACTTTTGACAAAATATAGGACAACAAAGTTCACAGACGTAAACACAAATATCCCATAACAAGTTGCAATATAACAAAATCAAAAAAATTGCAAACCATCATCCTCCAAATAGTTTTAGAATTTTAAACCAAACAAAAAAAAAACTAAAAACAAGAAGATGAAAATAATAACTATGTGTAGTCACAATCATCGCTATTCAAAGCACTAGTTATTCTTCCAAATAAACCAAAAATAAGACTTACTAGGCAACTAAACTCAGTTTTCCTTGATGATTTCATACCTCTGAAATGGTCCATCGAAATAGAGATCATTGATATCCTTGATCCTGTTGACCGTAGAGACACCATGTTCATACGTTAGAACGTTAGTTTTTCGATCAACAATGCGAGCATAATGACGAGTCTTTGCGCAGTCAAGGATAACTTTCTTCTGATTTCTGATCAAGATATTCTGAGTACCAAGGATTTTTGTTTGTCCATCAATGAGCTGGTTTATCTGCAGTTGAAGGTTAGCGAGTTCACTCTTGACTTCATTCTGAACGCGAATTAGATCCTTGACTGATTCTCCAATCCAAGAGTTATAATCTTTCCTTTCAAGCATTTTCTTCATGATGAACTCTTGAGCAGAATCACATCCTTTGAGATCATCCTCCATGTTAGGGTTAACTTCTTCTTTTGGAACAGTTTCCATCGAGTTCCTTTCTGAAGATTAATGAACACCTATAAGAATTATATGTGTTCAAGTATACAACCTAGATAGAAACCGTAGAGTTCCTTGAGGAGATATGGACGTTCGTGGGCCGACCGAAATGCCAAAGTAGCTAGACCCAATTCGGAACACTGCATACTGTGTTCTTTTCAAGGATCCTTTGCCTCTAAAGAGTCATAAGAAAGAAATAAAAAAACATATCAAACATACAAACCGAAAGAAAATCAACGATCATACTTGAGCATCTCTCAGACATCATCCTTGTATCTCTCAAGTTAGATACAAGAATGGAGGAGATTTTCTACTAGGTAGTAGAGGGAGACATAGTGTCACCAAAGGTTCAGAGAGAATAATTGTGATTTTCTCCAAGATATCTGATTTCAGCATTTCCTAACTTTTCACGGCAGTCTCCACATTTAGAGAACTGTCTCACAACCCTTCCTGGAAGCACATGAGAGTCTTTCTGATTACAAAGTCTAGGACCTCTAGAGATTGTTCTAGGGGATCTTCGGAAACGGGTCTCCATAATCTAGAATTAGATTTACCAGAGTTATTCTTATAAATACAGGACATGCTTTCATGGGTAGCACAAGAAATTTTACCACTAGAATGCAACCCAGTCCTGTAATGACTTTTAGGAAGAAGATCATTTTTATAAGAAGTCTGATTCCTTGTGAAGAGGTTCACTGAAGTAGTCGTCCGACTATTTACTCCATTGACAGTGGAAAGAAGCAAATTGCGAAGTCTAGAAAATTTTTTCCTCCTGGAAAAACAGTGGACAGCATAGTGATTTCCTTTTCCACAAAAAGTACAGGTTCGTGGAGAAGACGCAACAGTTGGTATCTGTTTTAACTTTTCATCCTTGTGAGAAGATTGTAAGTTATATAAACTTTTCTCGACATAATCTTCTCTTGGAGAATATTTCTTCATGTAATGTATGTCAAGAGGAACAGTTGAAACAGAAGAAATTTTCCTTAAGACAGTTTTCCTTTTCCAAGGTCATACACTGTTCATGGGCTAGTGAAAGTGATACATCTAGCTTTTCTTTCTCAACACGAAGTCTGTCAAGATCAGATGAATGCGTCTTGATCAAACATTTTTCTCTAATTAATCCTTCTTTGATCATCTTTTCAAGATCACAAATCTTTTCATGTTGTAGATTATTCTCTTGAAGAAGTTTCTCAATATCCTTAGAGAATGACTCTATGATGTTATAGAGTACATGTTCACGATCAATAGACTTTTCAAATTCATCAATGAGTTGTTCATGATTCTGAAGATCAACAAACTCAGTAGAATTTTTTGCAATTCTGGTGAGCTTCATTTCAGCTTTTGCCATTGTGTCCAATGTCTCATTGGAGGAAGAGTGGTCAACACAAGATGGGAAAATCTTCCTACCTCAGGATTCGGAAGAATAAACTAAGGAGTAATCCTTTGAGGTATTTCCGAGACACTTGACAGAGTTGAAAGCTTTAGGAGGCATTTTGGTATGCGTACGAGATTTCATCCTCAGACTCATATTGCTACAAACACAGACTTGTAAGGTCTTAAGCGTGTTTGCCTGATCTGATACCAATTGAAAAAGCGGGGGTCTAACAACACCACCCAATATTTCGCTTAGCAATCTGTATGGACTAACTCCGAAATACTTTCTAGAGAATCAACTAGACAGTCAGACTCAATTTAGGTAAAAGTATCTCAAGGAGTTAATATCTCTCTCTTGTTTTAATTCACTCAAGCTAATAGAAATTAGCGAGTCTATAATCAAACACAAGGAATAACTTGGACGGTACCAAAGACCAATATCCAAGGATCAATCAATATCAATCAACAACCGTTAGGTCGGACTATCCAATTGATTGATCTAACGCACAACCTGTATTATTTATATTATATAATCAAATATAATGCGGAAAGGAAATAACACATACCCTAGAATTTTTCTTAACGAGGAAACCGCAAATGCAGAAAAACCCCGGGACCTAGTCCAGATTGAATACACACTGTATTAAGCCGCTACAGACACTAGCCTACTCCAAGCTAACTTCGGACTAGACTATAGTTGAACCCCAATCAGTCTCCCACTAATCCAAGGTACAGTTGTACTCCATACGCCTCTGATCCCAGCAGGATACTGCGCACTTGATTCCCTTAGATGATCTCACCCACAACTAAGAGTTGCTACGACCCAAAATCGTAGGATTTAACAATAAACAAATCTGTCTCACACAGACAAGTCTATCAAAGGATCAATCTGTCTCCCACAGAAAAACCCTAAAGTTTTTATTCCGTCTTTTGATAATAATCAAGGTGAACAGGAACCAATTGATAATCCGGTCTTATATTCCCGAAGAACAGCCTAGATTAATCAACCACCTCACAACAATATTCATCGTACGGTCGCGAAACAAGATTTCGTGGAATCACAAACGATGAGACGAATGTGTTTGTGATTACTTTTTATATCTTTCCTATCGGAGAACTCTCACGATCACAAGCTAATAAATATGATTGTACTGTGACGATAGAAGATGCAAGATCAGATCACACAACTACGATAAAAGTAGTATCGGTCTGGCTTCACAATCCCAATAAAGTCTTTAATTCGTTAACCTGGTTTTAGAAGAAGAAAACCAAAGGTTAAAGGAAAATCGACTCTAGCAGAGAAACTAGTATCACACGGACGTGTGGGTATTAGTTTTCTCAATGCTAAATGTCTCCTTTATATAGCCTTTCAAATCAGGGGTTTTCCTTAGTTACAAAGCAATCGATATTCACCGTTAGATGAAAACCTGATTTAGATTCAAGCTAATATTTCCCAACTGTTAGATCGAAAACATAGCTTTTCATACACAAATGACTGTAAGCTTCTAGGTTTGTTAACCGCACCCAAACGTGTACATTGTTGGTTCAACAATAGTCTACCCAAGAGGTTAACCATATGAGCGTTTCATACCAACCATGTTCTTCTTCACCATAACTAGTTCAATTGACTCAAATGAACTAGTTAAGAGAGTTGTTCAATTGCAAGGAAATCTTATGTAACTACACAAGACACAATTGAAGCAAAGATGATTTGATTCACTGCAATCAGTTTATGAACTTTAATAGCCACGGTTTGCAAATGCATTCCTTAGTCTTTTAAGATTAAGTTCAGAAATCATCTTTAGATATATAACCTTCTCAAGTTCGCAGACTAGGTTCGCGGACTTAAGACACCGGATAGAGTTTACAAACTCCAGCAGAAATTCTCGGGTTCGAGAACTACGCCGGTTCGCGGACTGGGTTCGCGGACTTGGCTCACGCAAGTAGTTTGTCAACTCCAGCAGAAGTTCTCATGTTTGAGAACTTCGGCAGTTTGCGGACTGAGTTCGCGAACTTGGCACTTGCCATACTTTCGGTTCTATTGATCAACAAAGTTCGAAAACTTCGGTTCAAGGAATCCATTTGTTATGTAATCTAAACTCTCATTCCAATCAATGAAACATTCTTAGAGGACGTTATATAGTTGTTACACTATTTCTCGTCAAAGCAATTTTCAAAGTGATTGAAACATTCATGACTTTCGTCACTAGGTAAAGATAAACTTGGTCGAAACGAAAAGATTACCAACACATATTTCGAGATTTAGATAGGCGAGGTATACTCGGCTCGAAATACCAAATGTGGATGATCTAGTCTATATATATAGCATACCTTTTTTGTATCAAAGAGTAGGAGATAAAATAGATAGACTTTTGAGTGACAGATAAGTTCAAGTCTCCACATACCTTTTTGTCGAGAAGTTCTACCGGTTCCTTGAGTAGATCTTCTACTTGTATGATGAATCACCATGAAGTCCTTGAGCTCAACTACACTTACTATCCTAGTCCGAGACTTAGCTATAAGAGACTAGAAATCAAGACTTATAGTTTTGATCACTAACATTGACAAACATGCTTGAGATAGCAACGCATGCGAGTTTGACCGAGTAGTGCTCTAACAATCTCCCCCTTTGTCAATTTTAGTGACAAAACTATCAATACATATGGAATACAAAAAAGATAATGAAACTTTAGTAGCTCCTATTCCACATGTCTAATCTTCAACATTCCTCGAAATCTTCGTCACTTCCAAGTACTCCAATGATCCCAAATGTTGTAAGTTTAGCATCACCGTTGTTGAAGATCCGTAGCTATAACAATGAGAAATCATCGGTCTCGATCATTGTTATACAATGTCATAGTATTATTACATAGTGTCAAAGTCCAATTGTATCACAACTTTAACAATAATACTATGGTGATATGTATCACTCCCCCTTAGTCAATACTCCATCTCACATGAAAACCACTCCCCCTTACACAATGATCCGAAAACCATATGTATTTGTAGTGTGAACTACATATTAATTCTCTCCCTTTTTGTCAATAAAATTGGCAAAGGTACAAGAACGGGATCATAATGAAATTTCCATAAGAGACATTTCATGACTGAGAGAAAGAAACACACATCATATTATTTAGATGCAATCATATAGCCGAAGCTAACAACATTCATCAAGGAGTTTAAAGATACAAGATAACCCCTCTAAAATTCCACAGCCGCACACCCCTCAAGATATGACCATTAAGAACAAGTTCAAAAGAACTCTCCCCCACTTGATGTCATTCCCAAGGGAACAACAACGAGCGACCTTGATTTCAAGAGAAACGAAGGATTTTATTGGACACCAAAACCATGAGAATGATTTTTATATCCAAAACTCAATCAAATTATTCATAAGTAAACCCATGAATAATCTAATTGGAATACATAATCAAATTAACCACGGTTCCTTGAGTAGATATTCTACTTGTATGATGAATCTCCATGAAGTCATTGAACTCAACTACACTTACTATCCTAGTCCGAGACTTAACTATAAGAGACTAGAAATCAAGACTTATAGTTTTGATCACTAACATTGACAAACATGCTTGAGATAGCAACGCATGCGAGTTTGACCGAGCAGTGCTCTAACAACGTCCTCTAAGAATGTTCCAATGATTGAAATGAGAGTTTAGATTATATAACCATTGGAGGATATAAGCATTGTTGTGAAAACACATATATGTATAAGTCCTTATTCCTTGAACTGAAGTTTGCGAACTTTGTTGATCAAGAGAACAGGCATGGTGGCGTGAGCCAAGTCCGCGAACTGGCGGTAGTTCTCGTCCCGAGAATTTCTGCTGGAGTTTGTGAACTCCGTCCGGGAACTTAATTCCGCTAACCCAGTCCGCGAACTTGAGTAGGTTATATCTAAAAACGATGTTTGTGAACTTATTCTTATATAAAATAAGGAATGCAAATTGCAAACTGTGGCTATATAGTTCATGAACCGATTCGAGTGAATCAAATCGTTTTTGCTTCGATTGTATCTCTTATAGTTACATAAGATTTCGTTGCAATTGAACAACTCTCTAACTAGTTCATTTGAGTCATTTGAACTAGTTATGGTGAAGAAGAATATGGTTGATATGAAAGTGATCATATGGCTAACCATTTGGTTGACTATTGTTGAACCAAAAAATGTACAAGTTTAGGTACGGTTACACAAGCCTAGAAACGTGCATTTCATTTGTGTGTAACAAGATAGTTTTCGATCTAACGGTTGAAAGATATTAGCTTGAATCTAAATCAGGTTTTCATCTAACTGTGAATATTGAATGCTTTGTTACCAAGCTAACATTGATTGCAAACCCTGATTTGAAAGACTATATAAGTAAGAACTCTAGCAACTGGAAACCTAATCCCCACACCTTGTGTGTGATACTAGTTGTGCTAAGCTAGAGTTGATTCTCCTTTAACCTTTGGTTTCTTCTGAAACCAGGTTAACGACTTAAAGACTTCATTGGGAATGTGAAGCCAGACCGATACTACTTTCTCGTAGTTGTGTGATCTTATCTTGTTGTTTATATAGTACGAGTACAATTGTAATAATTGGCTTGAGATTGATATCTCCGATAGGCAAGATATAAAAGAAATCACAAACACTTTGTCTCATCGTTTGTGATTACGCAATATCTAGTTTCCCTACCATACGATTTAGATTATTGTGAGGTGATTGATAATTCTAGGCTGTTTTTCGGGAATATAAGTCCGGGTTATCGATTGGTTCCTGTTCACCTTGATTTTATCAAAATACGGAACAAAAACTCTTAGGTTTATCTGTGGGAGAAAGATTTATCTATTATCGAAGACTTTTCTGTGTGATACAGATTTGTTTATTAAAGTCTTCGACTTTGGGTCGTAGCAACTCTTGGTTGTGGGTGAGATCATCTAAGGTAATCAAGTGTGTAGCATCCTGCTGGGATCAGAGACGTAAGGAGCGCAACTGTACCTTGAATCAGTGTGTGATTGATTAGGGTTAAACTAAAGTCCAGACCAAAGTTAGTTTGTAGTAGGCTAGTGTCTGTAGCGGCTTAATACAGTGTGGTGTTCAATCTGGACTAAGTCCCGGGGTTTTTCTGCATTTGCGATTTCCTCGTTAATAAAATTTCTGGTGTCTGTGTTATTTCTATTCTGCATTATATTTTGTTAGATAATTGAAGTATCACAGGTTGTGCGTTAAGATCAATCAATTAGAATATCCAACCTTTGGTTGTTGATTTAAATTGATTGACACTTGGATATTGGTCTTTGGTACCATCCAAGTTATCTCTCTAGTATTTGATAAAGACTCGCAGATTTCTATTTGCTTGAGTATATATCAAATCAAGAGATTGAGATATAAACTCTTTGATATACTTTTTGTCTAGATTGAGTCTGACTGTCTAGTTGATTCTCTTGAAAGTATATTGGAGTTTATCCATACAGATAGCTAAGCAAAATATTGGGTGTGGTTGTTGTACCCCCACTTTTTCATGAGTAAAGATCAAATCGAGAGATTGAGATATTAACTCTTTGATATACTTTTATCTTGATTGAGTATGATTGTCTAGTTGATTCTCTAGAAAGTATATTGGAGTTAGACCATACAGATTGCTAATCGAAATATTGGGTGAGGTTGTTAGACCACGCTTTTTCAATTGGTATCAGAGCAGGCAAACACGTTGAAGACCTTATAAGTCTGTGTTTGTAGAGATCTGATTATGGACGAGTCTATCTCTAATAACGTACCAGTTCAGAAATTACCAGATGATTCTAAAAGCTTGGATTCACCTGAGAGAACTATCACATCTAAGTCAATATCTAAACATTCTCTTGATGTAAAAATTTTCGATTTGGAAACTCTCCTAGAAGAACATTTGGATGAACTTTCTGATGAAGGTGATTCAGATATTGATAGAGATGTTGATGAGGAAGTCTCAGAGTATGTTAAGTTTTTGGATTCATGGAATATGAAGAAGATTACAACTTCTCATGTCTCACCTCTTCTGACTCCTCTCTGTCGAGAAAATAAGAAATTGAGAAGATGTTACGCAGGTGTTTATTTTTCGAATCGTTCTAACGAATCGATCCTCAATGATTCTGAGGAAAACCTACATATGAAGTCACTTGAATGTGATAATCTTTATCAAAAGTACTTTTGTTGGAAGAGAAACTTGCAGAATCTGAAGCAGGGTTTAACTCTCAACAAATTAGTTTTGATGACAGAGAAAGTGCTTGTCTCGCTCGAGAAAAACGCCTTGAGGTTGATTTAGCTGCTGCTCTTGATAAATCAAGATGTTGGAAGATGACTTGAAAAAGTTCAATACCAGTTCAAGAAAATTAACCACTGTGCTAGGAGTAAGTAAAAATCATCGTGATACACGAGGATTGGGCTATAAGGGAGTAAATGCTCCAAGTATTAGCAAAGAGGTAAAATTTTCAAGGCTAGTGATTCTTCTCAACAAAAGGTTTCCACTGATGGCAAAAGTGAAATACCTTCACCGGCAATTAAGGTTCGAAAGAGCAAAGTATATCAACCTCCAAAGTCAGCACATACGGATCGAGGAAAGAACATTCCTTATGTTTGCCACTATTACTGAAATAAAGGTCACCTAGAAAGGAGATGTCGTTTCCGTATAAGGAATGAGAAACTTCATGATGTTCTTGTTTGGGCATCACAATAAGTTGTGAAACCAAGATCATATATTAAGGCTAATCCCCTTAATGCTACAGGTTGTAACTGTCCAACCTTTAGGCAAAGGAATCAGTGTTATGATAAACCTATTTTTGCCTATAAACGTCATACGAATCCTTTTCATAATCGTAATGGTTATCAAAAGGATAACTTCGTAAAGACGAAGACATCCGATGTTCCCAGTTGGAGAAAGACTAACTTGCAAAAGAATAGTAAATCCAATCCTCTTTCGAGAAATCTTGAAGAGAGTAACGGGAAGAAGGTTTCGGTTGTTTCTAAACGCACTCATAAGTGGGTTCCAAAGAAATTCAATGACACTTTGAGTGTGAAAAGGAATGATCTCCCAGAAAATTCCATGACTATGGAGAAGGCAGTATCCATGATGTTGGAACTTAAAGAGTTCTTTGGAAAGATGGATTTGGATGTGAAAGGTTCTAAAAGTGATCTCTTTCATGATAATCCAGAAGTCACTTGTGGGGAGCAAGACATTGTTCACCTCAACACAACTTTAGTGTGTTTTAAGTGCATCCTCACTAAGGAATGCCCTGTTATGTATACGGTGAGGGAAGCACGGAAATTGGGGCGCACAAATTATGTTTGGTAAGGCTGTAGAATTCAATTGGATTCATCTATAAAGGTATGTCTATAAACTTGAGCAAGATTTGTGCTTTTGTTTGCTTAGAGAACTTATAATGATTCACGTACCTTTCTTATCGTTCTTTTCTACCTAACTTGATTTGTGTTTAAGGTTCTTAAATGTTTAGGTTTGAAAATAATAGTTCGGGATATTTGGGCTACATGGTACACATACCAGGTATGCATAACATCATTTAAAATCAAAATCCAGGGGTTTAGGTACGCATACCCGTTTGCATACTTCTCCAGGATACGAAAATTCGTTTGCAAACCCGCATGCATACTTGACGTCGATATTCGGTAAAAAAATTTTGACCGTAACTTCTTCGTCCGAACTCGGAATGACCTCATTCTTTTTGCATTCTCTTCCTCTTTGAATTATCTTCAAAATGGAGATGAGAAATCCTAAATGTGAATGAGTTGAGGTTGGTCTTTGTCCCGTATCTTGTTTTTGAGTGTTTTCTCCGTTTCGTCATACTTGTTCTACTGGACTTGGGCACTTGAATTCTTGGAGTAATTCTATTATAAGATCATTTGTAGCTTTTACAAGAATGATGTTGGTGAATCACAAAGAAGGAAATTCAAGAATGGGCAGTAGTACGCATTGTTATGGGATTCTTTAATGTTCACAATCATCTTATGTGAACTATGATACATGGTCTTTAATGACTTTGTATGTTCTTCTTTGTTAAGAAAATCTTTTTATACACTTTTGGTAACCACTCTTGGTGTAACTCCGTGCGAAAAAGATTGATTATACCTTCTAAGGACAAAGATTGATTTTTGCAGTATTAATCTTTATGGTTTTATATATTGCAATATGTTATGGGATATGTGTGTTTGCATCCGTGAACTATGATTGTCCCATACCCTGTCAAAAGTTATGACTTTCATATATCGATATGCATGTATTGATAAGAGAATGAATGAAATTTTGACATGACAAAAGTTTTAAGCCTATTATATGTCATTATGCAAATATTGATGGAAGATAGGATGAACTTTTGTTTACGAGGATTATATCTATTATATGTCGTTATGCAAATAGTGATGAAGATAGAATGAATCTTTGTATATTCCGCAATATTGATTTTCCCTGATCCATATTTTATGTATATATTGTGCGGCTCCATAAGTCTTCTTATGTGAGCATTTCCAACTAAACAAATCGTGAATTCGTTTGTGATTAATTTGGTTGTGTATTCCGATTGAACTAATCATGGGTTCTCTTGTGATTAGTTTAATTGAGAATTTTGGATACAAAATCATTTATTTTATGGTTTTTGGTGTCCAAAGGAATCCTTATTTTCTTGTAAAAGTAAGGTCGCTGTTGTTGTTCTTACGGGAATTACATCAAATGGGGGAGAGTTCTTTTGAACTTGCGCTTAATTTCCATATCTTTGCGGGGAATGCGGCTGTGGAATATTTTAGGAGTTATCTTGTATCTTTATAAACTCCTTGATGAACGCATTTAGCTTCGGCTATTTGATTGCATCTAAACAAAGTTGATATGTACTTTTCTTTGGTCTTGAAGCATCTCCGTGGAAATTTCATTAGGATCCCGTTTTCGTACCTTTGCCAATTTTATTGACAAAAAGGGGGAGAATTAATATGTAGTTCATACTACAAATACATATGGTTTACGTGTTTTACGGATCATTATGTAAGGGCGAGTGGTTTTCATGTTGAGATGAAAGTATTGACTAAAGGGGAGTGATACATATCACCATAGTATTGTTGTCGAAGTTGCGATATAAGAACTTTGATACTGTGTAATAATACTATGACACTGTATAACAATGATCGAGATCTTTTGTTTTCTCATTGTTATGGCTACGGATCTTCAACAACTATGATGCTGAATTGAACATCTATGGAATCGTGAGAGTACTTGGAAAAGACAAAGTTTTCGAGTAATGTTGAAGCACCAAGGAGATCAAGCATGTGGACGAGAAGCTACAAAGTTTTATTTATTTTATAATCCATATGTATTGATAGTTTTGCCACTAAAATTGACAAATGGGGAGATTGTTAGAGCATTGCTCAGTCGAACTCGCATGCGTTGCTATCTCAAGCATGTTTGTCAAGTTTATTTGTCAAAACTATATGTCTTGATTTCTAGACTACTTATAGCTAAGTCTCGGACTAGGACAGTTAAGTGTAGTTGAGCTCCAGACTCCACGACGATCATCTTACGAAGACGGAGAACTACTCAAGGAACCAGTGGAACTTCATCCGACTAAAAGGTATGTGGAGACTTGAACTTATCTATCACTCAAAAGTCTACCTCTCTATCTCCTATTCTTAAGGCAAAGTCGTATAAGTATGATAGTTTTCATACATACACATTTGCTATTTCGAGTCGAGTTTACTCGCCTATCTTTTTCTCGAAATATGTGTTGGTAAGCTTTCGCTTTAACCGCTTTTCATCTTAACCCGTGACCAAAGTCATGATGACGTTTCAATCTTGAAAATAGCTTTGATGACGATAGTTGTGAATAACGACTATTATAACATTATAGAAGAATGTTTCAATAATTGAAATGTAGAGTTGAGATTACGTAACCAACTATGGATATAAGCATATATAGTGTGTTCGCACATTAGTGTATAAATCCATGTGCCATGAACCAAGTGTGTGCATACGGTATTGGTGAAGGAGACAGGTTGGGTACGCGTACCCGTACGCATACCACCGGAAGTTTTCGAACCAAAAATTTCTGCTGAGTTTGTAAGTTTGAAAACTGTTAAACCAGTCACCTTAGATACGCATACCCGTACGCATACCCACGGAAGTTTTCGACCAAAAATTTCTGCTGAGTTTCTAAACTCAAATCCAGTAGCTATGGTACACGTACACGTACGCGTACCCAAGATGGTTATATTTCTCAAATCGGAAGTTCATGAACTTAAACAATAAATCAATAAGGAATGCAATCTTTGAAAATCGTGGATATATTGTTCATGAATTGATTCAAGTGAATCAAACCGATTTTGCTTCAATTGTGTCTATTCATAAAGACCTAAGCAATTGAACAACTCTTCAACTAGTTCTTTTGAAGTCATTTGAACTAGTTGTGAAGAAGATGAATACGGTTAATATGAAAGTGCTCATATGGCTAACCATTGGTTAACTATTTGTGAACCAACTAAGTGTACACGTTTAGGTACGGTTACTCAAACCTAAATGAAATACATTTCATTTGTGTGTGACAAGCTAAGTTTTGATCTAACGGTTGAAAGATATTAGGTTGGTTAAATCAGTTTTTTCATCTAACGGTGAATATTGAATGCTGCGTTACCAAGGTAACTTAGATTGCAAACCCTGATTTGAAAACTATATAAAGGAGACATCTAGCAACTGGAAAAACTAATCCCCACACCTCCTGTGTGATACTAGTTGTTTTGCTAGAGTCGGTTCTCCTTTAACCTTAGGTTTCTTCTTGAGACCCTGTAGGTTAACGACTGAAATACTTCATTGGGATTGTGAAGCCAGACGAAACTACTTCTCTTGTAGTTGAGCGATCTGATCTTGTCATTTTCTATCGTACGAGTTCAATTGAATAATTGACTTGAGATTATATCTCCAATTGGTCAAGATATAAAGAAATCACAAACATCTTCGTCTCATCGTTTGTGATTACGCAATATCTAGTTTCCCTACCATACGATTTAGATTATTGTGAGGTGATTGATAATTCTAGGCTGTTTTTCGGGAATATAAGTCCGGGTTATCGATTGGTTCCTGTTCACCTTGATTTTATCAAAATACGGAACAAAAACTCTTAGGTTTATCTGTGGGAGAAAGATTTATCTATTATCGAAGACTTTTCTGTGTGATACAGATTTGTTTATTAAAGTCTTCGACTTTGGGTCGTAGCAACTCTTGGTTGTGGGTGAGATCATCTAAGGTAATCAAGTGTGTAGCATCCTGCTGGGATCAGAGACGTAAGGAGCGCAACTGTACCTTGAATCGGTGTGTGATTGATTAGGGTTAAACTAAAGTCCAGACCAAAGTTAGTTTGTAGTAGGCTAGTGTCTGTAGCGGCTTAATACAGTGTGGTGTTCAATCTGGACTAAGTTCCGGGGTTTTTCTGCATTTGCGATTTCCTCGTTAATAAAATTTCCGGTGTCTGTGTTATTTCTATTCTGCATTATATTTTGTTAGATAATTGAAGTATCACAGGTTGTGCGTTAAGATCAATCAATTAGAATATCCAACCTTTGGTTGTTGATTTAAATTGATTGATACTTGGATATTGGTCTTTGGTACCATCCAAGTTATCTCTCTAGTATTTGATAAAGACTCGCAGATTTCTATTTGCTTGAGTATATATCAAATCAAGAGATTGAGATATAAACTCTTTGATATACTTTTTGTCTAGATTGAGTCTGACTGTCTAGTTGATTCTCTTGAAAGTATATTGGAGTTTATCCATACAGATAGCTAAGCAAAATATTGGGTGTGGTTGTTGTACCCCCACTTTTTCATGAGTAAAGATCAAATCGAGAGATTGAGATATTAACTCTTTGATATACTTTTATCTTGATTGAGTATGATTGTCTAGTTGATTCTCTAGAAAGTATATTGGAGTTAGACCATACAGATTGCTAATCGAAATATTGGGTGAGGTTGTTAGACCATGCTTTTTCAATTGGTATCAGAGCAGGCAAACACGTTGAAGACCTTATAAGTCTGTGTTTGTAGAGATCTGATTATGGACGAGTCTATCTCTAATAACGTACCAGTTCAGAAATTACCAGATGATTCTAAAAGCTTGGATTCACCTGAGAGAACTATCACATCTAAGTCAATATCTAAACATTCTCTTGATGTAAAAATTTTCGATTTGGAAACTCTCCTAGAAGAACATTTGGATGAACTTTCTGATGAAGGTGATTCAGATATTGATAGAGATGTTGATGAGGAAGTCTCAGAGTATGTTAAGTTTTTGGATTCATGGAATATGAAGAAGATTACAACTTCTCATGTCTCACCTCTTCTGACTCCTCTCTGTCGAGAAAATAAGAAATTGAGAAGATGTTACGCAGGTGTTTATTTTTCGAATCGTTCTAACGAATCGATCCTCAATGATTCTGAGGAAAACCTACATATGAAGTCACTTGAATGTGATAATCTTTATCAAAAGTACTTTTGTTGGAAGAGAAACTTGCAGAATCTGAAGCAGGGTTTAACTCTCAACAAATTAGTTTTGATGACAGCGAAAGTGCTTGTCTCGCTCGAGAAAAACGCCTTGAGGTTGATTTAGCTGCTGCTCTTGATAAATCAAGATGTTGGAAGATGACTTGAAAAAGTTCAATACCAGTTCAAGAAAATTAACCACTGTGCTAGGAGTAAGTAAAAATCATCGTGATACACGAGGATTGGGCTATAAGGGAGTAAATGCTCCAAGTATTAGCAAAGAGGTAAAATTTTCAAGGCTAGTGATTCTTCTCAAGAAAAGGTTTCCACTGATGGCAAAAGTGAAATACCTTCACCGGCAATTAAGGTTCGAAAGAGCAAAGTATATCAACCTCCAAAGTCAGCACATACGGATCGAGGAAAGAACATTCCTTATGTTTGCCACTATTACCGAAATAAAGGTCACCTAGAAAGGAGATGTCGTTTCCGTATAAGGAATGAGAAACTTCATGATGTTCTTGTTTGGGCATCACAATAAGTTGTGAAACCAAGATCATATATTAAGGCTAATCCCCTTAATGCTACAGGTTGTAACTGTCCAACCTTTAGGCAAAGGAATCAGTGTTATGATAAACCTATTTTTGCCTATAAACGTCATACGAATCCTTTTCATAATCGTAATGGTTATCAAAAGGATAACTTCGTAAAGACGAAGACAAGATCCGATGTTCCCAGTTGGAGAAAGACTAACTTGCAAAAGAATAGTAAATCCAATCCTCTTTCGAGAAATCTTGAAGAGAGTAACGGGAAGAAGGTTTCGGTTGTTTCTAAACGCACTCATAAGTGGGTTCCAAAGAAATTCAATGACACTTTGAGTGTGAAAAGGAATGATCTCCCAGAAAATTCCATGACTATGGAGAAGGCAGTATCCATGATGTTGGAACTTAAAGAGTTCTTTGGAAAGATGGATTTGGATGTGAAAGGTTCTAAAAGTGATCTCTTTCATGATAATCCAGAAGTCACTTGTGGGGAGCAAGACATTGTTCACCTCAACACAACTTTAGTGTGTTTTAAGTGCATCCTCACTAAGGAATGCCCTGTTATGTATACGGTGAGGGAAGCACGGAAATTGGGGCGCACAAATTATGTTTGGTAAGGCTGTAGAATTCAATTGGATTCATCTATAAAGGTATGTCTATAAACTTGAGCAAGATTTGTGCTTTTGTTTGCTTAGAGAACTTATAATGATTCACGTACCTTTCTTATCGTTCTTTTCTACCTAACTTGATTTGTGTTTAAGGTTCTTAAATGTTTAGGTTTGAAAATAATAGTTCGGGATATTTGGGCTACATGGTACACATACCAGGTATGCATAACATCATTTAAAATCAAAATCCAGGGGTTTAGGTACGCATACCCGTTTGCATACTTCTCCAGGATACGAAAATTCGTTTGCAAACCCGCATGCATACTTGACGTCGATATTCGGTAAAAAAATTTTGACCGTAACTTCTTCGTCCGAACTCGGAATGACCTCATTCTTTTTGCATTCTCTTCCTCTTTGAATTATCTTCAAAATGGAGATGAGAAATCCTAAATGTGAATGAGTTGAGGTTGGTCTTTGTCCCGTATCTTGTTTTTGAGTGTTTTCTCTCTTTCGTCATACTTGTTCTACTGGACTTGGGCACTTGAATTCTTGGAGTAATTCTATTATAAGATCATTTGTAGCTTTTACAAGAATGATGTTGGTGAATCACAAAGAAGGAAATTCAAGAATGGGCAGTAGTACGCATTGTTATGGGATTCTTTAATGTTCACAATCATCTTATGTGAACTATGATACATGGTCTTTAATGACTTTGTATGTTCTTCTTTGTTAAGAAAATCTTTTATATACACTTTTGGTAACCACTCTTGGTGTAACTCCGTGCGAAAAAGATTGATTATACCTTCTAAGGACAAAGATTGATTTTTGCAGTATTAATCTTTATGGTTTTATATATTGCAATATGTTATGGGATATGTGTGTTTGCATCCGTGAACTATGATTGTCCCATACCCTGTCAAAAGTTATGACTTTCATATATCGATATGCATGTATTGATAAGAGAATGAATGAAATTTTGACATGACAAAAGTTTTAAGCCTATTATATGTCATTATGCAAATATTGATGGAAGATAGGATGAACTTTTGTTTACGAGGATTATCTATTATATGTCGTTATGCAAATAGTGATGGAAGAATGAATCTTTGTATATTCCGCAATATTGATTTTCCCTGATCCATATTTTATGTATATATTGTGCGGCTCCATAAGTCTTCTTATGTGAGCATTTCCAACTAAACAAATCGTGAATTCGTTTGTGATTAATTTGGTTGTGTATTCCGATTGAACTAATCATGGGTTCTCTTGTGATTAGTTTAATTGAGAATTTTGGATACAAAATCATTTATTTTATGGTTTTTGGTGTCCAAAGGAATCCTTATTTTCTTGTAAAAGTAAGGTCGCTGTTGTTGTTCTTACGGGAATTACATCAAATGGGGGAGAGTTCTTTTGAACTTGCGCTTAATTTCCATATCTTTGCGGGGAATGCGGCTGTGGAATATTTTAGGAGTTATCTTGTATCTTTATAAACTCCTTGATGAACGCATTTAGCTTCGGCTATTTGATTGCATCTAAACAAAGTTGATATGTACTTTTCTTTGGTCTTGAAGCATCTCCGTGGAAATTTCATTAGGATCCCGTTTTCGTACCTTTGCCAATTTTATTGACAAAAAGGGGGAGAATTAATATGTAGTTCATACTACAAATACATATGGTTTACGTGTTTTACGGATCATTATGTAAGGGCGAGTGGTTTTCATGTTGAGATGAAAGTATTGACTAAAGGGGAGTGATACATATCACCATAGTATTGTTGTCGAAGTTGCGATATAAGAACTTTGATACTGTGTAATAATACTATGACACTGTATAACAATGATCGAGATCTTTTGTTTTCTCATTGTTATGGCTACGGATCTTCAACAACTATGATGCTGAATTGAACATCTATGGAATCGTGAGAGTACTTGGAAAAGACAAAGTTTTCGAGTAATGTTGAAGCACCAAGGAGATCAAGCATGTGGACGAGAAGCTACAAAGTTTTATTTATTTTATAATCCATATGTATTGATAGTTTTGCCACTAAAATTGACAAATGGGGAGATTGTTAGAGCATTGCTCAGTCGAACTCGCATGCGTTGCTATCTCAAGCATGTTTGTCAAGTTTATTTGTCAAAAATATATGTCTTGATTTCTAGACTACTTATAGCTAAGTCTCGGACTAGGACAGTTAAGTGTAGTTGAGCTCCAGACTCCACGACGATCATCTTACGAAGACGGAGAACTACTCAAGGAACCAGTGGAACTTCATCCGACTAAAAGGTATGTGGAGACTTGAACTTATCTATCACTCAAAAGTCTACCTCTCTATCTCCTATTCTTAAGGCAAAGTCGTATAAGTATGATAGTTTTCATACATACACATTTGCTATTTCGAGTCGAGTTTACTCGCCTATCTTTTTCTCGAAATATGTGTTGGTAAGCTTTCGCTTTAACCGCTTTTCATCTTAACCCGTGACCAAAGTCATGATGACGTTTCAATCTTGAAAATAGCTTTGATGACGATAGTTGTGAATAACGACTATTATAACATTATAGAAGAATGTTTCAATAATTGAAATGTAGAGTTGAGATTACGTAACCAACTATGGATATAAGCATATAGTGTGTTCGCACATTAGTGTATAAATCCATGTGCCATGAACCAAGTGTGTGCATACGGTATTGGTGAAGGAGACAGGTTGGGTACGCGTACCCGTACGCATACCACCGGAAGTTTTCGAACCAAAAATTTCTGCTGAGTTTGTAAGTTTGAAAACTGTTAAACCAGTCACCTTAGATACGCATACCCGTACGCATACCCACGGAAGTTTTCGACCAAAAATTTCTGCTGAGTTTCTAAACTCAAATCCAGTAGCTATGGTACACGTACCCGTACGCGTACCCAAGATGGTTATATTTCTCAAATCGGAAGTTCATGAACTTAAACAATAAATCAATAAGGAATGCAATCTTTGAAAATCGTGGATATATTGTTCATGAATTGATTCAAGTGAATCAAACCGATTTTGCTTCAATTGTGTCTATTCATAAAGACCTAAGCAATTGAACAACTCTTCAACTAGTTCTTTTGAAGTCATTTGAACTAGTTGTGAAGAAGATGAATACGGTTAATATGAAAGTGCTCATATGGCTAACCATTGGTTAACTATTTGTGAACCAACTAAGTGTACACGTTTAGGTACGGTTACTCAAACCTAAATGAAATACATTTCATTTGTGTGTGACAAGCTAAGTTTTGATCTAACGGTTGAAAGATATTAGGTTGGTTAAATCAGTTTTTTCATCTAACGGTGAATATTGAATGCTGCGTTACCAAGGTAACTTAGATTGCAAACCCTGATTTGAAAACTATATAAAGGAGACATCTAGCAACTGGAAAAACTAATCCCCACACCTCCTGTGTGATACTAGTTGTTTTGCTAGAGTCGGTTCTCCTTTAACCTTAGGTTTCTTCTTGAGACCCTGTAGGTTAACGACTGAAATACTTCATTGGGATTGTGAAGCCAGACGAAACTACTTCTCTTGTAGTTGAGCGATCTGATCTTGTCATTTTCTATCGTACGAGTTCAATTGAATAATTGACTTGAGATTATATCTCCAATTGGTCAAGATATAAAGAAATCACAAACATCTTCGTCTCATCGTTTGTGATTACGCAATATCTAGTTTCCCTACCATACGATTTAGATTATTGTGAGGTGATTGATAATTCTAGGCTGTTTTTCGGGAATATAAGTCCGGGTTATCGATTGGTTCCTGTTCACCTTGATTTTATCAAAATACGGAACAAAAACTCTTAGGTTTATCTGTGGGAGAAAGATTTATCTATTATCGAAGACTTTTCTGTGTGATACAGATTTGTTTATTAAAGTCTTCGACTTTGGGTCGTAGCAACTCTTGGTTGTGGGTGAGATCATCTAAGGTAATCAAGTGTGTAGCATCCTGCTGGGATCAGAGACGTAAGGAGCGCAACTGTACCTTGAATCGGTGTGTGATTGATTAGGGTTAAACTAAAGTCCAGACCAAAGTTAGTTTGTAGTAGGCTAGTGTCTGTAGCGGCTTAATACAGTGTGGTGTTCAATCTGGACTAAGTTCCGGGGTTTTTCTGCATTTGCGATTTCCTCGTTAATAAAATTTCCGGTGTCTGTGTTATTTCTATTCTGCATTATATTTTGTTAGATAATTGAAGTATCACAGGTTGTGCGTTAAGATCAATCAATTAGAATATCCAACCTTTGGTTGTTGATTTAAATTGATTGATACTTGGATATTGGTCTTTGGTACCATCCAAGTTTATCTCTCTAGTATTTGATAAAAACTCACAGATTTCCATTTGCTCGAGTAAAGATCAAATCGAGAGATAGAGATATTAACTCTTTGATAAATTTTTATCTAGATTGAGTCTGACTGTCTAGTTGATTCTCTAGAAAGTATATTGGAGTTAGTCCATACAAATTGCTAATCGAAATATTGGGTGAGGTTGTTAGACCCCCACTTTTTCAAAAGAACACAAACAACAAAAAATATTATACAACACACTTGAGTCTTTTTCAACCATCATCCTTGCATCTCTCAAGTTAGAAACAAGGATAAGGATACCTGGAATCAGGTGGTAGAGTGAGAAGTAATCCCACTACGATCATTGAGGAAAGAGTTGTACACATCATCTGAAAGTTTTCCTATTGTGTTTTTTTCCCTTCTTCGGTTGACTTTCATCCCAGATTAGTATGAACCAACCTTTTTAACATCTCCATCAGAAGGATTTCTCTGAGGACAAAATCTAGGACCTCTTGAGATTGGTTCAAGAGGATCAGGGTACAGAGAGATCCATTTCCTAAACTTAGATTTACCAGACTTATTCTTATAAACACAGGGAATTTGTTCATTAGTGGCATAAGAATTTATACCATTGAGATGAACTTGTAACATGTGACGATTTCTAGAAGAGAGATCATTGTTATAAGGTTTCTGGTATTCTGTGGGCACGAGATTTACTGTAGAAGTCGTCAGACGATTTACTCCATTGATAGTAGAAAGAAGAAAATTATGAAGATTAGAAATTTGTTTTCTCCTAGCAAAACAATGAATAACATGATGATTCTTTTTCCCAAAGAATGAACAGGTTCGTGGAGGAGAGACATTAACTGGAACCTGTTTTAAATTCCTAGCCGTATTAGAAGTTTGCAAGTCATGTGATCCTTTCTTGACAAAAACTTCTTTTGGAAAACATCTCTTCATGTGCTGTAATTCAGATTGATAATTAGTCGGTACATAAGAATTTTTCCTCAAAACAGAGTTTTCCTTTTTCAAGGATTTGCGCTGTTCTTGGGCTAGAAAAAATGATGCTCCTAGTTTCTCTTTTTCGACACGAAGTCTGTTTAGATCTGATGAATGCGGCTCGATCAAACGTTTTTCTCTAATTGAATATTCCTTGATAATATCCTCAAGAACACTAATCTTTTCGTGCTGTAGAGTAGTTTCTTGAATAAGTTTTTCGATATTGTTAGAGAAGGACTGAATTATATTATAGAGTTCCCGTTCTCGACCAAGAGACTTTTCAAATTCATCAATAAGTTGAGCATGATTCTGAAAATCAATAGCCTTAGTATAATTTTTTGAGATTCTGGTAAGCTCCATTTCAGCTTTTGCGATGGTGTCAAATGTCTTATTAGAGGGACAAATATCAACATTTGATAGAACTGCATTTCTATCTCGGGATTCGGAAAAATCAGCTAAGGAATAATCCTTTGAGGTGATCCCAAGACATTAGGCATAGTTAAAATCTTTGGAAGGCATCTTGGTATGCGTATATGCCAGAGATGAGATTCTTTCCACAAACTCAGATTCCTACAAACAAAGACTTGTAAGGTCTTTAAACGTGTTTGCCTGCTCTGATACCAATTGAAAAAGTGGGGGTCAAACAACCACACCCAATATTTCGCTTAGCAATCTGTATGGAAAAACTCCAATATACTTTTAAGAGAATCAACTAGACAGTCAGACTCAATCTTAATAAAAGTATATCAAAGAGTTATATCTCACTTTCTCGATTAAATACTTACTCAAGTAAATAGAAATCTGCGAGTCTAATTGAATACAAGAGAAATCACTTGAAAGGTACCAAAGACCAATGTTCAAGGATCAATCAATTTCAATCAACAACCAAAGGTTGGATTTCCCAATTGATCGTTTCAACGCACAACCTGTGATATTTAAATTACATAACAAAATATAACGCGAAATAGAAATAACACAGACACCATAAGTTTTGTTAACGAGGAACCAACAAATGCAGAAAAACCCCGGGACCTAGTCCAGATTGGATACACACTGTATTAAACCGCTACAGACACTATCCTACTACAAACTAACTTCGGTCTGGATTATAGTTGAACCCCAATCAACTTCACACTGATCCAAGGTACAGTTGCGCTCCTTACATCTCTGATCCCAGCAGGATACTACGCACTTGATTCCCTTAGCTGGTCTCACCCACAACTAAGAGTTGCTACGACCCAAATTCGAAGACTTTAATAAACAAATTTGTATCACACAGAAAAGTCTACGGTAATAAATAAATCTGTCTCCCACAGAAATACCTACGAGTTTTTGTTCCGTCTTTTGATAAATCAAGGTGAACAGGAACCAATTGATAACCCAGACTTATATTCCAGAAGAACAGCCTAGAATTATCAATCACCTCACAATAATATTAATCGACTGGCGAAAGAAGATATTGCGGAATCAAAAACGATGAGAGGAAGGTGTTTGTGACTTCTTTTATATCTTGTCTATCGGAGAAACCAATCTCAAGCCAATCTTACGATTGTACTCAAACATGATAGAAACAACAAGATCAGATCACGCAACTACAAAGAAAATAGTTGGGTCTGGCTTCACAATCCCAATGAAGTATTCAAGTCGTTAACCTACAGGGTCTCGAGAAGAAACCTAAGGTTAAAGGAGAATCGACTCTAGCTAATACAACTAGTATCACACAGAAGGTGTGGGGATTAGGTTTCCTAGTTGCTAGAGTTCTCCTTTATATATACTTTCAAATCAGGGTTTAAAATCAATGTTAGCTTAGTAACAAAGCATTCAATATTCACCATTAGATGAAAACCTGATTAGTTGCAAGCTAATATCTTTCAACCGTTAGATTTAAACTTAGCTTGTTACACACAAATGAAATGCACGTTTATTTAGGTTTGTGTAACCATACGCAAATATGTACACTTAGTTGGTTCAACAGTAGTTAACCAAATGGTTAGCCATATGAGCAATTTCATGTCAACCATATTCTTCTTTACCACAACTAGTTCAAATGACTCAAATGAACTAGTTAGAGAGTTGTTCAATTGCTTAGATCTTATATAAGTATACAAGACACAATCAAAGCAAAAACGATTTGATTCACTCGAATCAATTCATGAACTTTATAGCCACGGTTTGCAAGTATGCATTCCTTAGTTTATATAAGTTTAAGTTCACGAATAACCGTTTTTAGAAAATAACCAACTTAAGTACACATAATGGTACGCGGACTTAAGTACCCGGAATAAGTTTGTTTTCAGTTCACAAACTCCAGCAGAAATTCTCAGGACGTGAACTTCCGACAGTGCGCGTACTGGTACGCGGACTTTAGTTCCGGTTTTCCTGAGCAGCAAAGTACGCATACTTTGGTTCAAGGAATAAGGACTTGCACACGTATATGTTACCACACAATGTTTATATCCTTCCAAGGTTATATATTCTAAACTCTCATTTCAATCATTGAAATATTCTTAGAGGACGTTATATAGTTGTTGTTCACAAGCTATTTTTCGTCAAAGTGATTTTCAAATAATTGAAACTAATATGACTTTCTTCACTAGTAAAGATGAACTTGGCCAAAGCGAAAGCTTACCAACACATATTTCGAGAAATAGATAAGCGAGATAAACTCGGCTCGAAATAGCAAATGTGTATAAACAAAGTCTATATAGAAATACGACTTTTGTCTCAAGATAGGAGATAAAGTAGATAGACTTTTGAGTGATACGACTTTAGTACGTGAACAGTTGGTTTTTCTCTTGAGTTCTCGAACTGAAGAAGAATGGTGAAACGAACGAGGAGAAAAGAAAAATTATTTTTTAAGAGACACGCGGTGGTACACGAACATGACATGTTCGAATTGGAACAAGATTCATTCCCACGACCTCAAGGTATTTGAACTACATGTCTGACATAAGGGCATGTTTTTTTAGTGCAAACAGTAAAGGGGATAATGAAGTTGAAGCAAAGCTCAATGACAAAATACTCATTGATTTATCACAACGTGCATACCATGGCACCAAGAGAACGTTTCTTTCCAACAACTCTCAAATTTTCTAGCAGCGAGATACACCCGAGGACTTGTCTTTATAAGATTATCACAGAACTTCAAGAGAACCCAAAAGAATTTGTGTTTCTGATCTCGTTTTCCATCTTATAAAGAACAGTTTTTACAGATAGTTTTTAGTATTGTGAAGGGAAACTCTTTTGATAAAAAGAGACGTCCTAGTTTCTTCATGACAGAAGACAATGCTACTATCTTGATACGAAGTATCAGGGATTGAGCAATGAATCAATTCATCCTTTGAGGTGATGTACCCGGATAACTGAGATTTAAACTCCTCTTGTAATTCGTTAATTTGTTAAAACTAGTTGGATTACACGGAGGAGGAGTATTACACTCACTGATTAGCAAATCAATATCAACCTCAACATGAATATTATTCATCATAACTTGATTTAGTCAGTCAAGAGACTCTTGTTCTTTCTGGAGAAATAAATCAACATCAGAAGATAGACTTTCAAGTTTCTTTTCAAGTCCTGAAACACTTCAATGGATTTTAAACCTGGTGGAGGTTTAGATAGAATTTCTTTTACAGATTTTATTAAATCATTCATAGAAGAAAATTCTGCAATCCCTGGATCTGGTGGTGCATTTATTGAGATAACACTACTGTCCATAAAGTCATATCGCTAGAAACACAAACTTATAAGGACTTTAAACGTGTTTGCCTTACTTTGATACCAATTGAAAAAGCAGGGGTACAACAACCACACCCAATATTTCGATTAGAAATCTGTATGAACTAACTCCAATATAATTTTTAAAAGAATCAACTAGACAGTCAGACTCAATCTTAATAAAAGTATATCAAAGAGTTATATCTCACTTTCTCGATTCAATACTTACTCAAGCAAATAGAAATCTGCGAGTCTAATTGAATACAAGAGAAAACACTTGAACGGTACCAAAGACCAATGTTCAAGGATCAATCAGTTTTAATCAACAACCAAAGGTTGGATTTCCCAATTGATCGATTCAAACGCACAACCTGTGACATTTCAATTATATTACAAAATATAATGCGAAAAAGAAATAACACAGATTACAGAAGTTTTGTTAACGAGGAAACCGCAAATGCAGAAAAACCCAGGGACCTAGTCCATATTGAACACACACTGTATCAAGCCGCTACAGACACTAGCCTACTACAAACTAACTTCGGTCTGGACTGTAGTTGAATCCCAATTAATCTCACACTGATCCAAGGTACATTTGCGCTCCTTACGTCTCTGATCCCAGCAGGATACTATGCACTTGATTCCCTTAGCCGATCTCACCCACAACTAAGAGTTGCTACGACCCAAAGTCGAAGACTTTAATAAACAAATTTGTATCACACAGACTAGTGTACGGTAATAGATAAATCTGTTTCCCACAGAAATACCTATGAGTTTTTGTTCCGTCTTTTGATAAATCAAGGTGAACAGGAACCAATTGATAACCCGGACTTATATTCCCGAAGAACACCCTAGAATTATCAATCACCTCACAATAATCTTAATCGACTAGCGAAAGAAGATATTGCGCAATCACAAACGATGAGACGAAGATGTTTGCGACTTCTTTTAATCTTGCCTACCGGAGAAATCAATCTCAAGCCAATCTTACGATTGTACTTAGTACGATATAAACAACAAGATCAGATCACACAACTACAAAGAAAATAGTTGGGTCTGGCTTCACAATCCCAATGAAGTATTCAAGTCGTTAACCTACAGGGTCTCGGTAGAAACCTAAGGTTAAGGGAGAATCAACTATAGCTTATACAACTAGTATCACACATGAGGTGTAGGGATTATGTTTCCCAATTTCTAGAGTTCTCCTTTATATAGTCTTTCAAAACAGGGTTTGCAATCTAAGTTACCTTCGTAACAAAGCATTCAATATTCACCGTTAGATGAAAACCTGATTAGATTCAAGCTAATATTTCTCAACCGTTAGATCGAAAACTTAGCTTGTTACACACAAATGAAATGCACGTTTCTAGGATTGTGTAACCGTACCCAAACATGTACATTTAGTTGGTTAAACAATAGTTAACCAAATGGTTAGCCATATGAGCACTTTCATATCAACCATATTCTTCTTTACCATAACTAGTTCAAATGACTCAAATGAACTAGTTAGAGAGTTTTTCAATTACTTAGATCTTATAGAAGTATACAAGACACAATCGAAGCAAAAACGATTTGATTCACTCGAATCGATTCATGAACTTTATAGCCACGGTTTGCAAATATGCATTCCTTAGTTTATATAAGTTTAAGTTCACGAATAATCGTTTTCAGAAAATAACCAACCTAAGTACGCGGACTTAAGTACCCGGAATAAGTTTGTTTTCAATTCACAAACTCCAGTAGATTTTCACGGGACGCGGACTTCCGATGGTGCGCGTACTGGTATGCGGACTTTAGTTCCGGTTTTCCTGATCAGCAAAGTACGCATACTTTGGTTCAAGGAATAAGGACTAACCAACCACAAAGTATAAGATCTGTTACCTAATTAGCATTTCAGAATCAGCCCATGAAACTCTCTTCTAACCTGCAACTTATAAACACAATTCCAAGTTAGCTCCAATGACTGTCTCCATCTATCATGATTGCACGAGGGCAGTGTTTTTTGTATTCTTCCTCCACCACCACCACAACCACACTTCCACGACCACCATCTCAACCTTGGTACCCACTACTCCTACCATTATCCCCTACCAACTCTGGCTTTTGTTATAACCAACACCACCAACACTACTATGCACAATATGTCATCCAACAAATTTAGAATAGATATGTACAAATTCATTAACAAGCATAATCATTATGAAAACCAAAACAAACGATAATGAGCATTAATCAACTAAAATATTACCAATAAACACTAGAAACACAATCATATAGTAAATTATGAAAAGACTAGAAATTGGTTTTACTGAAATTTATTGAATGAAAATCAAAATCATAGCAAGTGTAATCTAGCATAAACACTTAATCAATTGTTTACCATTCGGTTTAATCTTCATGTCGATTGATATTAATATTTCCATCTATCTTTCTTCAAAAATCGATTTCCAATCCATATCACTAATTTTTCAGATTTGAAAATTGAAAATGTTATCAGTAGTCTGGAACTTAACTCAAAACTATGGACTCGAAAACCAATTTCAAAAATCATTCTCTGAATCTGGTTCCAAGATAAGAAACGTCTTCTGAAAATCTGTCTGTAAACTCCATTTTTAATCGATAAAATCCAAGCCAACCAATAATGATTTTTCTTATTATTTTCAAATTAGTAGATTATGATGAACGAAAAATAAGTATAAATTGATTTTCTTGAGTGGCTAATCTGTTTGCGGCGGCGGAGGTGGTAGTTGTAGTAATGGCAGAGGTAAAGGTTATGGTGGTGATGGTTGAAAGAGGCGGAGAATCCAGAAACAGTGGTGATGGTTGTGACCGGAAAAGGAGGGGGAGAGAGAACATTTAGATCTGATTCTGAAAAGAGTGAAAAGAGAAATGAACCGATTGTTTTTTCATTCGCTGGGAACATTATAGAAAGGTTAAATTTGGTAATAATCATTGAATAGATTTCCTTTTAAGAATGTAGGGGTATAATTAAAGTTGGTAAGGGTATAGCAGGGGCATTTATCCAATTCCCACTTATCTAATTCCTTTAAAATCCTAAGCTCCTTAGGCTCCACGTTGAACGATGACCGTCACCCTCTCACAGAATTGTTCCGTTTCACTTTTCCTCAAAGGAGAGAAAAAAAAGGAACTCCCTCACAAAAAAAAAGAAATCTATTTATTAACATATTTATCCGAGAAAAAAGAAAAACAAATCCGGAAAAAAAAAACATGTACGAGAGAAAAAATTCAGAGAAAGATCTTGGAACAAACCCTAGAAACAAATCATTAATGGCTGCAAAATCATGATGAGTGCAGAAACATAACATAATATCTCCTTCATTGAATCTCCAATTCTCTTTTCTCTTCGACTTCTCACAGAATTGTAACACCGAGGGTTCGAGATCGAGAATTTAATGATAAAGAAGATCGTTGTCTGATTCCGTTGGCAGAGTATATGGGGAAGAAATTGATGGTGGTCTGTTGATATCGAGAAGAAGGAATTGATGGAAATTTTCTAAATTAGGGTTTGGATTGAGATATGAAGATGATTCTGATAATACTGGTGTTAATAGCGAGGAATTGGAATTGGGTTTTGTCTGAATTAGGTTTTGAGATGTTGGTGACGAGCTCTGTCCAGAAGAATTGATATTAGGTTTGGTGATCTGAGCGAATTCTGTTTAGATTTCGGTAATCTTTTTCGATTATCCTGTTGAATTCAGAGAAGCAGATTCAGAGTAAACATCGAGGAATTGAAGTGGTTTTGATTGAAGTAGGTTTGGGTTTGACTCGAATTAACAGTTCAGAGAAGATGATAATGGTAAAATTGGAGTTAGGGTTTCTGGTGAAATTGGAGTTAAGGTTTCTTGATTTGTCCTGATTGCTCTGTGATTGATTTCTCGGTTGATGCACGAATTTCTCGAAATTGTGGCCCTCAGGTTGATCATGCAGGTGTGAAAATACTAGATACTTCGATTGTTTATTTTGTTCAATGTATTTTACTGTATTCATTAAATTATGTTTTTCGAATTAGTGTAACTACATTAGACTAGACTATAACGATTATTTATGTGTTATTGGGATTTGAGGGAAAGTTGATCGAATAAACTTCGGCAAAGAAGAAGATGTATATAGAAATATTGTTGCCGGAATTACATTAGTTTCAATTTTTGTTTATGTTTCTTTGTTCGATTAAGCTTTTTGATTGATTGTTGAGGAGGAAGGAAGTGAGATACAATATATAGACTGGTTATCTTTCCCAAGAAGTTTTTTTTTTTTTTTTAATAAGCAGGTTTCACAATCTCAGAATACCACGAACTCAACAATCAGATTAGCAATATTAATCTTACATGTATGTCATCTAATTCCCTTACTCATGTTGATTCAGAGAAGCTTGAAAAAGGAGTGTCAGAATTGAGAACTGACTGTCGTGGGCTTGAGGTCTATGTTTATGGTGATGATAATTTCCGTGCTTTGTTAGTTTAAGGTTTTGGATTTCAGTTTATGTCTTTTCAGATGGTTAAGGAATTTTTGCTTTTGAGAGATTTTAGTTTGTTTGTTCAATTTTTAGTTGAATCCGAATGTGGGTAAGACCTATTCTTTGTTTATAACAGAAGAAATCGCAATTCAGTGATGCAAGGGGCTTCAATTCAGTGCACCAGTTTATAGATATACGAATAGAAGTTTTCATCTACAATTCTTATTTGTTGGCGTTCTTAAGATTCACATAGCTTATTAGTTTTATCTATTTGACAGGTATCAGAAGTCATTGTGAGCAGCAACACCAGTTTAATCACTGTTACTACAGAAAGTGGTGAGTACCCTTCAGGAACATACTAGGAAGATCAATGAAGCATGAAGGATTTTTATGTACCCAATCAGGTAGTTTTTATTAAGTTCTTCCCAATGTCATAATATGCATTCCCAAATTGCATTTTCCAGTCGTATAATTACTAGCGCTGATGTATATTGGAATATGTTCTTTTCATTTGTCCTTCGCTAGAGAGGTGTCATGAGCGGGGAAAGGGGAAGATACCACTTAAACATGATTTTGTCTATTTGATCTTTGTCGCCCTTACACACAAGTGCAGTTAGACATGTAATATATATTAACTTATTTCAGTTTGCATGCGCATAAACCACTTTGTTAATCGATACATCATCTTCTACAGAGGTCCTGTACATCACAATTTCAGGCTTCTCTCTACGAAAGTTGGTCAATGGAGCTCGATAAATGTCTCGAGCTTACTGTTTGTTAAGAATCCTGTTTTTGGTTACTGGATTAAGAATCCTTTTTTTTTTGGTTACTGGAATTAGCATCCTCTGACTTATATGTTCCTGCCATTACAGAGCAAGCACAACAGACACCTGGCCCCTACTGATAATCCAGACTGATCCGTGAACGTTTGATTGTGGAAGACCTTCCATTCCTAGAAAAGACCTACAGATTTTGGCACCACTAACTTATCTGGGTTTTCTTTTAGTATCTATATCTATCATTCTCGAATCTTTGGCAGGGATGGTGGTACTCTGGGAACTTTCCTTACGGAATGGGTAGATATGCTCAGTTCAGTTTAGCAGATGGGGGATTGATGTGTGATGTTGTCCATTATGGGGCTGTGAAGAAAGCATACTTAATTAAAATTCCCTCTTTGGATTCGACATGATGATTCTGCCTTTCTAGACTATCCTCTGAGGTAAGCCTTACTCTATGTAAAATTTATTTTGTGTTTCGGCTTTAAATTGGTTTTGTGCTTTTACGTTTTGCTATAAACAAAAAGGTTTATGTTTTTGTGCAGGACTTCCAATACTAGATTCTTGAGCATGCTATAGATGGAAAATCCAAGATAACATTGAGGTACTCATATAAGTAGTTTTTGAAGTTGTTGAGGAGCTAGATGTTCCTGAGAATAAATTCATATAAGGGCAAAATCAGTTTCTTTAATAAGTGAATAGAGTTCAAAAGATAACAGTGGTTTGGTTGTATGGATTGCGCTTGACAACCACCCTCTATATTGTGAAGCACACAATTTATTTTGTGTCCATATTGATGCGCTAAAGGTACGTGCATATCGATTCCTTTGTCTTGCTGCTTTGTTTCTTAAGATTTCTTATTTTATATTTCATATGAGCATAATAATTCATGTGAATCACTAAAATCTTTTGGAACCTCACCTGCGGATAGAAACGGATGCATTGAATTAAGTACATGGTTTTGAACTTGCAACTAATATTATTTTGATAATGATCACATCCCACACTTTCCGCTTCCTCTAGGCAGTGTACGTAGGCTGTAAGATTTTCTGCCCATGTGGTATACTGGTGAGTTGCAGTTTCAATGTAGAATCAGTTCCACTTTCTCCCAGATGATAACATTGTATTACCGAAGTTTTTAGAACTATAATTTGAAAGCGGAAATTTACCCAAAAGATACAACTGATTGCAATATTGAACCTCTTGACATGCATAATTGTTATAATTTTAGTTTTGAGTTAATCAACCTAGCCAGTGTTTCTTTATCAGTATAGTGATTTGGTATCAATTTAAAATGTAATTGTCATATGTAATGGAAAGGTATTTATGTATCCATTATGACATTGTTCCTTTTACTAAGCTTAAGAAGTGCTGACAAGGTTTGGTTAAAGTTCAAAAGGATGTGGTGATTATAGACACAGACCTATTCCTCCAAATTCGATTGCCAAAGCTTTTGCGTGTATTTAAGCCAAGGAGATAGCGATGCTAATGCATTTTTTATAATGATATAATTGTAGGGGGATAAATTATATTATCCCCCTACAATCATCTCCTCTTTTCTCTTTAACCTTCGACCCTAATTTCAGATGTTTATCCGTTTCAATCGAATCAGCTTAATGAAAAACAACAATCTGGGGCTGTGCTGGAATTGGGGATTTCGTCAAAGTCCATATTTCATATCTCATACACCGAGAAACAGTAATTGGGGATTTTTGGAGCTGTGCTGTAATTGGGGATTTTTAAATTTGATTCAAATCAGTTGAAATGTCATTAATCAGTAGAGTTTTTTTATATATCGAACTCTTTAATCTTCTTTTCGTGAATTTCCGGCGCAATCAAAACCGGTAATTCAAATTTGGATTTTTGGTTTAGGGTTCAGTAGTATTCGATTTGCGTTTGGTTTTTTCTGATGGTTCAATTATAAGGTTTGTTGATGGAATATAACATCGTTTAATGTCGACAGTTGTGTTCATGGGAGACCCAGATGGATTTGGAGTTTAAGCTTCCCCATGATCTAGCACGGTAAGAATTCCTCATAGACATATGAACTGTCGATAAAAAAACAAAAAACATACGAACTGCAGTTTTTTTTTCTAATTTGATTGTATTATCAACTTTCTGTTAAGCACGAAGCTGCCTGAATTTTGTTTTAGCAGGCTTTATATAATCAGTCGCTGTGTTTTTATATATAAACTTGTCTGTATTTCTTGCTGAAAAAATGTCCAAGATTTTCTACTCTCAAATTAATTCATTAACGATTTCCTAGCTTGTGATTCGCATAAGAAAATCCTCTTCTTCTATTTTACAAATTTTGGTGTTCAATTTATTAGCGTTTGGCATCAGTTAAAGTATATAACTTTGATTATTGCAGTAATTGTTTTAATTGATTTCAGAAACATGTGTGAGAGTAATGTTATGAGATTACAATATGTTAGGTTTTTAAAAATTCCTATTGGGGAATTCATAAAACAGGTTATTGTTTTGTTTATAAGTGTTTTATTGTATTTAGGGACAATCAGAGGTTGAATTGGAGCTGTGATCGTTGAGCAGTTTTCATGGATTTGCATCCAATTATAGTCACCACTGAGTGCATGAAAGAAGTTAAGTGTTCATGGACCATCGAAACTGCCACGGACTGGTAATTGTGCCTTTGTTATGTTGTTACTCTATCAGCATTCCCAAAACGGAAGAGTGTTTTATTATTTCGATTTGATATAACATAGTTTCGACGGCAAGATTGAGACTATTCTTAGTCGTCAGAACCAGCTAGCTTGCAATGAGTTCTATTTGAGAGTTGTTAGTCAGGTGGGTGTCCCTTGGAGTATCAATACGCATCCCAAGTTTATGATTCTGTCCCTAGGTAATGATCTGGCTGCTCTAATTAGGTGTAACTTCGTTGATCGCTTCCTAGGCATGTGTCTAAATTATTATCTTCTACCCTGATAGGAAATCTTGCATAGTTTTAATGAATATTAGAGTATGGGTGCGTATTAAACATTTTACTTTCTATTGTGTTCTTATGCAATGCCAGGTCTCATAGAAAAAAATTAATTGCACAACAAATGAGGTATTCAGCTCAAGCTTCGGCGACAAGAGGCATTAAACAAGGTATGCAAAATTCTGAAGCTCATGTAAATCAAAATAAGCATCGAGACAGTTCAATTCCGATGTTGATAAATTAATAACGGTTAGCCGTAAACATATGCAAGCAACAGGGACATGATGGACAGTCCAGTGATGCCAAACTCCCATGTTTATTCCAGCGTCACAATCTATTGTTAAGAAGAGACATCGATTCAGTATATACTGGCATATGACATAGAGATACCAATATGTGTGAAGACTAAAGTTGGTTGGAGTCCATCAACTTAAGAATAAATAATGGCGGCATCTGCGATAGGCTCTTTCTTATGGATGGGGTGAATATAATGAAGCCTAAGGAACACGAGACTTGAAAGGGGATCCATAGAATAAGGAGCTTGCAGATAGCTTACTAAAGGTATATCTCTTTTGCAATTAATAATTGCAGGTGAATATTTCAGTTTTAGGATTTGGGCATCTACAGGTTTGGCAGAGTGTACTGTTATGTTGAATTTCAAATTTGTGCAGTAAAGTTGTAGGCTGACATTGGCAACAATTTCAGTTGGAAAGAGCGTTCTCCAGCAATGGTTTTCATCATCACTTAGTACCACTATTGCAACCATAAATTAGTTGTTTTTTTGTTGCTAAGAGATTAAGGTTCAATCTTCACTCCTGATTGACCGTGTTGGTAGTCTACTTTATATTTTAGTTGATTTTGATGGACTGCATTGTGAAAATTTATTACAATTGTAAAATACGTTTACTCTTTTGTATCCCCCTGTTCTCAAACAAGTTATATATCGATGCAACTAAAAGGGTTTAAGTCGCTGACTCAATTCTAACTCAAGTGGCGGGTATATATATTGAGATCTATGTACGGGGATAATTCTTCTTTTTATCTTTTTTGTTTTCCTTTTTGTGATTTTATTTTCTTTGCTGCTAAGTAATCATAACCTATTACTTACATGTTGTGCAAATGCTGCTTCTATTTTATTGGTTAACTGGATGGTTGTTTTGTAAATGCTTTTGACCGAGTATCCGTAACTATAAGCATAACCTCATGTTTTGTAAATGCATTGGGCGGGGCGAGGCGAAGCCGAGCCATACCAAATAAAAAATCTTAAGCGACGGGCAAGGCTGCATCGGGACAGGGACGAGGCGAAGCCGAGCCACACCAAATCAAACATGCATGGGGACGGGACGAGGCACAACCGAGCCGCACCTAATCAAAAATACATCGGACGGGGCGAGGCGAAGCCGACCACACCAAATCAAAAATGTATCGCGATGAGGTGGGGCAAAACCCCGCAACACCAAATCAAAAATGCACGACGAGACGGGACGAGGCGCAGTCGAGCCACACCTAATCAAAAATGCATGGGGACGGACACCTAATCAAAAATACATCAGACGGGGCGAGGCGAGGCGAAGCCGACCACATCAAATCAAAAATGTATCGCGATGAGGTGGGGCGAAGCCCCACAACTCCAAATTAAAAATGCACGACGGGACGGGACGAGGTGCAGCCGAGCCACACCTAATAAAAAATACATTAGGACAGGGCGAGGCAAAGCCGACCACAACAAATCAAAAATGTATCGCGAAGAGGTGGGGAGAAGCCCCGCAACTCCAAATCGAAAATGCACGACGAGACGGGGCGAGGTCACATCACACCAAATCCAAAATATGGTTAAAAGAAAGAAAAAAAATGCCCAGTGCGTAGCACGGGCACAAAATCTAGTCTATAATCATAAATTTTTCTATCTATAATCATAAATTTTCCTCTTTTTACTCGATTGTTAAAATAACGGTTCGCGAGTTATAATCCCAAAGGTGTCACTATCCATCCACAAAAAACTCATCAAAACAAAAGTAACACAAAAACCCCATCAAAACAAAAATAACACAAAAACCCCAAAGAATTTGGTGAAACCAATTTTGGTTTCGTCATAAATTTGATGAAACATCAAAGAATTTGACGAAACCAATTTTGAAATTTGGGTTTTTGTATCAATTTTTAAAAATTTGGGTTTTTTGTATCAATTTTGTTTAAGACGGATTTTTAATTGATCCCAACATTTGAGTGGGATTTTTATATCACAAGTTTGGTCACTTTGGATTTTTATGACTAGTTTTGTTACAATAAAGGATAAATCAGAGAAAAACTTACCCCTTCAACCCGTCACTAGTTTTAGGGTTTAAGACTCTAAAATAGACCAATACACTCCTATCACTGTCAACTCTCAAATATTACATGGTCAAAGACGGTCCACTCAGAATGAACAAGAGAAAGGCATTATCAGCAGAAACGGAAAAAGAGATAGAGACAACAAATATGGATTTTGAGAAGATTGTTTGGCAAACTCCAGCTAACCCTCCAGAACGGCAAGATTACATCTTTCGCAACGGTAATTTGATTTAATTTACAAATTTCAGTTTCAATTTAACGAATTTCTATCTCAAGTTCTTAAAATCATTTGATTTATGGCGGGAAAATTTCTTCTGCAGGGAGGCGCCATGTCAAACCATACTACTTCGAGTTCATCTCTCATGTAAAACCCTTCCCCACCCCCCAGAAATCCCCAAACATTTATGTGCTCATGATATGTGTTTGTGTTTTTGGTTAATTAGGTTAACAAAAGATGGAATGGGAAAACTATAGTTGATTTATTCACTGATGAGTTCAGAGGAAGACCCCGCGATTACTATGTGAGATAATATTTACTGTTTTATGTTTTAAGATATTGCCATTTGAGTTATTTAACTGGGTTTTAGTTTTTGTGAGCTAATTGTGTTGGGTTTCTTAGGTTAGTGCTGTAAAATGTGGAAGGATTAAAGTGGATGGCAAAATGGTTGATGTTTCTTATATAGTTCGAAATTCACAGAAGATAACTCACTTCCTTCATAGGCATGAACCACCAGTCATGGCATGGGATATCCCAATTTTACTTGAAGAGCCCGATGTTGTTGTCATATGCAAACCAGCATCTATTCCGGTCAGTGAACTACAGTTTGATGCTTCCTTTGATACTTTACATTGTGAATTAAGTTGTAAGTGTGGGTTTCATAGGTTTGAAGTTGCAAACTATTGGAATTTTTATAAAACAAAGCGAGAATCGGAAATAGTACTGTAGTGTATGAATATCAAATGTTAATGCCGTTGTAATTAGGACGTGTGCTGAAGTTTTGAATAATTTTTTCCACTTATTGTCTTTTTACGTTGCTATTACTGTTACTATTGATATGTAGGTGCATCCATGTGGTCAGTATCGTAAGAACACTGTTGTGGGAATTCTTGAGGCGGAGCATGGCTTAGCACCTTTATTTCGTATCCAGTCAAACTGTTGCAGCTGCTTATGGATAGAATTGTTGCTTATTAATGGAGAAACTATTATGTCTTTCTTTCTTAAGATCCCTTGAGATTCTTGTGTCGTTTGATGCTGTTCTTTTTTCTTTTTTTTTTTTTGCTTTCTATTTCCCTCTTTCTGGTCATCTGTGATTATTTAGAATTCCTACCTTTCCTTAGCGATTTTTTCCAGCGGTGCATCGACTAGACCGCCTTGTCTCTGGGCTCCTTATTATAGCCAGGAGTGCTGTTAAAGCAGATCAACTTAGGCAACAGGTAACCCTGTTACTGCTAACACTCCTTTATTTTACTTTGAAATGCTGCATTGTTGAGTTACTTTTGGCATTATGATCCTTTTCACAGTGCATTACAATACACATGCTTATTATTCCAATTGTGTGCATGGGCGAACTGGATGTATCTGACTTAAAATTATACTTATTTGGAATTCAAAATTCTTGTTTTGGGCTTAAGGTTTTTGTTTGTTCATGTATTTTTTGTGAATGGCAACAGTAACTGAGTTCATATATTAAGGCAACATATTTATTTTTATGTTTCGGTTATATAGTAGGCTTCAATTATTTCAGATTATGGCTCGGGAGGTGCGGAAGGAATACATTGCAAGAGTCGTTGGTGTTTTCCCCGAGAAACAGGTATCCTCTTAGAGTATTGTTTGGATGAAGTTTTGTTTGAACCTTTTGGTTATGAATAATCTAAATGCTCTAATCGTCGTATTATATAAATAAACTGAACTGGTTTCTGCAACCACATAACGTAAGTCAATGCTTCCTCTTTCACCAATTACAGCTAAAAAGCATGATTTGATCCTCATGGCTCATGTAGTCGTGGGATACAGAGTTGGATTTAGTTAATTTGGGTAACACGAAATCGGCTTACAGAGTCATAAAGTTGATATACATGGGGAGGGAATCATATCCTGCTGTTCTTTTTGTATTTTCCCAGCAAGTTGTGAGTGCAAATGTAGACCATGATGCTCGAGAACAGAGGAGTACTGCGGAGGTTGATACAAACTCTGCGGGGAAGTCTGCATGTACAAAGTTTACTAGAGTGAGTACCAATGGAACCCATAGCATCGTGTTATGTGAACCAGTCACTGGTCGAACTCATCAAGTAAGTGTTATTTGAGCCAACATAATATTTCGCATGTTAACATTGAAGATTGGATCTATTTGTGTTAAAATTGACATACTTCTTTTAAATAATATTCTCATTGGTGTGCGTGACTGAGTTCTGCACAGATACGTGTACATTTGCAACACTTGGGTCATCCAATTGCCAATGACGTACTCTATCTATCTAAAGATGTCGCTCCTCGCCCTGGTCAAGCAACTGGTAATAAAGCTGCCAATAGAGAGCCTTCCCCAACATCTGATATACCTCTTGACAGTAGTTCAGATTTAGTTGAAAAGAAATCTGGTGAAGATTTCAGCATTGATCCAATGTGTACCAACTGCCCAGATTTAGCTCCTAAAGGGTAAGAGACTTCTGTTCTGTTTCACAAATCAGCTAAATTAGTTGTGTCGATGAGCCAATTTCTTTTCCACCACTGAAATAATTGAAGTGGAACTGGAAAAAGTCTGTTTTCTGTTACCTGGATAAATGAGTAGTTTACTTCTTTGATCTGCACAGATTCGTTTAGACTGATTTTAATTTTATTTACTTTTTTTTTGTGTGTGTGTTGTTATGATAGATATGGTGAAATCGAAGAGGCTTTATGGCTACATTGTGCAAAATACTCAGCCCCTGGTTGGGCATATGAGTGTCCATATCCTGACTGGGCTTTACTTAATTAAATTCAGAAACTTCTGTATCTCAGAAAATGGAATAGTAGTTTCTCTTTCAACCATTTATATGTAATTGAATAATTATTACCGAACACCAATTTTGGGCATGCCTAAAACTTTCAAGGCATACAAAGGACTAGTCCTAACTTGGGTGACCTTATAAGGGGTACCCTATGGGGTGGTTAAATTACCTATATGCCCTTAAATTCTCTAAATTACTACTAATCTATCCCTATCTCTAATACAAAAACCTATAATCAGTTTCATATCCCTAACCCCTTCTTCTTCCTCCTCCACAACAGCCGAATCTTTCTTCTTCCTTTTTTTTTCATCGTATCATCGCGGAAATTTAATCGTCGATGCGTGAAAATTTAGTCGACGATTAAACTCATCTATATAATGGTTCGCCGTAAGCCAGTATCTCGTTCTAATCGAGCGATTGAACAACCCATTGAAGAAGAAGAAGATTTAGAGAGTGAAGAAGAAACTCAAAATCAACCACAAAATCAACCGGAAGAAGAGATTGAAGAAGAACCAACTCCACAAATGAGAATAAGAAGGTTAGTTTTACAAACCCATCTCGTATTTGATGTTTTTGATTGGTTTGATTGATTTAATTCGTCAAAATCATGTTTCTGCGGCGGTTACAGGGTATGGTTCGGCGCAAAACAAATCTTAGATGTGCGCCGAGCTGTTCTTGAAACTGAATCCTGAAAGTGCATTTGAACGGCTCGGCGTATATCTGAAATCCGTTTTGAGCCAAACTTGGTGACACAGAGACTTATATTTAGGATCGGCTTATTCGATGGTGTTAGTTTTGTGCCGAATATGTTTTGTGAATTTCAGAAATTTTGCATGTGCGTAGGATCGGCTTGTATGGTAGTATTAGTTTTGTGCCGAATAATTGTTGTTTGAATTTCAGAATTTTTGCATGTATATAGGATCGTCTCATATGGTAGTACTAGTTTTGTGCCGAATAAATGTTTGAATTCATAAGTCTAGATTCGGCTTATTCGATAGTATTAGGGTTGCGCCGAATATCATTGTTAAAATTTCATAAATTTTACTAGTGTGTAGGATCGGCTTATTTATATGATATCATGTTGCGCCGAATACATGTTTGAGTTCATAATCATAGACTCGGCTTATTCGACGGTATCGGTTGTGAGCCGAATATATAGGATCGGCTAATAATTTTGCATGTGCGTAGGATCGGCTTGTATGGTAGTATTAGTTTTGTGCCGAATAATTGTTGTTTGAATTTCAGAATTTTTGCATGTGCTTAGGATCGGCTTGTATGGTTGTATTAGTTTTGCGCCGAATACATGTTTGAGTTCATAATCATAGATTCGGCTTATTCGACGGTATCGGTTGTGAGCCGAATATATGGGATCGGCTTATAATTGTTTTGTGGTATGAGCCGATCCACTCTCTGTGTAAGCTAATAAAAATTTCAAGACATGATTCGACTCATATGTGTTATTTCGGGTAAGCCGAGCCTTCTTATTTTCTTACAAGTTTTTGGCTTTCCAAATCTCTTTGTTGTTCGAATTATTCTTATAACTTTCATACTTGTGTCAGGACCAATGCAGCTACAAAGAGGAAGAAGATGGAGGTAACACCTTCTACTTCTAAAACTCCCGATCCTAGAGAAGGAGGTAAGAAAAAATTGGGAGCGGGAGGTAGAGGAGGAACTTTAGAAGAAGTAAGAATTGAAAGACAAGAAGAAGGAATAGCTGAAGATGAAGAAGTTTATGATAATCAAGAAGTTCATCAAGAAACACAACCCTAAGGAAAACCCAAGAAAGACAAGAAAGGTAAGAAGGTGGCAGAACCCGAGAAAGAGAAGAACGATGATGATCGACGGATCACTGGTTTACACATTCCTGATGAAGATGACGTAATTACACCTCGATTAGATGGTTTGCCTCATGGTCTTCCGGAAGATGGAGGAAATGTGTTGATTGGTTATGCCGATTCTTGGGCGAAGAGAATTTATGAGACTCCTGATCACAACCGTGCAGTCCGAGTATTGAGACACCAGAGGGCAGCGGAATGGAGTCTTGATGAAGAGGTTCCTGAGGTGATTGCTTACGTACAAGCCAGTGCTTTATGGCCTGCTATCAATTATGGACATAAGGAATATGATAGTGTGTCGGCCTCTGCATTTATCGAGCGCTTTTGTCCAGAAACTTACACATTTCAATTACCTTTTGGAGAGATGTCAATCACTCCTGATGAGGCTAGTAAGATTACAGGTCTTAAAGCAAGGGGTGTAAGTGTGGATGCTGGTTTTTATGACATGAGTTGGGATGAGCTATACAATTTGTAACTGGAATGCCTTGGTTGGGGTTCAATGAAAACTGAGTTGGAGTTTTGTCGATCAGTTAAAGATGTCGATACCGTTTTCATACCAGGTGGCAGAAATAAGAAGAATAAGAAGATCAAGTTGACTAACTTGAAAAGGGAGTTTGAGAACACAAAAGAAAGAGTCACACAAGGTTTGTTGATAATGGATCTCGTCAAAGTGAAGCAAACCGGAACTGCCTACTTGCTTTATACTCTTGGTAGAGACATCTTTCCCGACACTACCGGAAACAAGGTAAATGCTAATTATCTCCAATTGGTAAAGAATCTTGAAACTTGTAACAAGTTTGCTTGGGGAACGGCTACGCTCGCTTACCTGCTGGACCAACTTGCCACCGCGTCTAGGTTGACAAGTACAAACATCGGAGGGAACTTCACTTTGCTCCAGGTAACTTTTGGGAGTTCAGAGTATGGTTCGGCTTATAACCATAAAACCTTTTAAGCCGAAGTTTTTTCTTACTTGGTTCGGCTTATAATACTTGATCCATATAAGCCGAACAGTTCTATGAGTTTGCAAACTTTAGTCTTACTTTGATGTTTCCAAGTAAAACTTGTTTCTATCAATTCAATTCCTTTGATTTTGTAATGTGGTTCTTTCGATGCAGGTGTGGATATATGACCATTTCCCAATTTTGAACTTGGCCAAAGTATTTGAGAAAGATGTCGATTATGTTGATACTGAGCCAACTGCAGCATGGTACGCGTACGAGGACTCCAAGAAAAGGAACAAAAAGAAGTTGGTGGCAAGTTTGAGAGAGACGTTAGACTGTCTTGATGTTGATGATGTCGCTTTTCAACCATATGAGAATGAAGATGAAGAAGATGAAGTTGTTGAAGATGAGGATATGCCGGTAGGTATGTATCATGGGCCATTGTGGTATTCCGGTGGTTATGTTATATACGATCCTAGGCGAGTACTCCGTCAATTAGGATGTGTCCAAAAGGTTCCTTTGTTTGACGAGAAACTCAGGTTGTTACCAAAGAGTGGTAAGGGAACTAAAAGCACCACTTCATCTTGGGAACCAAAGTATGATCCTGATCCCACCGTTGAGTTTTGGAATAATTTAGACAATCACACATTAGATGCGTCCAAGTTAACACCTTTACTTGATGATCCATGTGAAGAGGATCCAGGCTATATGGATTGGTATAACCAAATTTCTCATCCCTTCATTATCAATAAGAAAAGGCAAAAGATATCTGATAAGGGGAAGGCGAGGCCAATCAAGATCACCAACAAGTCTACTTCCGAAGATGTAGTCAAGGCTTTCAAGGTTATGGTAAGAATGACTTCACTTTATACTGTTTTCATATATTAGTTATGGTAAAAATATCTTCAACCTCATGGTTATAAGTTGTTCTCAAATGAAAAATAGGTTGCCGCGGGTAGGGAGATGTTGAAGAAAATGAAGGCCAAACTTGGTTGCAAAACAACAATGACCGTGGAAGAACAAAAATACCTCATCGACAAGTGGGATGCAATCATCAACAAAGGACAAGGACCCGAGGAACCCGAACAAAGGCCTACCACTAAGAGGTCTCGACAAGTTGGTGAAGGTACAAGCCAAGTTGGTGCTACCGTCCAACCCGGTAATGATGCGTCGGAAGATGAAGACCAAGGTGGAAGAAGAGGTGGTCGTGGAACTAAGAAGAGGGGTCGTGGTTAAATGCCCTTTTATGTACACTTTTATGGTACACTTTTTCTTAAGTTTTAAGTACACTTTTATGGTGTTGCAAACACCTTTGCTTTAAGGTGCTGAACTTTGTTTTTAATGGTGCTGGGATCGGGTTATGGACACCGTCAATTTCATGTTTTAATGAATAGCTTAACAGTTATGTGCCGAATTTACAGAGTTCGGCTTATCCTCTAATGTTAGTTACACGCCGAATCATTTGTCCTTCAGGTTCGGCGCATTCGATAATCACATTATGTGCCGAACTATGAACATTTACAGGTTTCGGATTATACGATATCCTCAATATGTGCCGAACCGCGAACAATATTTTAACCCAAAAATTAACAAATTCATGTTCGGCTCAGACGATAATCATATTATGTGCCGAACCTTGAACATAAGAGGTTTCGGCTGATACGATATTCTCCATATGTGCCGAACCAGTAACAATATTTCAAGCCAGAAATTTAAAAATTATGTTCGGCACATACGAATTTGGATATGTAAGCCGAATTAGTAATGATTCTATTCCGGGCGATTCAGGATGTTGTTCGGCTTACTATGAAACTTTCATATAAGCCGAACTAGTGTCTAGCAAAAGGGTGGGAATTGGAAATTATAGGTTCGGCGCATGCAGTAAACAGATTCAGTAAGCCGAACCGTTCATCAATTGGTAGATTCGGCTCATAGATGTGAGCCGAACCTCAACCTGTTTCGCCGAACCATGATTCATAATCTAAGAAATCAGCCATTTGGGAATCATTGGTGTAGTTGATGTGTATTTTCCTAGGTTTTTTAGATGATATATGACCCTCCTCATCCTCCATTGAATCAAGAATTATAATTTTCTCACTTTCTCCTTCTCTTTCTCTCCTTCTTAACCAAACCAAAACTTTGATTTTTTTTCCTCATATTTTTCATCTAAACAACTCTTATAATTCTGAAAAATTATCTTAATCTCTAAACAAAATATTTAATCACTAATCAAGATTATTAACACTAATACGTAAAGGGCAGATTTATCATTAAAATTTTTTTGGGTTAAGGGGTTATCTGATTTTGCTATTCAACAACCTTTTTTGTCTTCATTCAGTATGCCTTGAAAGATTTTGATATGCCCAAAATTATGATTCTTATTACCAATCCTTTATTTTATGTCACACGGTCTTGATCACAAGTGTTATACTTTGATGGCCCATCCCCCACATAGTTTTTGGATTACAGAAATAAATGCCCTAGGTAGCCATGCTTTTCTCTCTTCTTCTACTTGAATGTTGTATTCTTAGCCTCCTACAAGGGACAAGTAGGACGAGCATCATCCTATGGCTTGGAGACTTTATAGGAAGAATGACCAAAGCAGAATACGTAAAAGCTTCAGCACTTCATTATTTGTCCTTTTCAAAAGTGTAGGGGAAGAAAAGAAAAAAAAAATTAAACTTAGATATTGCCACTGGATGAAAGAAAACTAGTAGAAAAATGAACAAAGTACCCCAAAGGTATGTGGCAACTTGTGTTTCTTGGCTCGTCAAAAGGGCCAAAAGAACCAAGATGTGGGTCTGTCATGTAACCTATATATTGAATTCTATATATATCCTGAAGAAACATCTTTGTTGTAAAAGTCGTCATTGTAGGGTAAGACTTTCAAATTATATGAAGTATAAGGGTATTGATGATGTGTTGGTGATGAAATGGAATCCTTTTAACGACAAACTTCATGGCATTAAGGCCACTTAAGTCATGTGTGCGAAATGGGGGCCATACCTATCTCTCTTTATTCTTATGGAATTCTTCGTATCACCTTGAGGTGTGGGGGTGCCTTTATTAGTAGAAGAAGATGTTTTTTGCCCCCCGTTCTACATTCTCTTTGATCCACTGTGCCTTTTTCTCCCTATTCTCAAAACACTTTTCTGGAAAATTCTTTTAACTCCAACTTTCACCGAAAAGCCGTATGAGTAAATCAGTTTTTATCTAGTGTTCTTTATTTTAACAAGATTTCTTCTACTTTTATCCTCCTGACGCAAGATAAATTAATAGCGTAAAAGCAGGAACATTCACTTAATTACATAATGTTACTTGCCAACAATTTTATATAACCACTGTACACACTACAGTGTCTCTATATACCACTGTCTGTTGCAGCTAAAATCCGCCTTTGATCACTTGAGAGTTGCGAGCTGCATGATGTATATAAAGAAAGATACAGAGGTACCTCCTCCAATGGTTGCATTAAATTAGTAATTCAAGGATTGTCACAAAAAAAAATAAAAAAATTAAACTTAAATTCAAGGAAGTCACTTTCAAAGAAGCGGAAGGACCAAAGAAGGCCTGCTTGTTTCGAAGAGAAGAATCTCTCAAGGACAACAGCATAAACCTAGCAAATGCTTATGACAGTATTACTTCTTCTGTTCATTTCAAATTTACATTTTTCTTTTCCTTTTTTCTTTTGTTGCCATATTTAGACCGAATACCCATTGTAACAGTAAACCCTCCATTTCATCTCAGTACTCCTCTCTTTTCAGAAGTTTCATTTTTGGCCCTTTATTTTTTTCTTTTATTTTTACTGAGCTTCAAAATATTTCATACTCCAGGTGGGCTTGATCTACCGACGTTATAAATCTACGGATTGGATCACTCTCTTCTGTTTTCTTGTTTCAATCCGAAATATCTGTGTGGGTCCTACAGAGAATCCTAACCTTAAGCTGGTTTTTGCAGTGACACTTGGCAGAACAGTAGTAGAGAAGAATATATTTGTCAGTTGAGAGAGCAAACGGTTTCCCCGTACGGATTAGTGTGTGACGTGTACCGGTGAAAAGAGAATCCAAACCTCACGCGAGTGAAATGGGTCCCACTCTATTCCACCACTAGCAACAACCTCATTTACTTTCTCACGCTGGCACAACTTGTTTGTACACCACAGTTATAAAGAGGGTACAAACCACCTTTGATTTAAAGCCGTTGGATTTCAAAACATACGAAAGATCCCTCGATGATGTCGAAAGAAAGTGTTGTACACTCATGGAAAATAAAAGTTTGCTTTTGAATAAGATGACGCAACGGTCTCGTTAGAATTGGCCCCACTCATAATCCGGTACGGATATTATTATTACTATTATAATAACGGAGAGAAACGACATTCTTAGCAAATTTTATAGGCGTAAACAAAAACAGGTACCTTTCTTTCTACACATAACTAATTAAGCAGCGTCACTCTGAGAAACAAGAACCACAACACTGAAGAAACGACACTGTAAACGCATTATAATGAGACAGATACACATACAACAGATTGTAAAGAACATAACAAAAAACAAAGATGAAGATTTTTTTTTCAATTTTTTTTTTGTTAATTTTTCTATACAGAGTATAGGGATAGATAGCAAATTACATATCTCTCTGTTGCAAATATCAAAAGATAAAAACATCCCACAACCCCAGCAGACTCAGAACCTTAGAAATTTAAAGAAGAACCAACACTAAGCTAAATAAAGTATCCAAAATGGTGGAGAAAGAAACACTAAACCATCTCCTCCCTTCTTTCATTTTTGTTAATCTCTGATGCACTAGCTATCTACTAATAACTTACTTTGTTTTTCTCAGCAGGACTGTAAATAAAACCCTGGAATCTAGACTAGAGCCAAAGAGCACCAGCTTCTTTAAGTTGAGGAACAAGAGTACCATTAATATGAGAAGCCATAACTCTATCCATGGCACCAATAAGTTTACCACCGATAAAAACCACAGGAACAGCAGAAGAAGTGCCTAACAAACTCATCAAAGCTTTCTCAATATCTTTACCTGTTCTTGGATCTTCATCTAGTTCATAAACAGTTGGATTCACACCCATACCACAGAATAATCTCTTAATAGCATGACACATACAGCATGAACTTACTGAAAAGATGACCACAGCACTTGCATTTGCAAGTCTTTCAATCCTTTCAAATGCATCCATCCCTCCTCCTCCTCCGTTACTCATGTTGTTGTTACTCCTTGGTGTTGCCAGATATGAACCCCATGATTCTGCTTGATAATGCATCTTCTCACAAAAAATGAAAGAAAAGAAATAACTGACTGGCAGAGAAAAGAAAAAGTAAAGAGAGAGTGTATGTTTTCTAGAGAAAGCAGTGAAGGGATGGAGGGTGAGTGTGAAGAATGAAGCAAGGTGAGTATTTATAAAGAGAGAATACACGTCAAGGGTTACTACTATTAAGGGAGTGTTTGTTTATTATTTTCAAGTGGACTGGGATTTAGTGGGGCGAGGTCTTAAAAAGTTTAGGGTTTGTTTATTTATCTAGTTTGTTGGGGGAGTCGAGAGAAAAAAAGAATATTTTTTGATTTAACTGGAAAAACATGTTACTATTAATACTTGGGATTTAAATTTAAATTTGTTTGGTTCAGGCGTTGGGGACAAAGAGAGCAGGCTTTAACAGTTGTTGGGGTTATTAGACGGCTGTGTCCGTCCTTATTGTCGGTTCGACGTGCTTTAAAAGGAAAACCTAACAAACACTACCCCATCCTTGCTTGGCATGTGCAATAGACTATTACTATAGAGGTAGAGGTGTTCCAATTTGGCACCGGTTCTTGGTTACTCTTTCTCCATTTTAATTCGTCAAATAACTAAATATCGTTTCGGGTTCATATGTCAAAGAAATATAAAAAATGTTATTACCAAAGAACACTGCGACTCTATCATCTTAGTAGAGCATGTTATGGACCTCAAGGAATCAGTATATACTTAGATAGAAATGGATAAAGATAGGGCCATTGTATTAAGCCATCCAATGTCTAAGTAGAGCATCAACCAGTGTACACTAAATTATCCAACATTTGTCCACTTACATAAAAGAAAAAAAAAAGATGCCTATCTATTCTATCCATTCAAAGTTCAAACAAACATGAGGGTGTATTAGTCCGGTACAAGTTGATATAAGATAGATGAAGAAGAAGAAGAAGAAGAAGAAAGGAATATGTAATAAGACAGACTCCTTTAACAGACCATGACGGTTTAGTCTTTTACCTATCGGTTCTGCCATTGATCTCTGATAATTGTACTTACCATCAGATGCTACGCCACACTAGAGGACACAGAGTCTAGCTAGAGAGACTAGAGAGTGTGGAGAGAGTAGATGAAGAGGGAAAACGATATTATCCGATCTTATTGTCTCTCAGGGTCGTTTTCTATACTGTTAACATTTCTGCTGCTAGAGAAGCATGCCAATAACTGTGTAACAATAGCTGTGTGTGGTATTGTTGAGTCTCCAATAGCACAACCCTAATACCCGGGCTTGAGGTGTAAATTGGGCTAGGCCACCATGTTTATGGCATAACTCAGGACGCTAGAATTCGAGCATAACACATCCCAACACGTGATCTGTCACGGCACATACGCATCATGTTAGCTTAATGTGACGTGCCAACAAAGATAATTTGTATCTTGTTTTTTCGTGTTTCCGATTTCATTTGTTGTCTCTTTCTCTTGTCTTTTGAGGTATTGGCCTAGTCCCCTCATTCTTTTTTCTTGCCTTTCTGATAAGATGCTCTTTGTGGAAAATAAAATAAAATGATGTGCCAGACAAATATACACATCAACACGGCATAACATGTAGCATGTGTAAGCACGCGGCACAACAGTACAACAACACGTGAAGATAACATGTCAAAACATGTATAAAATATTACACAATAGTATAATACATTATATTTCATGCACATTTCCCAATTATTTTTTTTAATTTTAGCCAGTTTTTGACATTTTATTTTCATTATGCTGATTTATTTCTATAATAATACGTAGACTAATTATACCTTAAAAATATTTACTTTGAAAAACACGAAATAAATGTGTTAGCACAACACGGTACAGCAGGAACATCACAACTTGTCATTAACACGACACAACACAGCATGTCTGAACTTATGGAACAATACAACATGTAACACACTAAGCACGTGATTTCGTGAGCTGGGCTGTGTTGGGCCAATACATTTTACACCTCTGCCCGGAGCCTTAATCTCCTTGGTCATTTGTGCGTGCATCATACTAACATTATTTTTATTCTTTCTCTTTTTCTTTTTTTTTATCATCCAACACCATGACCAAGAATATCTTTCTTTCATTTTTTTTTTCTTTTGTAAACAAGGTGTTTTATTAAAAACTAGGGCTCTAAATGAGTCCGTGACACAAAATCAGTAGAGCCATCTAATATGGGGTTTAGCTGTCCCTCCTAGTATTAGATTTATCTACTGATAAGTTATGCTGAATACAAGTTGGAGGAATAGTCTCCCAATCTAAAACTGAATTAAAAGTTTTGGCGAACTTAGCTAAAGTATCAGCAGTCATATTTCCTGATCTGTGAACAAAGTGAAAACCCAGAAAGTTGGTACATTGTCTCGCAATCCTATTTGCTTCATCCAAAATAGCTTTATTGCGCTAAGAAGTGTCTGAATTTTTTCCTTGTAGATAGTTGAATAAGTTTTCACAATCTCCCTCGATACTAAAATTCTTGAGCTTCTTCTCTTTTGCCCAAACTGCTGACTGGAGAATACCTATAACTTCTGCTTCTTGTGGGCTTGAACCTTGTGAAAGACCTTGCATCATTCCTTGTAATTATAACAAAACTGGATGGAAAACTTTCAGATACCCAAGTTGCATCCACATTGATTTTTAAAGTATTTCTTTGGGGAAACATTCAGGTAGGCTTAGAAGTATTCTTAGTGGTATTGCTATTCTCAATAGGTTTACTGTGTTTTTTTTTACCTGAAGGCTAAATGTCTCTGAATTTTTAAGGGCAAGTTTAACAAAGTTGTATCTTAATTACGTAACTAATCAGTATACAGATGAGTAAGTATCATTTATCGGATGGGATAGTCCGATAGTCATACCGAAAAATTGTTCGATCGAAATAAATGGTAAAAAAAAGTGGTAAAACATCAACCCTAAGCTCCAAGTAAACTCCCATTTTACTGAACTTCACCTAAAATGCACAAACACCATAAGGTTAAAAATAAAAAAAAGTTAATTGGATTATATGCAGAAGTAGGCCTGGTCTGGACCCTCACTTTCATTTCTAGGCCACTTTTTTTATTTCTTGCAAAATTAGGAAAGTTAAACGGATTCCATCCACTTTAACCATCTCGGTCAATTTATCGCGTTGACTTGTCAATATCTCGCCAAAATATCATATAGGGAGATCTCATACATGTGGTAAGATTACTGAAATGTCCTTCACACGTGTGTGTCAGTCACACTAGATAAGATGTCCACGTGTTGCTATCTGACAGCCTAATCTAACTAAGACGACATCTCGAGGATTAATTGAACGACCATGATAGTGACGACATGAGTATCTGAAACCAGTCGAGATAAACTCGATCTCATTCATTCTTCTTCTTCTTATCTTCTTCTTCTTTGTTTTCTTCTCCTTCCGTTTTCTTTCTTCTGCAATATTTCTAGAGATAAATTCTTAGGTTTATTGAGTTGCTGATAGATGATGGGTTGAGGAATTGAATAACAAGAGGGTGATTGTCCAATAGATGATGGGGTTGAGGAATTGAAGAAATTAGGGTTTACTAGAGAAGTCAGGGAAGGTGGAATCGAGGGTTTAGAAGGCTAATTGGAGGTGGGTTTGTCACTAATTAAGAGAAGGTTGAAGTTTTTATTAGAAGCAGTAAGTCGGGTTTTGAATTTGAAGATGAGAATGATGTTCTTCCCAAATTGAGAGTTAGGGTTTCTGGATTTCAATTTGGGTTTATCTATTAACATGTAAAAAGCCCAAGTTAATTATCTATTAACATGTAAATCTTTCCTGTTAGGCGGAATTAATTTATAATTAAGATATGGGGATGATGATGATCTCTGACGCACGAAGAATTTTGGTTTTGTTCAACTAATTTACTCTTAAGCCTTGGACAACTGTGATTCATAACTAGGTAGACTAGACTATAGAGAGATGAAAATGCAAGAAAACATAATGATGATGTTTGGGAGAGTGATGTTATTTTGTCATGCATGTTTCAACATTGGGCCGCATATACATAACTGATGATGCAGGTGAGAATTGACAATGTGTGATAGCGTGTTTACCTTAACATAAGATTTCTTTCATCACTCCCTCTCTCAATTTATTTCTCTCTGCTTTGTCTCTACAACTCCACTCCAGTACTCCTAATTAACCGATTTGTCTCTACCCAAGTGGGATTCTAATCTCTCTCTCTCAATGATGATGATATAATTAGTTATGTTTAATTGTAATATGCAATATCGTCAGATTGTATATGTATGCTTCAAATTAAAAAAACAGAGATATATTTAACGGAGGTCTGGGTGCCCAAGTACTTGCGACCATAAACACCGAAGTACTTATATGAACGAGGACAATGTTTTTTCGGAGGTCGTACTCGTGCATGATCGATCATAATTGATATTTTCTTTAGAAATGTGATATCTATGTGGATGAATAGCAAAATCATGTCATTGAATCTCACTTGCATAAACTAAAGCCATAAACTAGTTAGTTTTGGGCCATGTTGCATACTTCGATAACAAGTTTTTAAATATCATTCATTCCCATCCGACTCACTCTAAATATGACTCACACTCTCCTTGGGTCACACATAGAAGCAAAAACTGAAAAGTAAAAGAAGCTCTCCATAAAAAGCACCGAGTAAGGGTGTACGTTTTACATAAAACAGGTAAAAAAAAATGTAACGAGAGAGAGACAGAAGCTGATTAGCAAACACCACGCCAAGTAGAGTGGGTAGGCGGCGATGTTAGGTTTTGTACGAATTTGAAACGGCGGATTCCGTCGATAAGTAAGCATCAAGGTTTTCTTTGCAGTATAGGAATATACCAGTACTAGTCCGAGCTACTAGTGTTTGTTGTTTGCTTGTGGTTGTTTTGTGGTTTGACGTGTGAGGAAAATACTTAGACTAGAGTGTGTGTGAGAGAGAGTGTTGAGGACAAATGTAGAGTCAAAACTCAAACAAAAGATTTCTGGATCAGCGCAACAGTGACACACCGATGGCAAATGCAAGTATAAACTGTCCTGCTTTCTGACCCATGTTTGCCACGAAACCAACTCATTATCAATTCAAAATCACCACCACCACCACTTCCTTCCCTACTCCTTCAAATCACCATCATAGCAAGATCACTTTTTCTTAAAAAAACAACTTAAATTTACGCCGTAAAAATAGACAAGAAAAAAGGTATTAATATCGTCACATATTGTTGGTGACGTGGGAATTGAGTTGACTGCTTTATTTTACTATCCATCATCCATCTCTCTGTGTCTAGAGTTTCTTTCGTCAGCAGTTTGTCGCTTTCGGTTTTGCCATCTTTCTACTTCTTCCGAGATTCCAACCTTGGGGTGCTGTTCCTTGTCTTGATATAGCTTTTTTGTCTCTCCTTTTTCGTTACTTTTCTGGTATAGTAGCCAGTCTCCTGCCTGGGTCCCGTTACAAGATTTGACTGATGAAGTCACGGTGTGGTAAAAAAAAATTAGCGACCAATTTCTAAGTTGTGCAGCCTTGCTATTGGTGCTTGTTATAGTTATTGCGTGTGGTAAAAAAACTTTAACGAGCAATTTCAAGTTGTCCACCCTTGCTTCTGGTGCTTGTTATAGTTACTGCTTCACTTTTTTTTTTTTGGGGGGGGGAAGATTAGTTACTCGCTACCGCTCTCGACATTTTTTTTCGACATTTTTTTTATATAAAGAAGATTATTACATTGGTTAGTAGAAGTTCTTTGAAATCATATACCAATAGTCGAAACAACTGTAGGTCATCAAAACCAATAAAATTGACACAACTATATCAGTAAAATAAACAGATGGAGCACAATCTGATCTAAAATTTCTTGTAAGACAACATGATTTATCTGGGGCGCCAACTTGGGCTTCATATAAGCGTCTCGATAAACAGATTCACCCGAAAAACACGTCTCTAATTTTTGGATCTCCTCATGGACAGTATCAGGAGGATCGAGTTGTAGAGTCTGAATAGACTCAAGTAATACCTCAGACGTATAAAGCTCGAATTCCAAGTTAGGGACTTCAAATAGGGATACTTTACGATCACAAGAACCATCACTACCCCCAAATTTTGGGTAATCACTACTCTCTGAAATACCTCTAAATATTGCTTGAATTTCCGGACCTTTAGAGTCTGAAAAGTGTCTTCTAGATCACTACCCCCAAGCATAGGGTAATCATTACTTTCGGAAAGTCCTAAAATTATTGCTTGAATTTCACGGTCTTCAGAGTCTTTAAAATACTCGAAAGCTTCTTCTAATTCTAGAGTCTGGTCACATATTTCACCTAAGAGAATTGTCTCATTAAATTCATCTAAAAAATCACCAAATAAAGTGTCATCCTATTGATGGTGAATTTTAATTCAGGGCTAAAATTGTAAAACTAATTTTTAATGTGTTGACATCCTGCAAAGGGTAAAGTCGTTTGATGAGTGATGAATACTTCTTCGCTTTATTTATTCGAAGCAATTCGATAAATACACAAAATTCACCCAGAATGGTGCATGTAGCAACAATCCCAAATTTTCTGTGAGTTTTAACATTATTAATTAATGCATGGTTAGCCCAGCGTTTCCTGTGCTGTTCCTAGCCGAGCTCTCATTATTAGCATGACATGACGACTGAGTGTTTACTCTCAGCAGAGTAACATGAATCTCCAAGTGCCAATTTTGAGACATGCACAAAATACCCGTACATGCTACTCTCTGACAAAGAGAATTTCGAGCCGATGCACTTTCAGCTCGATCGAATGCATTTTATTTCCTTAAGGAAAATATGGATTGTCCATATCAGTCTCAGAAACGATCACGGCCACATAAGTTGGCCGCGAAATTTAACAAGCCTAGCCAAACCCTGGCAAGAGTAGGCGATCATCGTGATGACCACCGGAGGGCCCGTTTATGCCCTAGCCGGTCGAACATCACACGAACTCCTCCCAGCACGTCAAACGACAGCCCTAAAATAGTGTGGTTGCACTGCTTTGGAAGAATCTCGACGAGCTTAGACTGTTCAAGGCAGTCTTAAAATCATCACGACGGTCCAACTTCACCATCCTGGTTGGACGGCTTAGATCATCCCGCGAATGATCATTGAAGCGTCAATGCACACATTGGCGGGCCCACTTTGTCCTTACCTGATCGGCTTGCTCATGACATGGCCATAGAGCCATGAACGTTTTCCCAAAACACGATGGGCGTGAGGCTTTTCGAGGGTCAACACTATCGTCTTAAATTGATCTCAACCGTCCAACTTAGCCGACATATTTGGATGGCTTAGATCGCTCCTAGGACCATCGGACAGGTACACATGTGTTCACCGTCGGCCCAACGTCGGCGTCGGTCTCCTCAAAGTATAAGCATAGCCTGCCAAACCGCTTAGCCAACGTCACACGTGCGTGACCGTGTTAAAACCCTAATTAGGGTTTGCGGCGCTGCATAACTGTCGCAGTTCGATCGCGTCCATCCATCTTCGTCAGCCTAAACTGAGGGTGTAGATATAGACTTAAGAGGTATCAAGAGTATCAATGTGATCACCGTGGGCCCATCTATGCGTGTGACCAATCGGCCTAGGCCAACCACGGCCGAGCGCCTCGAAACGTACGCCCAAAGGAGGCATATCACGCGGTTCCCAAATCCTTTGCGGCAAAGGATTTCTATCGCAAATCGATCACGGCCACTCATCTTTGCCAGTCGACTTGAGTGGCCTAGATCGCACCTTCATGAGACAAAGTGGTACGGACATGCACACCGGCAGGCCGTCGACACGCATGCCCGGTCAGTCCCACCAAAAACGTTGTACATGCTTGATTTCGGTCAAGCTAAAGAGTGATGTTTGCGCACCTCTTTAAAACCCTAAAAATCCATCAACGGTCGCAAATATGTGTCGTAGATCATCTCGTCTGTCCAACTTTTCCAGCTTGGTCAGACAACCTAAGCTAAGAGTTAAACAGCCAATGAGGCACCTTGGTGACCGTACGACACTCTACCATAGGGAGTGATCGGCCAAGGAATGGCCCGCCTATACAGCCTTCGAACGATCGCTTGAAGATGTTTAAACATGCTTCTATTTTAAGACGCTTAATCCGCGACTTACTCCATTAAGCGTTAAAACAACGATGCTTCATACATATTGATTGTTTTCAATGCATTACATGCATCGAGCATACACGATATTTCATGAATATCAATTTCTTAAATAACTTAGTTATTTAACTTAGCACCGTATTCTATTTCCTGTGGGTCCCACGATCCACTCATTCGAGACATCAAGCATGTCACAAACCGGGGGATACTTACTGGAGTATTGGTCTGGCGGTTTACAGCGTGCGGCGTGCAACACGCCCATTTACAAGAACGTGTCAGGAGGCATGGACGGTTAAGGTGATGAGGGAAGTGGGCCAAGACGTGATCATGTAATCACCTACACGACCCCACTACTCCATCAGTCAACTTCCTCCACTTCCTACGAGATGAGGGTTTGCGCTCAATGACTTGTATAAATAGGTCCTTCACCTATTTCCAAACAACACAGACAGAGAAACCAAGTGTTGTCATAGTATCCAGAAAACACTTAGAACTGATAGCTTTCATTGTGCAAGCCAGTTCATCATTCTGATACAAGTCATAAATATCCAACACCTTCACAATCTCAACACCTTCTTCGCTTCCCTCCCTAAGATCAACCCCATCTCCTTCACTTTGTGACCGAAGCAAGTCTGGAACGACCATTTCTTGGTTTAGGCCAGAATTGTATAGATTGATCTCTCGAATCAAAAGCACTCCCATGCAGTGCATTTTTTTAGGGTTTAGATTCGTTTCTCATTCACACATGCAAATTTACCAAAACCAGTAGAAACAATTTTCACCCATAAACACATCCCAATTGTCCTGAACTAGAGCCTGAACTAAAGTGCTAATCATATTCACTTCCTCTAAATCTTCAAAAGTTTTTCTAGTAACATTAAAGTTATTTAGCTTAATGGTCATATTACCAAAGGATATGTTCATAAGTCTGGTTCAACAGTTGATGACAATATTAGACGTGGCTAAAGATGGACGACCTAGAATCACCGGTATTTGAGCACTAGGATCCTGAACAGGATGGGTATCTAGAACAACAAAGTCCACTGGATAGATAAACCTATCAACCTCAATCAGAATATCCTCTATGAAACCACGAGGAACTTTGACAGACCTATCATCTAATTGCAATGTCATTTTAGTCGGTTTTGACTTACCAGGACCTAATTGGTTGTACACATGATACGTGAGTAAGTTAACGCTAGCTCCTAAGCCAAGCAATGCCTTATCAACTAAATGATTATCAATCATACAAGATATGTGAGGCATCCAGGGTCGTTATACTTAGGGGTTTTTTGGTTCAGAAGAATTGAACTGTGACCAGATAAAAAGGATTTCTTATGGACATTAAGCTTACGCTTTCATGTACAAATATCTTTAAGGAACGTGGCATAGGCATGCATTTGCCTAATTTCTTCTAATAACGGGAAGTTAATGTTCACCTTCCTAAATATCTCCATTATTTCATTGAAAGTCGACTCCTTCTTTGTTGGAACAAACAACTACGGATACGGGACTCTGGGCACAAAATGAGACTTATCAGGAACCGCATTGGCATCACTAGAAACTTTGTCATTATCTTCAACTAGTGGCTCCTCTTGGGAACTAGAAGGTGGATCTGCAGTATGTCAACTATTAGGCATGGCTACCTTATTGTCTACTATTTTACCGCTCCTAAGGGTTGTTATCAAATTCACATGGCTTGATGTTTTCTCAAAATATTTTTCATGTACTCCTCTAGGGTTGGGTATTGGTGGACTAGGGAACTTACCTTTTTTTTCTAGTGACTCATTCATCTTATTAACCTAGTTTTTTAACTCGGTAATAGCCTGAGATTTATCTTGGGACATCTTTTTATTGTCTTTTAAACCTTGGGCAACTGATTCTTGACACTTAGCAGTTTGTTGGGTTAACAAGGCAAGAGACTCCTCTAAACCGATGATCTTCTTATATGAAGGGTTCTAAAACTGTGCTTGACCTGAAGGATTCTTAGTATAGACAAAACATGGGGGAGCATTAAAAATTAATAAACTGACCTTGACTAGGTCCCTTACACCATCAAAGGTTCGGGTGATTTCGCCACGATTTCTGAATATGGGTCAACCATCTGAGGGTTATCGAATTTAATGTTATTGTAAAGATCATGTGCTTTCTCTTAAAAAGTCAGTCCTTCCCAAAAAGGTTCTCTTCTATCACTGTTTTGACTTGATTATAAAGATTCTAACCTTTTAGCTATTGCTGCAATTTTGGCATCTGGTCCAAAGTTTTCTTCTACCCTATTAACGTTTCCTCTGCCTAGAAGAATTGTTTTCTGGAGTCCCTAATATTTTCCCATTGTTGCACCTTTTCAGAGATTTTATTCACAAATTTCATCGCTTGGTCAACAGTCTTATTTTCAAACCCATCTGTACACAAAGAATCAACCATAATTGTTGCTGGATAATCTAAACCCTCATAAAAAATCTGAACTAATTGTACCTTTTCTAAGCCGTGATGAGGATATTATGGCAGTAAATCATTGAACCTTTGCAAGTACCTAGCTATGTAAAGATTCTCCCTCTTGTTGCGCAAATGTGCATATTTGCGTCCTAATAGATGATGTTTTGTGCCTAAGAATTAGAAAAGGCAGATGTAAGTTGTTCATATGTTGAAACTGACTCATAAGTCAAACTATATAGCCAAAATTTGGATTTATCTCTCAGGAAAAACGGAAATAGCCTAAGCTTGAATGCTTCGTCATCTAGGTCTTTGATTCTGATCTTAATACGGATTTCCTCAAAATCCCTAACATGGAAATAAGGGGTTTTATTTTATTTTCCATAAAATAATGGTAGCATCTGCATGGTGTCAAGTTTAAAATCATATTTCTCTTCAGTGTCAGCTAACCTGATAGTTGATAGACGACTAGTCCTAGTAGCATTCAATAAAGTTCTTAAAGTCGCCATTTCTGGCTCACTCGGAGCACTAAGGGCACTAATAGACAAACGTTCAAAACTGAATTTTCCAAAAACAGGGCTTTTTAGATTAAGGTATTCGAGATCCTTGTTTCCTAAAATAGAACTACTAGGTTTCACACTAATAAAACGACCTAGAGTGTTCCTTTTATGTTCTGGCATACAATAAAATTTTCTGAATCGGAAGGGGATTCTAAGAAATCACAAAACAAGGCCGACTCAACCAAATCAAACCTACTGATTTCTTGTAAACAAAAAACATGATGACTCCACTTAGATTGTTCCTAGACTAGCTTTCATTCATCAAAGAGGCAACTAGGTACAATTTTAGCAAACCTCGTAGGACGATCCAAATAAAGTAAATCGAAGAGAATCAGAAGAAGCTTTACAGAGCTTGAATACCCATACCACTGTGGCAACGCTTCCTTGGGTTACAGGGCGGCTCTAACCAACTTACATTAATTTTCCTGAACTTTGAGTTAGGCTAACAAAATACCCATATAGTCCTTTTGAACGACTTTCCTATAAGCTCGTCACTTTATTATTGGTCTCGTTCTAGTCAAAATTTTAAGACTTAGGTTCGCGTTGGGATCGTTTTCCTAAGGCGGGAAATAAGAGAATGGTGGTGAAATCCGAATCATTATCTTGTATGGTCAGACCTTGCCCTTTACTAGAAATTAAATTCCATATTAAGTCCTTAATATATAAGCATACAAAGGAATCCAGTAAACCCACTGACTGATGATTCGTGGGTGGCTAGAGTCTTACCTCCCGTACTAGACGGGAGATGAACCAATTGTAGTCGACTCGGGCCACTGACTCCTATGTCAGTGTACGAACCCAAGGTGCAAAGACAGTATCGTAATTGCCCTCCTTCCCTGCAGGAATTTATATATAATTTTAACCCTTCCTTAGAGCTTTTAAAAATAAAAATAATGTCCAAAAATCCCCAAAAAGAGATAGTCCAAAACTAAAAAGACAAATTATAACAACTGATAGCATACCCTAATATTGTTTTTAAAAGGTTACAAAATCTTAATCACCAAAATCTTCATTTTTTTCGTTCTTTTCGCTTTTTCTTTGACTGTAAGTCTTTAATCACCAAAATCTTTGCTCAACTTCTTTTCGCTTTCGTTCTAGAACCTGTAACAAAAGAGAAATTTCCAAAAACGTAAAATAAAACATAATAAGAAAAACCTTAAAAGAAACAAAACCTAAAAATAAATCTAAAATCCTAAACCTAAAAACAAGTCTGCATCGGCGATGCCAAAAATTGATGTGGTTTTGATTGTTGTTGTAAAGTGATGGTAAACTATCGTTCGCTCGAACTTGTGAAAATTTGGTTCTAAACCTAATTTCAAATTCTAGAAAATATGCAAAGGTCGATAACAATATTTCGGAAGACTGGGACTCGGGATTCCACCAAATTTTTTATTCATGTGATTCATGTATTTATTTTAGACAATTATAGCTCAAATAATACTCCATCTGTTTCTGAAAGACCGTCCTCTATTCCTTTTTCGTCAGTTTCAAAATTGTGTCCAGCTTCTGTTTATAGTCATACTTTTTCAATGAACTCTCTAATATACCCTTGAATTCTTTATAATCATAAATCCATTTTTAACGTGACCCAATCTAAAATATTAAAGAAATTAGTATAATTGAGGAAACAAATATATCCTTTGTTCCTTTTAAGGAAATATACATTTAACTCTAAAAATTAAATTCCTTATAAAGTTTATACTTCATAAATTCGATATCTTTTAAATTTTCCTTTTATATTTCGTATTTATAATTCTCACAACAATTTTGGATTGTCTTTATTGCTAGCATTTTTATTAAAAAATAGGTAAGTAACTAAGGGTAGTCAAGTAAAATAATATGGTCTCCTTAATATTTTGAGAAAGTCAAAGCGGACTGTCTTTGTGAAACGGAGGGAGTAATAAAATATATTTGCCAAAGTAGATTTTCACAACTAATGACTATAAATTGAAAGCATGGGACATCAAAATTCTTAAACTAAGCATGTCCCATCAATTGAAATCACAATCATTCAATAAAAATCATAAATTGATTAAAAACCAATGCAAAAAGTCATAAAAGAATTAAATATAATTACCACAAGCAAGAAATATGGATTCTTCCGTCATCCCTGTGTTGGGGTTTAGCTCCTCATGTCGAAAACACTCTCGAAAGATTTACTCATGGCTTAAAAAGTGTTTACAAAGGTGAAAATAAAGATAAATAATACACAGTTAAACTGGAACGCTTCATAGGCGTTACAAATTAACTTTTACAAAGGAACAATTGCAGAAAAGTAAACTCCGGTCGCTGAAAATATTTATCCACCATTGCAGAAAACAACAGTTTCTGCGACACACTGTTTCAGCTCGTGAATGACTTAGGCAGCAATGTGTTCTTCGTCTTCTTCTTGCCTGCACCAGCAGAATTTTTTCTACAACTCCTTATGTTTTTCACTGCATCCTCCTAAACCGCTCTGTCTTCACCCCCCCCCCCCCCCCCCC